>NC_133705.1:7802017-8190212 GCF_048934315.1 Petromyzon marinus
GGATATCAGAAGTGTGTTCTTGGGATGGCATGGATGGCCACCAGGGCTTGCCAGGTGTTATAGGCGTAATGCTGCGAGGTGGCCGGAGGATATGGCGGTGTTCAATCACACCCCCCCCCCTTCGTGTGTGTAGTGTGTTTTTTCTCCGGGTTCTGCGGTTTAACCCCACGAAGCCAAACGCCGATGGTGTGGGCTACGCATCCCAATTCAGCAGGACCCTCCTGAAAAAAAACAGCTTGAGCAAGGCTTTCTTTGGTAAATAATTGACATTTCTTATTTGGTCCACGGACACCATACTTGAAGGTTTAGAAATATGTCCTGTGTAACTATTTACTATTAAGGGGGGAAACATGGCAAAAGGAACTGCGCAATGATTAGTATAATTGTCGTGGGTTTCGTCATCAGTAGCTATAATCAATCCACTTCTGGATGAATGCCTCCCCACGCCGTCACCATCTAGCATGGTCCTGCGATGTAACATTCCACCTTGCCCCAATTCCACGTGGTATGTCCTTTCAAGCACGTTTCCTCCCTGAGCTGCCTCTCCACTGGTTTTCAAAGCAGCAGTGTTTCACACCACATCTCAACATTGTCTTACACTGCCAGTCATATCCATATGCGATTTACCTGACAGCAGGTGTCGGTGGAGGTCTTTACTCGTAAAACAATTACTGCTTATTGTGTACGAACAGCGGTTGGTCTAGTGGACAGTGACTGCCACTATAAGGCGGAATTTCTACAATAGAGACATTGAGTTTTAATGAGAATAGTAATAATAACGCCCTTATTTATCTGGGAAAGTTTTACGAAGACCTCAATGATGGTTTTGGAAAATGTCCTGCATTGGGATGTTAGGCCAAATGAATATATGTTCATGGTAGTTGGTATTCAGGAGGAAATCAGAGGAGCTATAGAAAAAAAACACCATCGCATGCAAAGGGTATAACACTCAAATCTCCCAACACATTCAAGGATCCAATTTTCTGCTGCCATCTTTCATTAGTCTTATCATTGTTGTAAAATATAATCAACACCTATTTAATTATCTTGGTTCCTGGTTTACTGTTAAGACGCATGTGAAAACAATCGCAATGTATTCCCTGACATAAGTGGATAGACTTGTCATTTTACAAACATGAATGATTTACCTTCAACAACCATTACCGTATTACAGTAGCATCCGACATAACTGTACCAGTACTGTCATTTAATGGAATACGTCAAATGCAGCTTATTTCTGTTCAGAACGCATTCCCTGCTTGATAAATACATTTTATGACAATATAAAGGGCATATATATTTTTTAATTCTTTTTTACGAGTAGGAAGGACGTGAATATTTGTATTCCAAGCAATCTTCCAATCAATTCTTAATCTTCCAAATGGCACTCGAGGGTGGAGCAGTAATGTGGAGGTTGTCTTGCTGTACTATATACAGTACCCAGCGACCTAATCTTGATTCTCAGCAACTGCTAACAACCGTGGCATTTGATTTATTTCGCAGTTCTTGGCTCTCTCCTCCCCCTCTCCCTTCCAATCCTCACTGACCAGCGTAGTGAAGTATGGTCAAACAACCCTTATGACCTACATGGAATGGGCAGGCCTTCATCCAGTAATTGATAATGAACTGTAAATTATTCTATTTAAATATAACAATTTCATAATAAAAGTTAACTGTAAACCAAGTATTATGAGACCTCCTTTGCCAGTAACAAGATATAGTAATAGGTTTTACCCTTTTAACTGGCACAAAAAACTGACACCTTTATTCAAGGCATCATGTCTGCAATAACCACAACACAAGCAGTCAAAATGCAAACAAAAAAGACAACTCTGATAATAATATGCACTGTCCTTGAATTTGATTGGTCCACACCCGCGACGGCTTTCTTTAGAGCCTAGTCTCCATTGGTGTTGGACCAGAAGACGCCAAAAGGCGTACAACTCAAAAACAGCACACCATCAGAGTATTGAGGGCTCGGGGTGAGCATTTACATTGAGACCTCCTTTGCTAGTAACAAGATATAGTAATAGGTTTTACCCTTTTAACTGGCACAAAAAAACTGACACCTTTATTCAAGGCATCATGTCTGCAATAACCGCAACACAAGCAGTCAAAATGATTGCAGACATGATGTCTTGAATAAAGGTGTCAGTTTTTTGTGCCAGTTAAAAGGGTAAAACCTATTCCTATATCGTGTTACTAGCAAAGGAGGTCTCATAATGTAAATGCTCACCCCGAGCCCTCAATACTCTGATAGTGTGCTGTTTTTGAGTTGTATGCCTTTTGGTGTCTTCTGGTCCAACACCAATGGAGACTAGGCTCTAAAGAAAGCCGTCTCGGGTGTGGACCAATCAAATTCAAGGACAGTGCATATTATTATCAGAGTTGTCTTTTTTGTTTGCATTTTGACTGCTTGTGTTGCAGTTATTGCAGACATGATGCATTGAATAAAGGTGTCAGTTTTTTGTGCCAGTTAAAAGGGTAAAACCTATTACTGTAAACCAAGTAATTTATCGGTGTCCTTAACACAAGGCCATCCACTCCCAACTGTCTACAGACATTAACCTTGGCTTGTATAAAAAAAGAGAATATATTTTAAACTGCATTGCAAATAGTGATCAGGGTTCCATACTTACAGTGAGGGAAAACAGCATTTGATCCCCTGCTGATTTTGTACGTTTGCCCACTGACAAAGAAATGTCTATAATCTTAATGGTAGGTTTCTTTGAACAGTGAGAGACAGAATAACAACAAAAAAATCCAGAAAAACGCATGTCAAAAATGTTATAAATTGATTTTCATTTAATGAGGGAAATAAGTATTTGACCCCTTCTCAATCAACAAAGGAGTGGCTTAAGAAGAAGCACATTAAGGTCCTGGAGTGGCCTAGCCAGTCTCCAGATCTTAATCCCATATAAAATCTGTGGAGGGAGCTGAAGGTTCGAGTTGCCAAACGTCAGCCTCGAAACCTTAATGACTTGGAGAAGATCTGAAAAGAGGAGTGGGACAAAATCCCTCCTGAGATGTGTGCAAACCTGGTAGCCAACTACAAGAAACGTCTGACCTCTGTGATTGCCAACAAAGGTTTTGCCACCAAGTACTAAGTCATGTTTTGCAGAGGGGTCAAATACTTATTTCCCTCATTAAAATGCAAATCAATTTATAACATTTTTGACATGCGTTTTTCTGGATTTTTTTGTTGTTATTCTGTCTCTCACTGTTCAAAGAAACCTACCATTAAGATTATAGACATTTCTTTGTCAGTGGGCAAACGTACAAAATCAGCAGGGGATTAAATACTTTTTTCCCTCACTGTAGATAACAGACTGTATGACCCTCCAAAGTAAAAAAACCCCTAAAACATTTGTTTAGGCTGGCATTCACAGATGAAACTAAATTAATGGTACAAAATGTACGGTCGTAGATTAAGATTATTATTTTAATTGCGTGGGTTTTAAAATTTGTTTTAAGGAAGGTTCCTTTAAATAAATAAAGTAAGTTTTGATTGATGCCCTGTATGCGAGTGGTCGCTGCAGTGTGCCCCCATGGACTGTAACACAGACACAAGGGCAGTGGAGGAATTTTGGGTGAACTGCTGTATATGGGGCCCATGACCAAATCACCCGGAATGTGCCCGATCTCGTCACACCTCTAAAGCGAAATGGGGTTGTGAGCCGGGATAGTGCTTGGATGGGCCACTACCAACATATACAACAGTTGGTATAGGCTACTGGCGGGGATATATTGTGGGCAGCAGAGTGCAGTAACTGCCATTGTTGTACCGTATTTGTGTCCCCACATCTATGATAACTGCTACCACCAACCCACACTGATCAGCAGTGTGTTAACAAAGCGGCTATATAGCTAATGTATATGGGATCGAAGAGTAGAAATGAAAAAAAATCTCAGGGCGACATCTGCCTCCATTGTGGAATTCATGTTATGTGATGAGTGTCATCCGTGTGAAGGCTAGAAATTAATAAAAGAGATAAAGGCATGAATATTAAGGCAAAAGGATATTCCTCCTTGCCATTAAATTAATTGGTACGATTCCGGGTTGCAATTGAATTGGCCTATTGCAGGTGATATACAAGTTTTGCCGATGTCGCCTGTGATACGTACAAATCAGTGATCTGCGTCACATTACAACTGACATTCATGTTGTGGTAATTCAATGTTAAACAGGTAATAGTGATTTACAGCCCTTTTTCAATCCACTGCTGGATGATGGCCTCCTCATGCCTTGTCGCTCATTGTGGTTGGTTGACCATGCTTTACAACACCGATCAATGCGAGTTGATGAAGGGAGGGGGATGCTTAGGACCGGTTCAGATATTATTCGCCACCGATGTGAACCATGGCCATGAATTGAACTCTGATCACTAGGTTCATAATGCAGTGTGCCAACCACTGTCCCCGCAATTTCAACCCCCATTATTCTATGCACGAGGAGCATTTAACTTCAAAGATACATTTCCATATTTAATATTTATTTTGAGCAATGTGCATTGGAATGCATGTCTCTCATTTATGTCGTTTTTCTGTTCGATTTGGTAGACTAATTTATAGTTATTCTGAACGCTTAAATTGAATCCGAATAATTTTGAAGGTGCCTTAGTTTGTTGGCCTTTGTGCGGATACATAATTTTATGTGCTTGCATGCGTACACAAGTACAGTGACTGCTCGTGACTGTGTAGTACTCCGTTATGTACAGACACTTATATATGAAGCAGTAATACAAATTACGTGAACGTATCTGCCAGACGTTGTGGGATGACTCGTGTAGATAAATGAAAACAATTGCGTCTGATTCTACTCCCTTGCTAATTATTCTTAAAGCAGCTCATAAAGGCTTGTTTCATTTTAATAATACCGTTTAAACTAATTCCATTAGAACGGATATGACAGCATTATAATTATTCATACATCATTCAAATGAATTGCATAATGTTTCATATTACACGGTAGTTGCACTTCTATAAAATTTACGAGAGCTCATAAAATACTTTCAGGCCTGGTCCTTGTACAACAATTTTTTTTTTCCAGCTTGGCAATCAGAGCCAGTGTCACCATGAATTTCACTGCATTGCTGTGCTGTTTTCTGTTCCCACCCGTTTTTTGTCATTGCTGCTTGTGGTGTTATGCATCACTATTACGAGTGACAGCATGGCAGAGGTGTGCATTAACATGGTCCCGTTTTATGGGACAGCCAGTAATGACTATGGGTTTTACACTGGGGGTATGGCAAAATTAATTCAGAAAAAGTCAACCTTGATGAATAGCCGCAATGAGCAATTTTTGTCTGTATAAAAAAAATAACCTAAGGTCAATGTTGCCTCCAACTCTATTCTTCGTCAAATGACATGCAGCAGACTTTAGCCACTGGTGGTTCCTCTCCCTGTGCGTTTCCACGGACCACTTCATACTATGCTGGAGCCTATATTTTGGTGACCGAGAACAATCATGGGCCGCCACAGCACGCAGACTATCGGTCTCCATGCCAGAAGCATGAATGAGAGAGTTTGTGCTCTCACTTCCACCGCCTGCTGTGCTCCCTCCATTCCTCCTGCTTTCTGCATGACCACCCCTGCCCTCATCCTAGCTGCTGTGGCCTGGTGTCTCACCTGGGCAGGGGGTGTGCTTTTGTTGGGTAGGGATCAAGCTGAAGTTAGGGTGGTGGTAATGGTTGGGATGCGGTGTTTAAAAATGTATGTGTAGTTCACAACATGTTCCTCCTCACACCATGTTGGTAGTGGGGGTTGTTTGACCATACTTCACTGTGCTGGTTAGTGTGGGTTGGTGAATTAGGGGAGAGGGTGGTAGAACTGGTTTAAATATAACTCACCACTAACGTTAGCTGTGGCCAGAAATCTAAGGTCACTGGGTTTGTAGTGCAGCGAGCAAACCAGTGCACCACTGCTCTGCGCCAGTGTTGCACAAAAATAATGTAATGTTGGTTGGCTTTGTGTTTTGGGTATGTTAAGTGAAAATGTCTTAACTTTTGCTGTTTTAAAACACACATGGCCAAATGGTTGAGCGAGGTGCGAGATATCACAATGTCGCATTTCTCTGCCAAGGTGACCCCATAATATCAAGTCTAGTTTCTATGGTTCTCCTGACTAAGAGGTTGCCATCACTCTGGCAAGGAGCTCTTGGACCACAGTTCTGACTTGCTTATGGAATGAGGCTGCTTCAAAAACTTATCCCAAAAACCACTAGTTTCTGGAATCCACTTAATGCACCATGATAATGAGCTATAACTCCTTTTGACACGATGGTTTGAAAAGTGACCTTGGAAAAAACAAGTCGGTGAAAATCTATTCCTGCCAACTTGTGATATAGCCTTGACTCCTTATCCTACTACCTTCAGCTCAAGGCACACATACACCATATAAATTGTCATTGTGAGTGCTTTTAGCGAGCATCGATCATCTATTCCAGCTAGCATGGCATACATTGTCCGTGAGGGAGTTGTAGAGGCAGCACCACACATGTCGAGCCTAATTCCTCATCATACTGTGCATGTTCACGAGCCGAATTTCATTCGACACTGAACTTAGGCTGGGTCAGAATAAGAGCCGCCCTGGACTGGAACATCTATCAAATTGCGCATGGTGTAAATCACAACAAGTGGCCTGATTAATGAGGGGAGAATTCTTTGTCTTTGTGAAAAGTTTATGCATTGAAGACTATTCACAGTCCACCATGTCGTTGCTCATTCTGCTTATTTGTGTGTCTATCATGAGGAATGGGTGGATCGCATAATATGCGATGCAGTGGAAGCCAATCCCAATTTAAATGTAGTGGATGTGGATTATGCCACAGAGGCATGGCGTAATTCCTTCTCATGAATGTGGAGCCAACCAATTGAGTCCTTTTTCGCCCCTTTCCCACCTCTTCAAATCTATCCCACAGTGTGTTGATGTCCACCTGCGAAGTTCTGGACTGCCTCACGTTGTTGCTAAATCCCCTCTGCAACTTCTCAAGGGGTTTCTGAAATCTGCAGCTGCAGTGGAGCACAGATGTCCTCCCTTCACATATTACACACGTGTCTCAAGGTCAAGGTCGAGTTGTTGGTCCTACGACTCCCCACCATTGCAACTTTCTATCAGACCCTACAGCTTTGCACAAGAGGCTCCTACACCTCCTAATGCACATTACACAGTTGTTACTGGAGCTCCCAGGATTGCCTTTCCAGGATTGCCTTTCCAGTATCCTCCCATCTGGTTTAATGTTTCCTCTTGCTTGCCCATCTTTCGTTGCTACTCCAGCGCCTATCTAGGCAGCTTGCCCTTCTTCAGCCTGCATGTCATCATGATTTAGTGTTACACCAGAGAGAAGGATTTTTCTGCTCTGGCTTAACCAAACATTTGGCCAGATTATACTCGGAGCGAACCAATTGAAGCGTAATAAAAGCACGCATGGATACACATACAAATGCATATACAAAAACAACCTCCATTTGCTACTGAATGGTGTTGATGTTACCATGGTGCTTGTGCCATGCTAGGTTAACATTCGAGGCGCCGTGACGTGGCCAAAGCTCACTCACCAGAGGTCACGGAAAAGGCGTAGATGTTTTAGGTTAACCGACCAAGGAAAACTGGTGAATGCGCAACCTGTACTCCTACCCGTCAGCTTGCTATGTTTTAGCAGCCTTGTGTTTGTTCTTCTCCTTGGCTGTGAGCATCAAACCTCTGCATCCTCTTACTGCTGAAGAACAACTGCTGCAGCCTTCAGTCCCACAATTGTTTATGTAGATTTATGACTTGGATAGCTGAATTAACAACCACACCAAGTACGCACTTGAGGCCGAGTCGACCTATTGGAGGCCCAGGACCGTTGCAAATAATCTCCTTGAGTGTTGACCGTGAGCGGGAATTGATCTCTAGTCGCTGGGTTTGCAGTGCTACCACACACCGTGCCGGTCTTTGGGAGTTTTTTATAACCGTACTTCACCAACCTGCTAAGTGAGGGTTGGTGAGCTTTTAGTGTGTCTCTACGCATATTCGTGCTACCGCAATGTGTACCCACCCTGAGCCCTGCCCCCTCGGTCAATTAACTTTCATTGTCATGCACGGAATCATAATAGGTTAATTACCTGCGGGTATCAGAGCGAGGAAGAAAAACACGATTCCGGTTTACTAACATAGGGTTGGAACTGGCCGAATTTAACATTGTGTGCTCGTCTTTACAAAACATGGTAAAAAATGAATATTCTGTTGCAGCGGAGTAAATGGTGTTGTGCGAGTCATTCGTGAAAAGCTGAAAAAGGAAGTTTTACAAAAGGGACTATTAATTTCAACCCTTAGAGCGAAAACAATGTAACGTGTACTTTTATGTTTTTACTACCAAACCTCTAAGGGCAAAATACTGCATTTAAGATGAAGAGGAATGTGATGAGGGTGAACATCGGACGTAACCTCTTGACATCAACAAAAGCGACACTTGTCACTTAACCCTGCTCCTGTGATTCGGATAAAAAAAAATATCACTCGGTTACTTGGCTTGGGTCGAGATATCCTTTCTACACCGTTGAATATAATCATTTTTTTCTACTGAAAATGATAGGCATTGAAAAAATAATGAATTTGCATGTATAGATAAATTTCTAAATCATGTGGCGAGTTTATTTTGTTAAATACTTGTGGCGTGGTGCAGTGGCACAGTTGTTTGAGCGCTGTTCTAAACTGATCGCCCCTAGTTCCGATACCTGGCCATAGCTAACACCAGTGGGCCATTCCTGCCCCCCCCACCTTCCACTCCACCACCCAACAAGATTGTCAAGTTTACAAAGATATTATTGATACATGCCAATGAATTGGATCAATTTCAGATTTAAACAATTAATCAAACATGATCTATGTACTTATGGATGAAGGCAACCCCCAAGCTGCCATCATCTCATAGGGTCTCGTGATGCAACAATGCATATCCATCCTTTGCTTGTCACTGTGGTTTGTCTCGACCACTGGCCATCATCTCTTTTAATAATATTGCATGGCCTTTAATCACCTTTACAATCTCCCACGGATTGTCTTTAAATCTACGAAGCTCTACCTGCATACTTAACTCACGATACATATTCCCGTGTTGAGCTGCTCCTACTATCTAAAACTTTCCTATCAAGCATCCATATAACTATGCTTAATCACACAATTTTAGTAAATTTACCTTCACTCTGCTGACCTACACGACAATAATATTATTATATGATCATACATGTGTACCAGCAACTTTAAATTACTCCTTAATTCTAAACTACACTGCCAAGATGCAGAGCTACATTGTAGGCTTTGCAAGGCAGTACAGAAAAATCAATTATTTTGCTGTACTGCTATGCTTCCTCATATATTCTCCTGACGTTCAACCCGCACTGATCAGCGCTGTGAAGTAGGGTCAAATAACCCTGATAGCCCGAATGGCATGGCCCTCATCCAGCAGTCGACTGACAATAGGATTGTACAGGTACATTTCGTGAAGATATAAGCTACTTTCCAATATTTTAGGCACGCCTGTAAAATGTTTGTATTCTTTTATGTCTTTGAAAACTCTGGTTTTCATAGACATACCGTTTTTGGAGACAAGCCTATAAGAGTCACAGAAGTTGACTATGTTTTGAGTGGCTTTAGCCAAACTACCTCTATCCAATTCCCACCCCCTCCAAAATGTTCACCACCCGAGTTAAGTTCCCTCAAGGATAGCCAGCAGTGGAATTACAGAGTGCTATACAGTATATTGTTTTTTTACAATTGAAAGTGCCTGTGTTATTTTGCATCACAGTGCTTTTCACATAGGGTTCCATGTCAAATTGAGATTCTCATCGCCTGTTTACAGCCCTGAAGCCAGTGGTATGAGAAATTTCACATTCCTGTGGCAGGGCAAGTTAATCAATAGGACAACCGCTGTTGTACTTCCCCACAAAGAGGTGTATTCATTTTATGGACCCCAGAGTGATGAAGGGCTGAGTTGACACCCGACCGGGATCTGAACTCTCACCTTCGCGGACTGTAACCGCTGTGCCACACGTTGCTTAGGCGTCACCCTTAAAGTTGTCAATATGACATCCGTTCTTTCCAACAAATTGTATTTTTCTGGCGAGAGTAAGATTGTCCTTAATTTTCCTGGTTGGCATTAAACAAACTTGTTAAAAATGTTATGCATTACGTTCCCCTTTATAATAATAACACTTATTTATAATGATACAGCGTAGGTTTCTGCAGTTGTGCTGTAGAGACCTATAATTAAGAATTATTTACAGTAGATCGTCAATCTACTGCTGGATGAAAGCCTCTTCCCCGTCCTGTGCTGGTCAAATGGGTTGCTTAACCATACTTCACCAGGCTGATCAGCGTGGGTTTGTAAAGTTGTGGTCCTGGTCCAGTTTAAATGTTACTCATCACTAGTGCAAGCAGCTGTGTCTGGGAATTGAACAATGGGCCACTGGGTTCGTATCGCAGTACATTCACCACTGCGCCACTTTTCCTAAAATTCCACTAAACGCCCCCCCCCCAGATATTTATATAGATATGTAAGCAGAGTGTGCTGATGGCTGCTGACAAATATTTATGCCGCCAATGTCAAATGTGCTCTCAAGGCTGCATGAAGCCAGAAAACACATTTTAGTTTGGCTCACAGCCACAAGAAGATTTGTGGGACCAACAAGAACCTGGCGATCTGAGTTGGATTCCCACTCATGGCCAACACCAGTGATTATTATCTGAACTCGTTCTGGGCCTACCTTAGGTAAACTCGGCATCAAGTGAGTACCTGGTGCGATGTGCAAACATCACCACTCGGGAGACAAAGGCAGCCGGGCGTGGTTCTGGCCACCCACCCCCTCGTGTGATGTGCCAGCCTTCATACGTGCTCGCTAACAGCACGTGCCCCAACAGTCTGTTCAAGGCTACACAGGGGATCTTTTTCTTTGTAACAGGGGTGTCGTGATGTATTGACTCGATTAGTATCAAATATTAAGCTTACGACATTTCCATTTTATCGCTTAATTAACATTATACACTGCCTGAAACATGAGCCCATCATATATTTTTGCCAGTAAAATTCAATGTTAATGAATAATTTTTGGATTGATATTGAATTGTGGCTAGTGCACTACTACCATCATAGTCCTTTAATAATTGTAGATTTGGAGGATGATGGCCTCGGTGCAGTGACATTGCCAAGCAATAAGACAATTTTTGCAAGTTACTAAAATTGAGCAACCACATGGCACCATAGTCCCCCTATTTGCAGAACATATTCTTTCTTGAAGCATAGCACTTTAATGATAGCCTTGCACTAAAATAATAGTGCGAATACCGAATATACATACTACTTTATAAAGGGTTATGTGAGACTATCCACTGGGGGCCACTATGGTTGGCTACATACGGTGCAAAAGACGTTCAACAAACATACTACATTCACCACAGTGGTAAAAAAGAAACAAATTCTTGGATCGAATCACAACTCTGAATTGTGACTTTTCATTCCATTGTGAGTGGAAATTATTCGGAATAGGCAGTGGTGGGAGGTGGGGGGTTTGGTTGGTGCTCCCGCGGGGGGGGGGGGCGGTCTCCCCTCGTGTGTACTGAGTGGCACATCCCATATATATTTCATTATGAATTTATATATATTTGTGTGTGCGCGTGCATGCCCTCAATGTGACCACCGCACAGGGGCAGCATGGCGAGCTCGTCCGACAGTGAAGAGGAGCCCTACTACCCCGACTCTGAGGACATGCAGGATGTGAGCCTCCCACTCGGCGGCGTGGCCGAGTGGCCCGGCGCTACCGCGGCGATGGAGGCAGGTGGGGAGGCCATGGATGTGGAGGAGTCGGCCGACAGGCCAGGCCTGGGGGTTTGTGGAGCGGTGCAGCAGCAGCACGAGCGATCGGTTTGGGAGCTCCCGGAGGAGCTCCTGGAGTACATCCTGGCATTCCTGTCTCCCTACCAGCAGCACAAGACGGCCGCGCTTGTGTGCAAGCAGTGGCACCGCCTCATTAAAGGTTGGTTTGCTCAACGGCCAGCAGCAACACCATGTTCTCCAGATAACACGCACATATTTTTCCTCTCCTGTATTTTAAAGCAAGAGTTGGCATAGTTGTCTTATAATCCAGAGCGGGGGTGGCCAATGTGTTACAGACCAAGAGCCAAAAAGTACCCATGAATTCTGCAAAAAGCCAAGTGTGTGTGTATATATATAAACAGTTTTCGGCATTGGGAGACATTCATCATACTTTGCTCCTCTGATAATATGTTCTCCATTATGTCCCTTCAATAGAGCCGCATGTGGTGGATTAAAGAGATGCATTTGGCTCGGGAGACGCCGTTTGGCCACCGCTGATCCAGCGGATACATTGTCTTCTGGAAGATGTGTAGTAATCTAATGTTTCACAATTATTTTCAGAATCATCTTTCAAAATATATTTATCCCCCTTTTAAGCAGCACATTAATTGTAATCTTCTGTAAGATGGCTCTCCATAGCAACGTTTTTTTTTACATGCTTTCATTTAATTTACTCTGTCTGTTGTCGTTGTTATATCCTCAAATCTTGTAACTCAATTTTAACCCACTTCCCAATGTGGTATCGACTGCAAACTTGGTATACTTATGTCATACTGTATGTTATGTTTCGGCTTGGGTCTAATTGTCCACGGTCAACTGACGTTGGCTGTAATTGGCCACGGTCCCTTACGTTATGGCAAGCTTCGGGGCCACTTCCTGGAGTCGTGGAGTTCTTCCATTACTAGTACATTTCATAAAAGCGTGTTTTAAAAAAAGTTTTTTAAAATTTCTTATTTCTAATTAACTTCAGAGTATTTTTCATTGAATTATAAGACACACTTTAACAAAATAAATACCCTAAATTTTTGGGGTGCATTATGCATTCGACATTGGCAACGCTGCGTAGGTTTTTGTATGTGGTATAAAGAAACACGAGAGCAGACAGAAGGACAGAGATAAGGAGACAAAAATAAACAAATAAAGATGAGAGAGGAGAGACGAATTGAGAGAGGCATGAACGGGAGATGGGGAGGGATTCCAGAAGAAAAGATGTAGATACTCTTCGGTTCTTTCGGTAAAGTCACGTAGGTATAAAATTAAATTTAAACAGTCTGCCTCAGCAGCAGACCATGCTTTCCCACCTGATGATGGACGCTTGTGGTTCCGCCCGAAACGTCGTGATTTAATTTATTTTATTTTCTACCTCCGTGACTTTACCGAAAGAACCAAAGAGTATGGATTCCTGCAGTCACGAAAGCTTCAAATCAAGATTAAAAGATGTAGAGACAAGGATAGCTAAACCAAAGGAGATGTATTATATCGAACTTCCTTTGCACCATACGTAGCCAAATTGTGTTAATCGGAGGTGCGGGGTCGGACAACAAACTAAACACAACAAACTGTCCTAAAGATATTGGTTTTCGATCTAGATTTAAAGCGCATCGCTCCAGTGGCTTCTTAATATCAGATACGCTTGAGTGGAAATATGAGAATAGAGAGGTGCGGGAAGACAGACATGAGATATGTACGAGGAGAGAAGACGGGAGAGAAGCGGACAAAAAGACGTCACCAGAGACAAGTGGAGACATGGGTGAAGATTAACGAGGTGCCGAAGATGACTGGGAGAGAGAAACACGAGCCACAGGCAGAATGATAGGGGCACGAACTTCTCCCACAACCCCTTCCAGGGTCACGAGCTACTGTTGGAGGAACACTGTGATTTAGAGTTTAATTTCACGGTCGAATGGATGTAATCCAATGTGTGCTGTTCTGCTGTAGCAGAACGTGTGGCACTGTGGGTGTGACGCGACTTTTATATTTGTTGAACTTTTTTCGCACCGTTTATCGGCATTCTTGCTTATTGGAGGTGTGGGACATGGTTCTTGGGTGTGACGCAATTCGGGTGTGCTCTTAAGTGTGGTGTGTGTTGTTGTTGTTGTGTGGCCTGATCATCTAACAGCAGGTGCGTGTTTTTGTGTGTGCATTGCAGGTGTTGCACGGCAGTGCTACCACGGGTTTATTCGAGCTGTGCAGGACGGACGCATTCAGTGGGAGAGTCGTACATACCCCTATCCCGGCACACCCATCACGCAGCGCTTCTCTCACAGTAAGATTCGCGTATGCACACACACATGCACACACACACATGCACAAACGTGATCATATTGTGTTGCTTTATCACAGCTCTTACCCAGTAATACTCGCTCAGAATAATGTACACACCTGAAAAAGTTGTCCTGCATTTGCACATCTATCACAGGTCTTTTCTTTCACGTGGTTCTTGTTTGGCAAATATTACTTTCAAATGGCAAAGCGGCTAGGACAGTGCTGCCCTCTTCTGTGTGGACCATAGACCACTTAAAGGGTTCTCAGACATAGCTCTTTTATCCGCTTCCGTGGGCCATTCTCTAACACGAAGGGTTTCACTTCTGTGCGAGAGTTCCGAATGGATGCTTCGATGCTTGACATGACGTTGACAGCACAGTCTTGATAGAATTTGGAGAAAGCATTTAAAAAATAATAAAGATTACTTGCACTTGCTCAGATGGTTTCACTTTGTCACACCCATTACAGTGATTCTCCCACTGTGTAAGATGCACACACATGAATGTCATCTAACCTTGCCACACTTATTTATACAGTGCTTCTGAGTATGATGCACACATTGCATTGTCTTATTTTGTCACACCTACCACCCGCTGCTTCTCACAGTAAGACGCACACACGTCATGACATCTTTCTTCGTCACATCACACGGCACATCTCACACAAAACACCTTGTAGGGGTGTGGAAGCAGATTCAAACAATATACTGTGACACCCACTAAACAGCATAGATATGAGACTTCTTTCCCCCATCTATGCTTGAATAATCGAGTAATCGAACCATAAATGGGCAGAGTAATAATCGAAAAATTCAACACATTCATCAAAAACACTCTCCATAGGGAAAAGTAGGTTACATTTCAGGCAGTGGTCCTTCTTCATAGCACTTAAAATTGTGATTTCCCCACTGTTTTTGTTGGTATATAACCCTGAATAACGCCGACGTTTTTTTTTTTAATGCAGGTGCTTGCTACTACGACACAAACCACTCCATGTACGTGTTTGGGGGCTGCACGCACAGCAGCTGTAACGCTGCCTTCAACGACCTGTGGCGGCTCGACCTCAACAGCAAGGAGTGGATCCGACCGCTGGCCTCTGGTCAGTGTCGTAATCTTGGTTTTGGACTTTTCACTTTCGGTCATCGAGGAGACAGACAGTGGGTGTGGTGTTGGCCACCCCACCCCCTCTTGAGTTGTGCCAGCCTCCATAAGTGCTTGTGAACGGCACTTGCTTCCAAGTCTGTTAAAGGCTGCACAGGGGATCTTTGATGTTAAGGGTACCACAGTGACTTAAAGCTTTCGTGACTGCAGAAATTAATTTTCTTGGGTCTTTCGGTACAGTCAACGTAGATAAGTTATCTACGTGACTTTACCGAAAGATCCAAGAATATGGTACCACAGTGGTGAGATGTTAACTACCTCGCCTGGTATGCAGGAGGTCGTGGGTTCCATCCTGACCCTGATGCCTGTATATTTGGAGTTTGCATGTCCGTTTTCTCAGGTTTTATTCCTCCATATTTATATAAATTTCCACATGATACATTTTCACGTGGTAAGCCAATTCGTCGAGCCATCACTTGTGGCCAGGTCTAAAAAAGAGCTGTATAGTTCAGTGGGCCTTACCTGGTGAAATAAAATTTGTAAAAAAAGTGGATACAATCAAAGGCGGAGCCAGGATTTTCAGGTAGGGGGGGCAACCCCTCCAGCAATGAAAAATGATAGAGGAGTTGTTAGCAAGTAAGGACTTGTCCCTTATTCGACGCGTGTGCGGCGATGGCGCAGCCATCGATCGAGGGTCGAATTAGAACCGTGTGTAATCGGCATCGCGCTCGCTGAAGGTGAATGCCTTCAGGGAAGTCGTGTACTGTACACGCAACTGCGCACAATTCTGTGAGTCACTTATAACTGCTTTGCCGTTACTTATTGCCAATTATGGACTCAGACTATTGTCCTATCATCTCGTAGAGTCCCTGGCACGTAATAATATGCTACACGGTGGCAGTGGGGGTCGCAAAATGCCGATTTATTACTAATAAAGCCCAATGATCCGATCGAAATTAGGGATTTCAATCGGATCATTGGGGGGGCACGTGCCACCCCACCCCCCCCACTGGCTCCGTCCGTGGGTACAATATTTGTGTTTGCGTGTGTACACCAGGCTCGTACCCATCCCCCAAAGCGGGCGCCACATTGGTGGTACACGGGGACCTGCTGGTTCTCTTTGGAGGATGGACACGGCCCAGCCCTTACCCCCTGCACCAGCCTGAACGATTCTTTGATGAGATCCACACCTACTCTCCCTCCAAGAACTGGTACAAGCTCACAAAACCACGTTGGAACACTCACACATGTGCCCACAGCTGCCCTTATGCCTGCACCACGCTTGCACAATGCACAACACTTAAATCACACCTGTTACCATATACCTGTATCACACAAACACATAAACATACACACAAACAAGCAACTTCATCAAATATGTACCATTCCCGTGCACCTGTATCGTGCCTGTATCCCGTGACTGCCACACTAACGTAACGCTACATAAGTCTTCATGAGATTTTCACTGGAAATACATTGCTCGTGTACCAGAGTAGAGCCATGTAGCTCTCGCTTGTCTAACCATACTTTGCTCCCTTCATAAATAGCAACACTCAAGATATCAATCTCACTTAAAAGTCATCAGCTATGGGTTTTCCTGTGATAGTTGATACATGGTTGGTTCCGGATCATGATTGTGAATTTTTGCTCGATGGTTTTCCCTCTGTTCCTCTCGTCTTTTCTTCTTTTGTTCCCACTAGAATGTTGCATAATGTAGCTGGAATGACACAGAAAATGTTTTAGTTTTTTTGTATTGTTGATTGACTAAAATAAAATCGACCACTCTTGCAAAACATCATAACCCGGTGGAGCAGGTGACCAGTGTTGCTCTATGTCCCATCTGGCGCAGGTGGAATTGTGTTGTGACTACACAGGGGCCACCGCCAATGGCCGGGCACTCGGCCTCTGTTATCGGCAATAAGATGATTGTTTTTGGAGGCTCCTTGGGATCCCGGCAAATGTGAGTCTTTGCATACATGTCAGATGTGTATCAGGGCCAGTGTGTGTGGGGGGTTATTGTTGAAGGCTAAGGATTATTTTTGTGCACTGATTGGGTGCAGTACTATACCATGGACCCAGCAACCTTTAAGTTAATTTCCTAGCTCCAACTAAAATTGCTGGTGAGTGATATACATGAACCAGTGCCCACTAGCATGATGAAGTATGGCCAAACAACCCCAACCCCCACATGATTTGTACAACATAGGGAAGACATTCATTCAGCAGTGGTTTGACAAATAGCTATAAGCTATGTATATAAGACCTTGGTTTTATCACTAGCCATGCACAGAACTGGCCATCACAGTAGGGATCTGGAATGGGCCTTGACCTCTGCTGCTTTCCATTTTGCCTAAAACAAGTACTGTACCTGGTTGAATACATCAGTTTAATCACTGTGGAAACAGGTGGCCAGAATCTAGTGCTGTTCCCACCATTCCCCTGAGTGCCATGCTGGCCTTTAATAGGTGTACACTAAACGCACTTTCTTAAACAGTCTCTTCGCTTTAACAGGATTATTGGCGTTTGTGTTGAAAGCCAATATCAGGTAGCATTTATGGTACGTTATATGTTATGGTACAATCCTTTTTTTGCAATCAAATATTTAAACTAACTCGGCTTAAATTGAATGTGTAAATTTGCAGCCCTGTGTCAATGCACTGCTGGATGAGGGCCTTGTGGCTACGTGGGTCAGGAGGGTTATTTGACTAAATTTCTCCACGCTGGTCAGCACGCATTAGTGAATGCGAGGGAACTTAAATGTGGAGACATAGCTGTAGCCTATATAACACATGTGGTGTGAATGTATTGCTCTTTGTCCAGTCCACTGTTGTAGTAGTGTGCATCGAAGCACTAGTTGGTCTCAAAACTGCTTTGCTTCCAAGATTTGACAGAATTTCGATAATTTTGGGTGATTTTGTCAGAGAAGATTTTAATGAGCATACTGCTTATTAACATAGGGTTAATGTGGAACATTAGTGTGAATAAGGATGTCGCTTTTGCCGGGCAATTGATGCTCCGCTGTGTATGGGCAATCGGCTACGTATGTGTGACGTTTGATTGCCGTGCGTTAGGAACAACGAAGTGTGGGTGCTGGACCTGGAGCAGTGGGCCTGGTCACGGCCTGCTGTCACCGGCACCAAACCTCAGCCTCGTGGAGGCCAGTCCCAGGCAAGTGTCATTATTGCACCACTGGTTTATATTTACTTCATCGTTGTACTTTTATTTAATTTGTTTTGCTTTTTTGTAATTTTGGCCACCTGCTGCTTACCGTTTTGACGAGGTCACGAGTGCAAATTAGACTTTCCTGGTGTCTTGTCTTCTCCCCTGGTTAAACAAATGGACTTTACCTCACATCTGTGTTGAAAGTTGGCAACTTAATGCATTTTATTCTGGTTACCAAGCAGAAGTGTTTTTTTCGTGGTTAAAACTATAAGCATTTGAAACAATCACAGCTGAGATGTTGGCAAACACCTGGCACACTCAAATCTCACTGCGATGTGTGCCACCAATGCCCTTGGTGGACGTGAGACTCAGCGATTCGAGGGATGACTCGAAAGAAAATATTTTCATACTGGCAATAGTGTGCACGTGGGTGTAGTTTTATCGACCTAGCTCAAGCTGCAGTCTTAATTGTATTTATTTTCGAAATGAATTAATCATTTAGGGACACCCTAGGGATGTTGCCGCTTGGTCACCGACCTCTCCGAGCTTACTTCCAACACCAATCTCGCCAAACCGCCTTGACGACAATGACCAGTAATGATAGCGACGACTTAACGCAGTTCAATTCATCTTCGTCCTAATCAATAATGGCAGCAGTTAATGCACTGTTTACCAATAACGACTGGCAATAGTCGTGATTAGTATTATTATCATAATTGTCTTCATCCTCATTGTTATTTAATTTCATAATTATTATGTCATCATCATCCATCGTAATTTTTATGCTCATTGTTGTTCGTTGTCATTATCGGCATCCAATATTATTTTTCAAAATCATCTTAACGTTGTATTGTAATGTCATTTCGGTATGCATCGAATGTGATCCTGGTGATATTTTTTTACCCTATTTGCGTGAACCAATATTTGGCTCCCCGATCATCCTTTTTATCAGCTGGAAATTGCCGATGTTAGGATGAACTTATCACACAACTTTGATCTCACGATCATGTCTGCCTTTGTGAACTCCTAGGCAGAAACGCTTGTGCTAGCTTAACCGAAAATTGCTGCATCTCCTAGGATATACTTTTTATAAAGTGTTTTTTCCAACATCATGGGACCTCCTTTGCCAGTACCAAAATATAAGAAAAGGTTTTCCCCTTTTTTCTGGCAACAAACAGGTGTGAAGATGGCAAAGGAGGTTCCATGATGTAGCTGCTCACCCCGAGCTGTCATTACTCTGATAGTGGCGTTGTCTTTGTGCTGTGTACACCTTTTAGCGTCCTCTGGGGTCTAACACCGTTTTGAGACTAGGCTCAAAAGAAATCTGTCTCTGGTGTGGACCAATCAATTTCAAAGACAATGCATATACTATCAGTGTTTTTTGTTTGAATTCTGACCAAAAGTATTGTTTTTTCCAACTCTCACAAGAGAAGGCTATATTTTGCATAAGGCAGGGGAGAATGTCTTGCATGCAGAGGAGACGATATGTCAATGTATTCTTGGGAATCTCATAGGTGTGTGGTTTTTCTTGTTGCAGATTGTGTTGGATGATCAGACAATCCTGATCCTAGGTGGCTGCGGAGGCCCCAATGCTGTGAGTGTGTCTTTTTCTTCCATTGCAGGTTTTTGATCATGCTAAAAGTCATTCCCTGCATGATTGTGGTGCTTGTACTCTGTGTGCTTGCTCAGACATATCACAATTTGATCTCTTTCAAAGTAATAAAGATATACAATTGCATCTCTTATTCATAAAGTTTTCACATTGATGCAGCATAAAGCCAAAGTGTAATTGTTCGGTATGTGATGGAAAATCTATTCTTACGTTCATTGTCTCCAAAGAATATGCGATTCCATGATCCCATAGCGTAACGGTCATGGGTATGTACCAGACATAACCACCGCAGTCCCCAGCGAGTGAATGAAATGTCAGGATGCAGGTCGTGTAGCATTTTAACGTCATAACATCTGTACGTGTTACCACTTGTGTACCGCTTTTCTTCAGGTCTTTTGTCTATCTCACATACATATCACAATCCTTATCTCTCGTCTACATCTCTCTCACCTCTACCTCTTGCCTAGTTCTTGTTGGTCTCACTAATCTTCATCTCTTGGCTTCGGCTCTCTTATCTATTTCTCTTGTTCATATCTCTTTCATCTCGCCCTTCTGTATCTCTGCTCGTCTCGACGGGCCATAGCTCAGCGGGCTGCTTTGGTGCATCACCGTGTAAGTATAGAGCGACGCTATTGGCTAAGGGTGATGTGCGCACACTGCAGGTGTTCAAGGACGCATGGCTGCTTCTGCTGGACGTGCAGCCTTGGCACTGGCAGCAGCTGGAGGTTGTCAACGAAGAGCACTGCGCTCCCGAGCTCTGGTGCCACCCTGCATGCAAGGTGTGTGCCAGTCTCAGTCTGCCTTGCCTGGGAGCATGCCAGCATGCCAACGTACTGGGGTACACAACTGAGTCTTGTCTCCAGAATGTAGTGTGCCTTTTCAATGTCAACATTGAAGTATTAGCGTGCACACTGACTAGTGTTGGGGTGGTAAGGTCAAATAATTCCTGTGACCGACACAGCTGAGGGAGGCCTTCATCCAGCATTTGATTAACATTGACTTAGGGCTATACGCGTATATTAATTAAGTGTGTATGTTAGTAGTTTTATTGAACTATAAAAATATTTTAATTTTACTAGGTAAGGCCCACTGAGCTTTATAGCTCATATGCAGGAGCGACCTGGCCACAAGCTGTAGCGAAATGAAGTGGCTTATCATGAGGAAATTTATAACAGCCAAATACTCTGAAGTTATGTTTTTTAATGTGGAGGGAAAAATTGCAGGACCCAGAGAAAAATACATGCAACCACGGGGAGAACATGCAATATACAGGCATCGGGGTCGGGATCAAACCCAAGGCCTCCTGTGTATCAGGCGGCAATAGCGGAGCCAGGATTTTCAGGTAGGGGGGCAACCCCTCCAGCAATGAAAAATTATAGTTGTTAGTAAGTAAGGACTTGTCCCTTGCTTTTTATCCGTAACGTGTGCGGCGATGGCGCAGCCATCGTTCGAGGGTCGAATCCGAACCGCGTTGTGTGATCGGCATCGCGCTCGCTGAAGGTGTTGATGCCTTCAGGGAAGTCGTGTACTGTACACGCAACTGCGCACAATTCTGTGAGTCACTTATAACTGCTTTGCCTTTACTTATTGCCAATTATGGACTCGGACTGTTGTCCTAAAGTCTCATAGAGTCCCTGGCACATAATAATATGCTACTCAGTGGCAGTGGGAGTCGCAAAATGCCAAATTATTACTAATAAACACCAATGATCCGATCGAAATCCCTAATTTCGATCGGATCATTGGGGGGGGGGGCACGTGCCACCCCACCCCCCCCACTGGCTCCGCCAGTGCCAGGCGAGGTAGTTAACGCCTCGCCACCGTGGGGATCTACCTCAAACCATTATATATTTATATAAAAATAGCTGATACCTTTATAGACACTCTATATCGATATAACCTGTTGAAAATCATGACAAAGCAAATAATGTGTGCTGCGACTTAATCTATTTTAAAGTCACGGTTGCCGGGCACAGGCCCAAAAAGCTCAACGATCGGCAACAATGTCACCTTGGTATGTTTTTTTTTATCAGCAGTTGTAATGTCGTGCGTTGCAAATGCCGTTTCATCTCCTCCCATCGGACCACTCAAAAGCGCGACGGTTTGTAATCGTATTCGATTCGTAAACAAAATTAGCCAATTACTTGAATCGCTTCCTAACCGGGGTGTGGGCGACGGCGTGTGCGTGCGTGTGTGTGTGATCGCGTTGCTGCAGGTGGGAGATTGCGTGGTGGTGTTCAGCCAGGCACCGAGTGGGAAGGCGCCGCTCAGCCCCAGCCTGCACTCACGCCCATCGCCCATCAGCACCAGCCCGCCCGCCGTGCCGGCGCCCATCCGACTGGGCGACCACAAAAGCCAGTCTCCCCGCCGCTCGCCACGCGAGCCCGAGGAGGAGGCGCAGTGTGTCAACGGGCGCTGGGGCACGCTGCGGCCCCGCGCACAGCGCAGCCAGCCCGGTATTACCACTAGCATGCCGCACGGTGTTTTACAACTAAACACGGCACACACTGGTACCAGGACCACTTCTCCACTCGGCTACCACTAAGCCAGTCCCACAGGAACTCAATCTTGAGTCAAGCAGATTGAGTGAAAATCAGGAGCTGACAACATAAAACAGAGGCACAGCTGTAGCAGCAGTTAGCACACTGCGCTTTGAACCCAACCACCTGAGCTTGTTTCCCACTCGTGGCTAACGTCTGTGGCGAGAGAGATCTGAACCGGTCCCAGACCCCAACCCCCTCTTCACCAGCCTGCACTGGTCAGCACGGAGAAGTATTTTCATTCAACTCCCACAATCAGCACGGCGTGACGAGGGCTTCATCCAGCAGGGGTTGTCACTGTAATCAAAGACCATGCGTAGAATTGTGCTGTACAACGTGTTGAACTTCTTTCGCACCGTATGTATCCAACTGTGCTAATCGGAGGTGCGGGGGAAGGACAACAAACTAAACACAAAAAACAGTGCGAAATAAATTTGTTTTCATTCTAGATTTAAAAGTGCAAAGCTCCAGTGGCTTCCTAACATCGGAAGGAAGAACGTTCCAGACAGCCGCAGAAACGCATCTGAAAGCATGCGATGCAGTGCCCGTCTTTGTACGATGGCTAGTATCTAAATTATAGTGCTCCAGTTTCTAATGGTAGAAACATGATGAGCCGTTATGTTTGACTTTTTATTGAATAACATCATAGCGTGGTGGTCACATGTGTATTTGCCCACCAAAGATATCCGAAAGTCTCCTTTGGCCCTGGTAAGGAAAAGGTTCCCACCCGTCGTGTTATCTCACGAGCTCAGCCCTTAACGGCTGTGAGTTGGGTCCATGTGAACGCTCGCCATCAGCGTGACCCGTGTTGCTCTTCAAAGTAAAAAAAAAACTCAACTCTTAGCGGCTTTGTTTGTTTAATGTCATTTGAGTGAGGCCGCTTTATCTTGACACGAGTGTGAAGCTGCCTCGAGAGCGTTTTTCACACGTGCTATTGAGGGTTGTACGAGCTTGCCTACGGGCTATAGAACGAGTCGAGGAGAGGCTCCGATCTCTTGGCTGGCTTCCTGAATCGGCAGGGAAGAAGGAATGAGGCAAGAGTTTTTGAGTGCTGTGAAGAGTGGGTGTTTGGAGTACCAAGTGGTTCGGGGGGGAAAGGCGATAAAGTGCCCTGACAAGGTCAGGGAAAGGTGGGCTTCTTAATTGTCAGGCTGAACTGTTGGGAGGCAAGCTATGGGTCGAGTTTATAACGATAGTATAATGTTGTTATTTTCTAATTGCATTTTTTGTAACAAAAAAGTGCAATACACTTTGGATCTATGTAGTGTCTACATGTGACCGTCGATGAGGGATGGATGAAGGGGGTGCCCAGGACCAGTGCAGATTTCACTCGTCACTGGTGTTCGCTGTCATTGGGAATGAAAACAAGAGTCGTCACTTGGTTCATAAAACAGTGCACTAGCCACTGCCACCACTCCCCCATTTATTTATGTTTTTTATAAATACAAGTTGACATGTCCAACCATCATGATTATTCAGGAATATAACCATGCTTTGCCATATGAGATATTGCGCCAGTGACATTACCTTATTTTGTACTTATTTCCATTTGTACAATTTACCTGGGAAATATATATTTTTTAAACTGGTTCTTAAAATGTTTATGGTTATGCTCCTTATCTGCCCTTGAATTGGGATGCCCATTTGGCATTTTAAAAAAAGACGCGCCGTTGCTTGACGTAGCGTACTCTCTCTGGGTGGCGATTGCATTGCAGGTGGAGACTCGGGTAGCTCGGCGGGTTCCAGCCCCGAGTGCGCCCCTTCGATCGTAGAGGACCGGAGCCCCAGGAATTCCTCCAGAGAGGAAGAAAACTACATGTGCCCCCCATCGGTGGGGTCCGACCTCTTGTCCAGCCTCACCCCACCTCGCACAGCGCAGCCCACGGACCCCGTGCCGGTGACCTCCTCCATTGTGCGTGATGACTTGCGAGCTCACCCTGAGCGGCCCACTGATCACGTTCGGTCTAGCTCGGAGCCGGCCGCATCGAGCGCCAGGATGCCGCTTCCTGGTGCGGGGCGTCTCCTCTCGGGGCCCAGTAGGGAAGCAATAGCGACTGAGGCCGGCGATGGCTTGGCGGACAGGCCGCCCCTTTATTCGGCAGAAACGAGCTACGCCTACAACTACGGCCCCGTAAATGAACGGTCCGCAAAGTGTCCACCCGACGGCTCGTGTAACTTCTCGTCCAGTCCTCTGAGAAAGCACCAGAAGCCGCCCTGGCAGGACCGTCCCAATAACGCTCCGGGGCACAGTTTGACCGATGACGCGAGGATTCAGATTTGCGCGAGCCATAGCGGTGCGACGGCACCAGGCGGCCTCGGAGAGAATGGTGCGAGCAGCGTCATCTCCGGGCTGCTGAGCCGCCCCGCCTCGTCCGGATTCCACAAACACCGCAACCCAAACGCCGCTTCCAGGTGTAACGGGACTCAAGACACCGCCGCCGCCTGCGAAAGGTCATCTTTCAACACATCCGAACGAGACGCCTGGCACAGACAGCTTGACGGCGCGAGGTCCGGTCTGTCCTCTCCGCAAATGAACGGCTTGCACAGGTATATGGCCGCAGCCTCCGAACGGCACAGCGTTCGCATGTTATCGGCAGAAGCAACATCGGGGTTTGATGTGCCTACCAAAGGCTGGAGAGAGTGCCCGGTCGGCAGCCAATCTACCTCGTCGACACACAAAGTGGCCTCAACCCTCGAGAATAAACACGCGGCCTCCAGCCCTACCCTCAACGCCGGGCCGAGAGCGGCTTTGCTTTCATTTGATAACGAAACATCGGACAATTCTCGGTCAGAGGAGGATGTCATGGTGACTGTGAGGCGATCAGGACTGGGTGCTGCTGTATTTGGTGCACAGAGACACGCAGCAGACGGGTCAGCGGCAGCAACGGCTAGATTTGGAGGAAGTGCGTTTGCATCCGCTAACAACATGGGCCCAAAAATGATGTTTGGCAGAGGCAGGACTGAGTCCACTAACCACATGTCCAAAAGGAAAAACTTTGCCTCGGACTCATCCCTAAGAATATCGCCATCCCGGATGAGTTCTCTCGGTAGCGAGGGCAGATTCAGGGAAGCACTGACTGCCCGGCAACATGATGACGCAAACTGCGGTAGCTACTCCGTCAGGGATGGGCAGGACCACAGGCTATCATTTGTGTGCCGACCGGAATCGCCGAGTTGCGATTTGTCCAGCATGGACATGGTGGGCCGGAGCTCCACTACGCTGTCTGCCGAGACGAAGGGACTCTCCGCCGACGTTCTCTCAGCTGCTCTACGATCCGTGGGAACCTCGGTATCAGTCGCAGATAAATCCGGGTCTGTTGGTGAGTGTGCGGCTCATAACGACAGGATGGAATCTGGTGTAAATGTGAATGGGTCTGCTTCGGCGGTGGCTGCTGCTGCTTCTGTTGCTGCTACCCACAGCCCCACCGAAGATGAAATGGCACCAGCCGCAAGCTCAACTGATGCAGAAGCAGCAGCAGCAGAAGCAGAGTCCGCCACAGGACCCATCCAAAGCAGCGCGCCGGGAGGAGCAGCAGCAGCAGCAGGAGGTGGTGGCGGCGGCGGCGGCGGAGGCGGAACATCGCGCTCCTTCCAGAACCTGGCGCAGCGCCTGGGAGCGCCACGCCACCATCCTCACTCGCTGAGCCTCGGCAAGCCGCTCTACCAGAGCCTCAACTGCAAGCCCATGCGCATGTACGTGCTGGAGGTGGGGCAGGCACGCTCGAGCAGGCGTGTGGCTTGGAAGGGCCTGTCGTGCCGCTCAGTGGTGGGGCCACCCGAGACCAGCCTGCACACGGTGGTGCGCGGCCGAGGGGAGCTCATAATCTTCGGCGGGCTGGTGGACCGCAAGCAGAACGTCAAATACTATCCCAAAACCAACGCCCTGTACTTCGTTAGGGCCAAGAGGTAACAGTGAGGTGGTGGTGGTACCCAGGCAACGGCGATGTTCCCCCACCCCCCCACCCACCGTCCCTTTGCCGCCTTTTGTGTATGCCGGTGGTCCGTGGATTGGTGCTGCTTTTTTTTTGACGTCATCTTTTTCATGGAAGTGTTCTTTCCGCTGAACCTCGCCCATGGAATCTCGTTATGAATAGGATTTTAGGAACTAATGAATTCGCATTTTGTTACTTTTCGTTATTCTGAAGTGCAGTTTTTTTCACGTGCGCCGTGACGTCCATCGACCCGTGTACAACGTCGACGTTTACCTGTTCGTGTTCATTTTTGGTTTTGGGTTTCTTTTTTTCTCCTGCTTTAAAAATTGCTGCATACGGAATTACCGTTTTGCTTAAGGGGGGTTTAGCACTGGCTCGTTTTGAAGCCTGCACTGGAGGGGTTCGATGTTTCCGGCGGTAGCAGATTCTCTCTGTGTTGTTTCTCTGTGCCATTGATATGCAATATTAAAAAAAACATTTATTGAACGGGACAACCTTACTTCATATTTATGGTAATCTTTAATTTAAAAGAAAAACACTAGTTTTGCCTTCATTTGTCGAGAGCAAAATGCAAACGCACAAAGCCCCCCTGCACAGCTTGGAAACGGTGTTGAAGTAATTAACGCAGTTGGTTGTTGATAAATGTGAGAGCAGTTGTTAATTTTGCTTCAGAACCCTTTCAGATTTTGTTTCTTTTTATCCCAATTTCACATTTTTTGCCATGACAGAAATATGAAAATAGTGATAATTTAGTCATTTTGCCAATCCACTTCTGGATTAAGGCCTCCGCAATCCTTGTATGTTTTGGAGGTTGTGCGATAGTTCTTCACCACACTGGGCAGCGTGGGTTTATGAAGCGAAGAGGGGCGGGGGGGAGGGTCAGGACCCACTCACTATGGATGTTAGCTGCGGCCAGGAATCAAACTCAGGTCGCTGGGTTCATAGTGTGGTGAGCAAACAACCGCGCCACTGCCCCCCTCCACAGATATATCCTTTCACAGTTCTCGCAGCATGGACTGCATCGCACGCACCCTGTCAGGAATCAATCCCTGGATAAATGTCACTAATATTTTTGAAGTAACCTCACTGATGCACAATATTCAACTTAAATTGTGTACACTTAGACTGTAGATTGTTGAATACGTGAAACGCTAAAAAAAGTTTGTACAAGGAGCTGAAACAAGTCGCGTAAAGTGAAAAGCCAAATTTAACGCGATAATTTTTCGCGCAATAATTTGCGACGATGCCCGAAAGACTTCAACTCGACGACACTCGACCAATGTGGTTTCAGTGTGGGGCGGATTCCCAGAGTCACGGTGGTGGTGGGCTTTAGATATGACCATTCGTACTACAGGCCATCCACATTGCTCGTGTTCAACCTCTTCATCAGACAATTTCGTGACGGCTGTACTTTATAAGATGGTGCTAAGTTGTGTGTTGGATTGGCAGTGTCAGCATGGAGGAGGGAGAGCCCCATTCTGTCCTAGAGTATAGTGAGATCCGTTAACGATATTAGGTGGACTCTCTTGCCTTTGCCGACGCTGTGATGATGGTGGAAGTTTGAAACTTGTGAACGCTTTGATCACACACGGTACAAGCTTGGACATCGAGATGCAACAAAAAGAGTCGATGTTTAACTTAAAATAAAAAAACACACAATTCAGCCCCCCCATGGGTGTTTTTCTCAGTTTTACATTTCACGGTTCAGCTGTCTTAATGCCTGTCACAATTCTGTACTACTTGCTTAGGTTTGCACAGTTGTGCCACATAAGCGCTTCGATGTGTTGTTCTGCACTTGTAACGTGCGAGTTGCAATCACCTTGTGATGCAAAAGAAAAAGCCGATACCACGTTGCAGTAAATCACTTTTGCATTGTGCGATGCCAACATTTGTTGTGCTGTGGAGTGGACTGACTCCCTGCCACAGAAATGTTGAAATTCCAACACCAGTCGGGAAGTGCACCATCTCGCACACATTTGGCAAAGCAGCTTAAAAGATCAAATTTATTCCAGCATCTCCAGGTGAAGAGGCAAATTCAACAGCCAGAAGAAAAAAAAAACACTTGTAATAAAAATATACACATAAAGCTGTCCACATCAAAACAACTGGAATCCTAGCATGGTTTGCATGTCCGCCTGCCATCACGTGTTTAATTCCATTTCCAGATTAATAAAATGCTTGAACGTAACTAGAATGTTAGTCTCCCCCAGAATTAATTTATTTTTGTTATGGGAAATTTATTTTTTGCAGTAGCTGAATAGTACGCGAATTCTCAATGTACATTCCCTTACAGCGCTGCCATGCTGTGATCTTATTTTTGTTAACACACTGGACTTGCAATGCAGATGTTGCTGGTTGGATTCCATCTCCCGGTGCGGCAGTTGACACGTGGAACAAGTGTCTTAGATCACCTGTCGCCTCTGTCCCACCCGGCAGTATAAATGGGTACACCACAGTCAATTTTCAGGTCACGTATGGCAGGGTAAATTGGATACTTCCACCTCTCTTCTGGCTTTTGACTAACCATCGAAGACAGTGACTGCATCGTGCACTTTCAGATGCGCTTCCAGATGCACTTCTGCGGCCGTCTGGAACGCTCTTCCACTATTAGGAAGCCACTGGAGCTATGGACTTTTAAATCTAGATTGAAAACTCATTTCTTGAGTACTGATTTTTGTGTTCAGTTTGTTTTCCTTCTCCCGCATCTCCAATTATCAATGTTGGCTACATAGTGCGAAAGAAATTCAACATACATACGTCTGACCAGCGAAGGCCGATGTACCACCTAGAGGGTCTGCATAGAGTCATAACCTTTCCGCCAGCAGTAGCATGAGCAGGCATTTTACAGGGCTGCACTTTTGCCCCCTTACATTGCATACCAACTCAACATAATGTGCTGCACAATGCAGTTCGTGTCCTTTTCATCGTCATTCACTTCTGGTCCATGCTGCACCAATGTTCTCTGCACAAATAGCCCAGTCAAATCGGTGAACTGGCTGCTAATAGGAGAGTCTGACGTGCGACATCAATGTAAGTTAATCGAATAATCCCAAGCTGCATTTCCAACCGGCTGTGCGATCACTGTGAACCCAGGAAGCGATTCGCTGTTGGAGGTCATAAGATAATTACCATGGAGCAGGTTGGCCTCAAGGTGTCGTTAAGATATGCGTGGACCAATCGGCATAGCGATTTCACACCTCTTTTTGCAATATTGGGGGAGCGGTGGCGCAGTGGTTAGCACACTGCGCTCTCGACCTTGTGACCTGGATTTCATTACCAGTAGCAGCTAACATCGCTACCAATTCCCCCCCCCCCCCCCCCACTTCACAAACCCACTGTCCAGTGTGGTGAAATGTGGTCAAACAACCTCCCATGATATGGCGTGGGGAGGTTTTTTTTGTAATCCAGCAGTGCATTAACGGGTTGTTAATTGTTACATCAATTGCAGTGCAACGTATTGTCATCCAATCTTATTGTACTACACAACTCAGAGTACCAATACACAGGTTGCCAAGATGGTGAGATGTTCATTTCCTCGCCTGGTATATGGGTTCGATCCCAACCGTGACACCTGTATATTTGGAGTTTGCATGTTCTCCCCATGGTCGCGTGGATTTTTCTCCCGGTCCTCCGGGTTTTCCCTCCAAATTTAAAATCAACATGTGTTTATAGTATTTGGCTACTTTCAATTTCCACATGATAAGCCACTTCGTTGATTATATCATTTGTGGCCAGGTCACTTCTGAAAAAAATGATATACTGCTTAGTGTTCTTGGTAAAAAAAAGGAAAAATGTGCTCTGATTATGCCAATTGACCACGTGTGGTGTGAATTATCGCACGTGGCAGGATCAAACACAAGCGTAACGAGGAGTGGACCACGTGTTTTAACTGCTGCTTGTAGAGAATGACTGTGACATCCACACGCTGAGACTGAACTCAAGATGCACACGTTGCCATCGACTAAAGCCTACGATTAAAGTAACAATTCGGGAAAAAAACATGCATTGTGCGTTGCATTATGTAACTACGTTAATTAGTTAAAGGACTTCAGATGTAATTAGAAGTACGGAAGGCGGCGGGTAGCTGTAATGCCAAAAAGGCCTTCAAGCCAGTGTTCTTCATTGCAAGGCCCGCAGGCCACTGGTGACCCCTGGTGGCCTTAAGTGTGGCCCCCGACAACACACAACGAGTGACAACACCACCCATCATGAGCGTGCTGCTGTCAAACCCCCAATGGTGCTAAATGTGTGGCAGCCGTCACGTACTGACGATGTCTTATCGGCAAAAGTGCCCCCCCGCCTCTCAAAATTAGTGAAGAACACCAGGACTATGCAAGTACTGTAATCCTTTATGCTCCGGTTGGTTTGACTTTGTTTAGGGCAATAACCCTTCCATCAATTTGTCCAGCTTTATACGAAAACACTTTTTTTATTCTATAATCTTCACAATTCTTCTGAAACCTCACAAACAGACCGATAGTCGGACATAGCTGATACATAAACGCTTAGTTGGAAACTATACGGAAAAAAATAGTTGTTTTGGGTTAGATCGCGTAAATATAAAAGTGTCATTAAACCCGACAGCCATTTAGTAAGGGTTCTCACGTCAACGAAACGTGCTCATACGTAGCTAGTTCAGCTCAGCTATCGCCTAATGAGGCTGTAATTGCCCGCGAAACGTCGTACTCGAATTGTAGATAGTGGGTTTGCTCTCCAACACATCGGTGTACTGAACTAGTAACGAATTGGCACGTGTTCGTATCCTTTCCAACTCGGGGTTTAAAGCGTTTATGTATCGGCTATGCCCGACTGTCGGTCAGTCTGTTCGTGTGGCAAGGATTCAGAAGAATAGTGAAGGTTAACCTTGTTTGTATAAATATATTTTGAATATTAGTCGCAAAAGCCACCTTACTACTACGTGTTAGACTGAAAAGAACTGTGGGGGGGGGGGGAAGGGGGGTGGTGAAACCGCTGACAAAATGAACATTGCAGGCTACAGAGGCGAGGGTGCAAGGCGCGAGGAGACGCCGGCTATTGTGGCGGCTGGCCCGAGCAACAATAGTTCTGCTTGAGTGAGCGTCCCATTGAGCACGGCTCCTCCTCATTAACACTCCCATGCCGCCAGCGTGTGGTGTTGAGAGAAGTCTTCCCTGCATCGTCCCCCCCCCCGCCTGCTCCCACGCTCACTGCGACGCCCGGCCGGCTTCCGTGCCCGCCACTCACAACTGGCCCAGGGTTCTCATGACCTCTGAACCCGGTTTCTCGTCAGAAGTTGCCCACATGACCCGTGAGGTTCCCACGGTTCTGCCAAACGAACAGATATGGCCCTGTGCTCCTGTGGAAAGGGCTGAAGAGGAGAGAGCGGGAGAAAGAAAAACGGTTTAGTGTGTGTAAGAGAGGGGTTTTGTTGTTGTTTAATGTTTGGTCCCCCGATATATCCTTTACAAAAGGGATGTTACACGGGCACGATGTTGTGTCTGCCAGCAGAGGCAATGGCTGAGATCAGAAACTTTATTTAGACTGGAAGAATCCGATGAGTTGTAAAGCTCTTTTTTTTTACATGTCCAGTATGGTTCAGCAAATTAAAGATGCACCCAGGGGCTAATGATAACTCGGTCATGTCCAGTCGTGGCCTTACAATTATTTAGATTTCATCCGGCAATCTCTTCTGCTTTTCTTTCTCTGCCTTCTCTCGCTCGGTATCCACTCACAAATCACAGTTCGGAATCATAATGTTTATTTATACTGGAGGAATCCATTGAGCTATAAAGCAATTTTTCAGATGTCCAGTAGTGGCGAGTCAGAAGGTTACAACAACAAACAATACAAAAACACGAAAGGAGTGCAAAGTACATTAAAGGTAAATAAATCACTAAAAAATATATACAAATAAAACTAAACAAAAAAATGTTTTCTTACCAGGTAAGGCCCACTGAGCTATTAGCTTATTTTTCAGAAGTGACCTGGCCACTACCATCACCACCACCAACACTAGCTCCACCATCACCACCACTAGCTCCACCTCCACTAGCTCCACTAGCTCCACCACCACCTCCACTAGCTCCACCATCACCTCCACTAGCTCCACCATCACCTCCACTAGCTCCACCTCCACTAGCTCCACCATCACCAACACTAGCTCCACCTCCACTAGCTCCACCACCACCTCCACTAGCTCCACCTCCACTAGCTCCACCACCACCTCCACTAGCTCCACCATCACCAACACTAACTCCACCACCACTAGCTCCACCACCACCTCCACTAGCTCCACCACCACTAGCTCCACTAGCTCCACCACCACCACTAGCTCCACCACCACCAACACTAGCTCTACTACCACCTCCACAAGCTCCATCACCTCCACTAGCTCCACCACCACCTCCACTAGCTCCACCTCCACTAGCTCCACTAGCTCCACCACCACCAACACTAGCTCCACCACCACCTCCACTAGCTCCACTAGCTCCACCACCAACACTAGCTCCACCATCACCACCAACACTAGCTCCACCATCACCACCAACACTAGCTCCACCAACACTAGCTCCACCACCACCTCCACTAGCTCCACCACCACTAGCTCCACCATCACCTCCACTAGCTCCACCATCACCTCCACTAGCTCCACCACCACCTCCACTAGCTCCACCACCTCCACTAGCTCCACCACCACTAGCTCCACCACCACCTCCACTAGCTCCACCACCACCAACACTAGCTCCACCACCACCTCCACTAGCTCCACCTCCACCAACACTAGCTCCACCACCTTCACTAGCTCCACCACCTCCACTAGCTCCACCTCCACTAGCTCCACCTCCACAGGCTCCACCATCAACACTAGCTCCACCACCTCCACTAGCTCCACCTCCACTAGCTCCACCACCTCCACTAGCTCCACCATCAACACTAGCTCCACCACCACCTCCACTAGCCCCACCATCACTAGCTCCACCACCACCTCCACTAGCTCCACCACCACCATCACTAGCTCCACCTCCACTAGCTCCACCACCACCAACACTAGCTCCACCATCACCTCCACTAGCACCACCTCCACTAGCTCCACCCCCAACACTAGCTCCACCACCTCCTCCACTAGCTCCACCACCACCAACACTAGCTCCACCACCAACACTAGCTCCACCACCACCTCCACTAGCTCCACCATCACCTCCACTAGCTCCACCATCACCAACACTAGCTCCACCATCACCAACACTAGCTCCACCCCCACTAGCTCCACCATCACCAACACTAGCTCCACCACCACCACTAGCTCCACCACCACCTCCACTAGCTCCACCATCACCAACACTAGCTCCACCTCCACTAGCTCCACCACCAACACTAGCTCCACCTCCACTAGCTCCACCACCACCAACACTAGCTCCACCACCACCTCCACTAGCTCCACCACCTCCACTAGCTCCACCATCAACACTAGCTCCACCACCACCTCCACTAGCTCCACCACCACCAACACTAGCTCCACCACCTCCTCCACTAGCTCCACCATCAACACTAGCTCCACCACCACCTCCACTAGCTCCACCACCACCACTAGCTCCACCACCACCTCCACTAGCTCCACCACCACCAACACTAGCCCCACCACCTCCACTAGCTCCACCCCCACTAGCTCTACCTCCACTAGCTCCACCAACACTAGCTCCACCATCAACACTAGCTCCACCACCACCTCCACTAGCTCCACCACCACCAACACTAGCTCCACCACTAGCTCCACCCCCACTAGCTCCACCTCCACTAGCTCCACCAACACTAGCTCCACCATCAACACTAGCTCCACCACCACCTCCACTAGCTCCACCACCAACACTAGCTCCACCACCACCAACACTAGCTCCACCACCACTAGCTCCACCATCACCAACACTAGCTCCACCACCTCCACTAGCTCCACCACCACCTCCACTAGCTCCACCACCACCTCCACTAGCTCCACCAACACTAGCTCCACCACCACCAACACTAGCTCCACCACCACCAACACTAGCTCCACCACCTCCAATAGCTCCACCACCACCTCCACTAGCTCCACCATCACCACCACTAGCTCCACCACCACCAACACTAGCTCCACCTCCACTAGCTCCACTAGCTCTACCACCACCTCCACTAGCTCCACTAGCTCCACCACCACCCCCACTAGCTCCACTAGCTCCACCTCCACTAGCTCCACCATCACCACCACTAGTTCCACCACCACCCCCACTAGCTCCACCACCACCTCCACTAGCTCCACCACCACCAACACTAGCTACACCACCACCAACACTAGCTCCACCACCACCAACACTAGCTCCACCACCTCCAATAGCTCCACCACCACCTCCACTAGCTCCACCATCACCACCACTAGCTCCACCACCACCAACACTAGCTCCACCTCCACTAGCTCCACTAGCTCTACCACCACCTCCACTAGCTCCACTAGCTCCACCACCACCCCCACTAGCTCCACTAGCTCCACCTCCACTAGCTCCACCATCACCACCACTAGCTCCACCACCACCTCCACTAGCTCCACCCCCAACACTAGCCCCACCACCACCTCCACTAGCTCCACCACCACCTCCACTAGCTCCACCACCTCCACTAGCTCCACCACCACCTCCACCAACAACACTAGCTCCACCACCACCAACACTAGCTCCACCACCTCCAACACTAGCTCCACCCCCAACACTAGCTCCACCACCCCCAACACTAGCTCCACCCCCAACACTAGCTCCACCACCACCAACACTAGCTCCACCACCACCAACACTAGCTCCACCCCCAACACTCCTCCACCACCAACACTAAAGTCTACGTATCTGCGTGACTTAACCGAAAGAACGCTCACGCGTTCGTGATCTCGTTAAGCTAAGTTGAAACCTGGAGCCAGCACCCCAAGATCCTTCGACCCCCGTATCCCAGGTGACCCTCGTATCCCAGGTGACCCCAGGATCCAAGGTGACCCCAGGATCCCAAAACCGACGGACCCCAGATCAAGTACCACGTGGGTAGGCAGCATAGGGCAGTGCAGCTACATCCATTGTACAGTACTTCTATGTTCTTATACTTCTATGCTCCCACGTCTATGCTTCCCGTGCCTTCACTAACCCCGCATTGTCCAGCGTGGTGAAGTATGTTCAATTAAACCCCCTGGACGCGCATGGTGTGGGGAAGCCCTCGTACAGCGGTGGGTGGACTGACAAAAAGGGGCCGCTGTGACCACGGGTTCACGCCGTCGAAGTTCATCTTGGGGGGGGGGGGGCATGAAACCGGAACTAAAACAGCGGAGCAGCGAGAAGAGGCCGGACCCTGCGCGAGCGGGACCCGGTCCGGAAGCGGCAGTGACTCCACGTGATTCGCCGGCTACGGTCACAAGGGGCGTGGAGGTGAGGGCTGGGATGGGTGAGAGAGTGTGAGTGAGTGTGTGTGAGAGGATGGGTGAGTGTGAGTGAGGGTGAGTGTGAGAGAGTGTGAGAGGGTGAGTGAGTGTGAGAGGGTGAGAGAGTGAGGGTGAGTGTGAGAGAGTGTGAGAGGGTGAGTGAGGGTGAGAGAGTGAGAGGGTGAGAGAGTGAGTGAGTGAGGGCGTGAGTGAGAGGGTGAGTGAGGGTGAGAGTGTGAGGGCGTGAGGGTGAGTGTGAGAGAGAGTGTGAGAGAGGGTGAGTGTGAGAGAGTGAGGGTGAGAGAGTGAGAGGGTGAGTGAGGGTGAGTGAGTGAGGGTGAGGGCGTGAGTGAGAGGGTGAGTGAGGGTGAGAGAGTGAGGGCGTGAGAGAGAGAGTGATTGAGAGTGAGTGTGAGTGAGAGAGTGAGAGAGAGAGGGTGAGGGTGAGAGAGTGAGGGTGTGAGGGTGAGTGTGGGGGAGAGAGGATCCTGGAGTCACCTGGGGTACGGGGGTGTGGGTAAGAGTGTGGGTGAGAGTGTGAGGGTGGTGAGGGTGAGTTGTGAGTAAGGGTGAGAGATTGAGGATGGGTGAGGGTGGATGAGAGCGTGTGAGGGTGATAAAGTGTGGGTGAGAGAGTGAGGATGAGTGTGGAAGAGCGAGTGAGTAAGAGTGAGGGTGACAGTGAGGCTGTGCTGTGTCTGCGTGTGACGACTATGAGTTTGTGTTTGTGTCCCTTACGCGTGCTGTGTGTGTGGGCAGTGGTAGTGAAGTGGTTAGCGCACGGCCAACATTGGTAACGATTAACTGAACCGGTCTTGGGTCTTCACAGGTAGACCCAACCTGAATCAAGTACCTGCTACGGTGTGTAAACATCAGCTATGTGGAGACAAAGGCGGTGGGGCACGTGGTGGTGGCCACCCACCCCCTCGTGTGCCGTGCCGGCCTTCATAGGTGCTGCTACTCGCTAACAGCACTTCCCCTCTTACAGCCTGTTAAATCTTAATTTGAAGCTTTAGTGACTGCAGGAATCCGTACTCTTTTGGTTCTTTCGGTAAAGTCATCACGTAGGTATAAAATAAAATAAATCACGACGTTTCGGGCGCAACGCAAGCGTCCGTCATCAGGTGGGAAAGTTCGTTTCAGGATATGCGCTGGGGGGGAGGAGAGGATCTTTTGTCTTGTCTCTGGTACTGTGTCTGTATCGCTGCAATGTGTGTGTGTCATTGTGTATCGTGTACCCGCGTGTCTCTCTCACACAGCCACTGGGTCTGCCCCGTGAGCTGCTTGCCCTGTGAACAAGGCGACACTTCACGTGAGATCAGCGGTCACCTTGGCCAGCGCATGACGCCGTGCTGTCTGTCATCACCGCGCTGTCTGTCATCACCGCGCTGTCTGTCATCACCGCGCTATCTGTCATCACCGCGCTGTCTGTCATCACAGCGCTGTCTGTCATCACCGTGCTGTCTGTTATCACGGCGCTGTCTGTCATCACCGTGCTGTCTGTCATCACGGCGTTGTCTGTCATCACCGTGCACCGCGCTGTCTGTCATCACCGTGCACCGTGCTGTCTGTCATCACCGCGCTGTCTGTCATCACCGTGCTGTCTGTCATCACCGTGCTGTCTGTCATCACCGCGCTGTCTGTCATCACCGTGCTGTCTGTCATCACGGCGCTGTCTGTCATCACCGCGCTGTCTGTCATCACCGCGCTGTCTGTCATCACGGCGCTGTCTGTCATCACCGTGCTGTCTGTCATCACGGCGCTGTCTGTCATCACGGCGCTGTCTGTCATCACCGTGCTGTCTGTCATCACCGTGCTGTCTGTCATCACCGTGCTGTCTGTCATCAACGTGCTGTCTGTCATCACCGCGCTGTCTGTCATCACCGCGCTGTCTGTCATCACCGCGCTGTCTGTCATCACCGCGCTGTCTGTCATCACGGCGCTGTCTGTCATCACCGTGCTGTCTGTCATCACCGTGCTGTCTGTCATCACCGTGCTGTCTGTCATCACCGTGCTGTCTGTCATCACCGTGCTGTCTGTCATCACCGTGCTGTCTGTCATCACCGTGCTGTCTGTCATCACCGCGCTGTCTGTCATCACCGTGCTGTCTGTCATCACCGTGCTGTCTGTCATCACCGTGCTGTCTGTCATCACCGTGCTGTCTGTCATCACCGTGCTGTCTGTCATCACGGCGCTGTCTGTCATCACCGTGCTGTCTGTCATCACCGTGCTGTCTGTCATCACCGTGCTGTCTGTCATCACTGTGCTGTCTGTCATCACCGCGCTGTCTGTCATCACCGTGCTGTCTGTCATCACCGTGCTGTCTGTCATCACCGTGCTGTCTGTCATCACCGTGCTGTCTGTCACCACCGCGCTGTCTGTCATCACCGCGCTGTCTCTCATCACCGCGCTGTCTGTCATCACCGTGCTGTCTGTCATCACCGTGCTGTCTGTTATCACCGTGCTGTCTGTCATCACCGTGCTGTCTGTCATCACGGCGCTGTCTGTCATCACCGTGCTGTCTGTCATCACCGCGCTGTCTGTCATCACCGCGCTGTCTGTCATCACCGCGCTGTCTGTCATCACCGCGCTGTCTGTCATCACAGCGCTGTCTGTCATCACCGTGCTGTCTGTTATCACGGCGCTGTCTGTCATCACCGTGCTGTCTGTCATCACGGCGTTGTCTGTCATCACCGTGCACCGCGCTGTCTGTCATCACCGTGCACCGTGCTGTCTGTCATCACCGCGCTGTCTGTCATCACCGTGCTGTCTGTCATCACCGTGCTGTCTGTCATCACCGCGCTGTCTGTCATCACCGTGCTGTCTGTCATCACGGCGCTGTCTGTCATCACCGCGCTGTCTGTCATCACCGCGCTGTCTGTCATCACGGCGCTGTCTGTCATCACCGTGCTGTCTGTCATCACGGCGCTGTCTGTCATCACGGCGCTGTCTGTCATCACCGTGCTGTCTGTCATCACCGTGCTGTCTGTCATCACCGTGCTGTCTGTCATCAACGTGCTGTCTGTCATCACCGCGCTGTCTGTCATCACCGCGCTGTCTGTCATCACCGCGCTGTCTGTCATCACCGCGCTGTCTGTCATCACGGCGCTGTCTGTCATCACCGTGCTGTCTGTCATCACCGTGCTGTCTGTCATCACCGTGCTGTCTGTCATCACCGTGCTGTCTGTCATCACCGTGCACCGTGCTGTCTGTCATCACCGTGCTGTCTGTCATCACGGCGCTGTCTGTCATCACCGTGCTGTCTGTCATCACCGTGCTGTCTGTCATCACCGTGCTGTCTGTCATCACTGTGCTGTCTGTCATCACCGCGCTGTCTGTCATCACCGTGCTGTCTGTCATCACCGTGCTGTCTGTCATCACCGTGCTGTCTGTCATCACCGTGCTGTCTGTCACCACCGCGCTGTCTGTCATCACCGCGCTGTCTCTCATCACCGCGCTGTCTGTCATCACCGTGCTGTCTGTCATCACCGTGCTGTCTGTCATCACCGTGCTGTCTGTCATCACCGTGCTGTCTGTCATCACGGCGCTGTCTGTCATCACCGTGCTGTCTGTCATCACCGTGCTGTCTGTCATCACCGTGCTGTCTGTCATCACCGTGCTGTCTGTCATCACCGTGCTGTCTGTCATCACGGCGCTGTCTGTCATCACCGTGCTGTCTGTCATCACCGTGCTGTCTGTCATCACCGCGCTGTCTGTCATCACCGTGCTGTCTGTCATCACCGTGCTGTCTGTCATCACCGTGCTGTCTGTCATCACCGTGCTGTCTGTCATCACCGCGCTGTCTGTCATTACCGTGCTGTCTGTCATCACCGTGCTGTCTGTCATCACGGCGCTGTCTGTCATCACCGTGCTGTCTGTCATCACCGTGCTGTCTGTCATCACCGTGCTGTCTGTCATCACCGTGCTGTCTGTCATCACCGCGCTGTCTGTCATCACCGCGCTGTCTGTCATCACCGCGCTGTCTGTCATCACCGCGCTGTCTGTCATCACCGCGCTGTCTGTCATCACCGTGCTGTCTGTCATCACGGCGCTGTCTGTCATCACCGTGCTGTCTGTCATCACAGTGCTGTCTGTCATCACGGCGCTGTCTGTCATCACCGCGCTGTCTGTCATCACCGTGTTGTCTGTCATCACCGTGCTGTCTGTCATCACCGCGCTGTCTGTCATCACCGCGCTGTCTGTCATCACCGTGCTGTCTGTCATCACCGTGCTGTCTGTCATCACCGTGCTGTCTGTCATCACCGCGCTGTCTGTCATCACCGCGCTGTCTGTCATCACCGTGCTGTCTGTCATCACTGCGCTGTCTGTCATCACCGCGCTGTCTGTCATCACCGTGCTGTCTGTCATCACCGTGCTGTCTGTCATCACCGTGCTGTCTGTCATCACCGCGCTGTCTGTCATCACCGCGCTGTCTGTCATCACAGTGCTGTCTGTCATCACCGCGCTGTCTGTCATCACCGCGCTGTCTGTCATCACCGTGCTGTGTCATCACCGTGCTGTCTGTCATCACCGCGCTGTCTGTCATCACCGCGCTGTCTGTCATCACCGCGCTGTCTGTCATCACCGTGCTGTCTGTCATCACAGTGCTGTCTGTCATCACCGTGCTGTCTGTCATCACCGTGCTGTCTGTCATCACCGTGCTGTCTGTCATCACCGTGCTGTCTGTCATCACCGTGCTGTCTGTCATCACCGCGCTGTCTTCATCACCGTGCTGTCTGTCATCACGGCGCTGTCTGTCATCACCGCGCTGTCTGTCATCACCGTGTTGTCTGTCATCACCGTGCTGTCTGTCATCACCGCGCTGTCTGTCATCACCGCGCTGTCTGTCATCACCGTGCTGTCTGTCATCACCGTGCTGTCTGTCATCACCGTGCTGTCTGTCATCACCGCGCTGTCTGTCATCACCGCGCTGTCTGTCATCACCGTGCTGTCTGTCATCACCGCGCTGTCTGTCATCACCGTGCTGTCTGTCATCACCGTGCTGTCTGTCATCACCGCGCTGTCTGTCATCACCGTGCTGTCTGTCATCACCGTGCTGTCTGTCATCACCGTGCTGTCTGTCATCACCGCGCTGTCTGTCATCACCGCGCTGTCTGTCATCACAGTGCTGTCTGTCATCACCGCGCTGTCTGTCATCACCGCGCTGTCTGTCATCACCGTGCTGTGTCATCACCGTGCTGTCTGTCATCACCGCGCTGTCTGTCATCACCGCGCTGTCTGTCATCACCGCGCTGTCTGTCATCACCGTGCTGTCTGTCATCACAGTGCTGTCTGTCATCACCGTGCTGTCTGTCATCACCGTGCTGTCTGTCATCACCGTGCTGTCTGTCATCACCGTGCTGTCTGTCATCACCGTGCTGTCTGTCATCACCGCGCTGTCTTCATCACCGTGCTGTCTGTCATCACCGTGCTGTCTGTCATCACCGTGCTGTCTGTCATCACCGTGCTGTCTGTCATCACCGTGCTGTCTGTCATCACCGTGCTGTCTGTCATCACCGTGCTGTCTGTCATCACCGCGCTGTCTGTCATCACCGCGCTGTCTGTCATCACCGCGCTGTCTGTCATCACCGCGCTGTCTGTCATCACCGTGCTGTCTGTCATCACCGTGCTGTCTGTCATCACCGTGCTGTCTGTCATCACCGCGCTGTCTGTCATCACCGCGCTGTCTGTCATCACCGTGCTGTCTGTCATTACCGTGCTGTCTGTCATCACCGCGCTGTCTGTCATCACCGCGCTGTCTGTCATCACCGTGCTGTCTGTCATCACCGTGCTGTCTGTCATTACCGTGCTGTCTGTCATTACCGTGCTGTCTGTCATCACCGCGCTGTCTGTCATCACGGCGCTGTCTGTCATCACCATGCTGTCTGTCATCACCGTGCTGTCTGTCATCACCGTGCTGTCTGTCATCACCGTGCTGTCTGTCATCACGGCGCTGTCTGTCATCACCGTGCTGTCTGTCATCACCGTGCTGTCTGTCATCACCGTGCTGTCTGTCATCACCGTACTGTCTGTCATCACCGCGCTGTCTGTCATCACCGTGCTGTCTGTCATCACCGTGCTGTCTGTCATCACCGCGCTGTCTGTCATCACCGCGCTGTCTGTCATCACCGCGCTGTCTGTCATCACCGTGCTGTCTGTCATCACCGTGCTGTCTGTCATCACCGCCGCTTAGCGGCGAACGGCGATTGTTGTTGCCGATGTCTTAGTTGGTCAGTTTAACACTTAGGAGGCTTCGATTTAAAGCTTTCGTGACTGCAAGGATTCATCTTCTTTGGTTCTTTCGGTAAAGTCACGTAGAATGAGAATAGAATAATAAATTGATAAAATAAAATAACGCAATAATATTCTCACGACTGTCCTCCAGACAGTCTCGTCCCTTCACCTGATGAAGGCCGCTTGTGTTGTGGCCGAAACGTCGTGAGAATATTATTGTGTTATTTTATTTTATCAATTTATTATTTTATTCTCATTCTACGTGACTTTACCGAAAGAACCAAAGAAGACTTAGTAGGCTTTCGCGACCAATATTATTCGTGATAAAGGTTTTTGGGTTAGATCGCGTTATTTATAAATGCGTCGTAACCCTCCACCCCACCCGACACGGCCAAACAGTAAAAAAAAAATGTGTCGCGTTGACAAAGGACAAAATAGTTCACTGCTTTTAGCCCACCGGTGTGTTGAAGAGTGAATCAACATCATTTAAAATTTGAGTACGACGTTTCGCTGGTAATTACATCCAGCTTCATTGGGCCAGAATGGTGGCGAATTGCCCGATGATGCTGAATGTAATTACCAGCGAAACGTCGTACTCAAACTGTGAATGTTGTGGATTTACACTTCAACACACCGGTGGGCTAAAGTAGTGAACTATTTGTCTTTTGTCAACGTGACACTTTTTTGCTGATTGTCTTAGTTTGTGTGTGCGCCGCGGCCTCTCTCTCTTTATACTTCCATGCCTCTCTCTCTTTATACTTCCATGCCTCTCTCTGTATCTACTTCCATGTGTAACTTCGTGAATGCGGAGTGATTGTGCCTGCACGTGTGTCTGTGCGCGCGCGCGCGCGCGCTTTTCGGGAGTGGCATGCCCAATGCGGGACCTTCCTGAAGATTTAGTGAAGAAAATTGGATCCTTGCAGTCACGAAAACTTCAAATCTAGAATTTAGTGAGGCTTTCCTGGGTAGATCGAGGGCATTGCGAGTTGTACCCACGCACACAGGACCTGCAGACCTAAAGCACGCGTGCTCACACGATCGTGAGAATGTTTAGCGAATGATTACCACCACGCTTAAACTCTACAAACAAATCACAGGCTCGCAGCTCTTAACGCACCATCCCCCACCACCCGACATGACATGAGCGCAGAGACTGGCTAAGCTCTCTCACGCCACCAAGTGGACATTCTCCCGCAGTACCGCTCACGAGTTGACAGGGCAATGGTTACATTTTGATTTAAAGCTTTCGTTGACTGCAGGGATTCATATTCTTGGTTCTTTCGGTAAAGTCACCACGTAGAAGGGAAACAATAAAATAATAAAAATATAAACAATACAATTCTCACGACGTTTCGACTGCAACACAAGCAGTCATCATCAGGTGTGAAAACCACAACAATCTTTTTTTCTTGTGCTTTTCACACCTGATGATGACAAGAAATGTTTTTCTTGTTGTGGTTTTCACACCCGATGATGACTGCTTGTGTTGCAGTCGAAACGTCGTGAGAATTTTATTGTTTTATATTTTAATTATTTTATTGTTTCCCTTCTAAGTGACTTTACCGAAAGAACCAAGAATATAGGGCAATGGTTCTTCACTACCTGCGTTATGAACCCGGCTACCTGAGTTCGATTCTCAGCCACGGTTACCACCATCCTTGGGGAGTGATATCTGAATCGTTCCTGGACCACCCCAAACAAAGGCAAAGATCCCCCGTGTAGCCTTAACGGACTATTGGGGCAAGTGCTGTTCGCGAGCACCGATTAAGACCGGCACGGCATACTAGGGGTTGGGTGGCCAGCACTACGCCTGGCTGCTTTTGACTCCCAAGTAGTAATATGGACACACTGTACCGGGGACTTATTTGAGGCTGAGTCTACCTAGGGCAGGCCCAGGACCGTTTCAGATAATCGTCACTGGTGTTGGCCGTGAGCGGGAATCAAACTCTCGTCGCCAGGTTCGTAGCGGAACGTAGCGCTAACCACTGCGCCACCATTCTGGACCACTCAACCACTTCACTAACCCGCACTGATGAGCGTCCTGAAGCACGGTCATAACACCCCCATGATGGACACGGCATGGAGAGGTCTTCATACAGCAGTGGATTTACTGGTGTCTGTATGTACAGCTGCCCGTGTGTGTGTAGTAGACTGGCGTGATGCGTTTGTGGTGCGCTGCCCGAAGGCTGACACCAGCTCTCCTGTTCCCCTTCAGGGTACGTAAATATCACTGGACTTTGTGAGTGAGATTGGGCAAATTGTAGATACCAGTTGACGTGTAATTTGTATGATAATTGATACTGGCGATTGTCAGGTTGGATTACAGGACGACCTGCAACATTTGTGATGGTATATGGAGATGGGGTCGCATGTATGATAAGCAAATGTGTGAAAGACTGAAAAGGGGTGCTGTGTTAGGGCCATCTAAATTAATTCGACTGCGTGGGTTTTCACGGTCGTGCTGTGCAAGCTCTCCAATGTGTTTTCGGTCGTGTTATTTGGCACGATGTTCGATGTTCTGTTCCACGTGATGGGAGCTTCGTCAGGAACTGAATTTCAGGAGAGGGATTGCAGAATCTCCCAGCACTTGGGGCAGACGTGTATGTATGTTAAACGTATTTATCACCCTACGGAGCCAACCGTGCTAATCAGAGGTTCGGGAGTGGAATATGCGACTTTACACTGTAAAAAGATAGCTGTCGATGCCACCCTCCGTATTACCTTTAAAGTTAGAGTTGAGTCAACTAAAGACAGATTTCAATATTTGTGTCTAGTTGTGGCCAAAAAAGTAGAACCGAAATGATTGTGCCCATATGTTGACATTTGTAATTTGACCTTTGCCCCCACCGTTAAATAATTGGCCCCAAAAGTTGAAGTCGGATTTGTAAAAAAATGATCAAAGCAACTCACAAAAACACCCAGGTGTAGTTTTTGGGCTTTGTTCATGAAAAAGAAAACAATAATAACCCCATACTTGACGGCGAAGATGATGCTGACCGGTGTGGTGTGTGTGGCTCGGTAATTGCTGTAGGGACAGGTGACCACGCGATTACACACGCGTGGATTTTCCAAGGCTTCCAAAGAGATACAGGTGAGCTTGCCAGAGCTGCAGCGTGGCCAACAGCCCTCACAACCCACACTGCTTGTGGAGGCCTTAATCCAGCGGCCGATTGACAGAAGGGCTCTCTACGTGTGTTTCCGTGTGCACGCGTGAGCAGTTCAGTTTGCGAACTCGAATCTTGGTGACAGCAGGGATTGGATCGGCCTTCTTCGGGTGGTGGGTGTATTTGCGGTATGAAAAACAAGGTACGTAAGTACACTAAAGTACACTTAATAATCATGAACAGCATTGCCAACCACTGGTGGATAAAGGCCTCCCAATGCCGTGTCGGTTAGCTCTGAAATTCACCGATCTTTACCAACATTCTCAAACTGTTACTCCTCTTGGATGACTTTCGTGTCCTCGTTTGGACACACGTGTGTGTGATCACAAGCACGTGCTTGTGTGTGTGTGCTCATACGCTGTGTTTGTTGTCTGTCCAGGTTTGAATGATCACATCGTTGGGCTGGGAGGTGTGAAATTTGAACTGACCGATCAGAGTGGACGCAAGGTTAAGGGTCACGACCTCCTGGTCGGTCAGTGGAGCTTGCTCTACTTTGGCTTCACGCACTGCCCCGATGTGTGTCCAGAGGAAATGGAGAAAGTATCGGGCGTCGTACACACCCTAGGTACGTGAGCTTCACACGGACCATAGAAGGGTTTCCAAAACCACTTCGAAATAGGTCACGAAAATCCATTCACAAATCTAACAATAACTCAATATCATGACTTAATAAAATCACCGAGGGTGGTGGTCAATAATTAAAAGACTTGGAATTTTCAAAGTGCAGGAATCTGCACGACTCACACCAGATCCTGTGACTCTCTTAACAAGTGGGAAAATCAAGGGAAGCCTGGAGTGTGACTCCGAAGATGGTGACCAAACTGTGGGACACAACGTGAACCACAGAGCACATTGAAAACCGTAAGGCAAATCGCAAACTCTCGAGTGCATTGTGACGCACAGGTTTCATTGCGAACGGTGGAGCTCATTGTAGACCACTGCCAACTTTGCAAATTCAACGGAGGCAGCAGCAGCTGTAACTATTCACTCGGCCTCACCTGCAGCCATCATGTGGCTTTCAAACTTGGATATAGATCTCTAAGATTTGATTCACAGAGCCATATGCAAGAAGTAGTGGAGTGTGTTGCTACCACATAATGATATTCCTAAACTATTTTATTTTACCAGGTAAGGCCCACTGAGCTGTGTAGCTCTTTTTTAGAAGCAACCTGGCCACATGTGATAGCTCAATGAAGTGGCTTATATGGAAATTTATAGCAGCTAAATATTCTTCAATGGATGTTTCTAAATGTGGAGGGGAAAACCCGGAGAACAATGCATGCTACCATGGGAAGAGAACATGCAAATTCTAAATATACAGCTGTCAGGGTTGGGATCGAACCCACGACCTCCCGTATACCAGGCAAGAGAGTTAACATCTCGCCAACCTCGCCATGTAACGGACGAGGTGAATGAACCTGACGCCACGTTTCACATCCGGTGTGACAAGTGACAGGCACGTGTTTAGGTCCTGTGACGCGTGTATGCTGCGTGTGTGCTGTGTGTTGCGTGCGTGTGCTGCGTGCGTGTGCAGACAAGGACACGAACCTGCCCAGGGTGCAGCCTGTGTTCGTGACGATCGATCCGCAGAGGGACGACGTCGCGGCTGTAGCACAATACATCAAAGGCACGACGGGGTTTCCCACCTTCACCAACCTGCTTCATTCTTTCATTATTTGCAGCGTGATGAAGAATTTATTTTGAAATGTTGTTATGAAAGGGATGCTGCCGTGATGTTCTGTTTATCACACTGGGGTCTCTCTGGTTCAAACTCCTGGCAAGGGTCGTTGAAACAATGGAGAAAGTTTATTAAATCCTCCCTTACCTGTTCACCCAGCAGTATAAACGGGTCCACCACAGATGGTCGACAGGTCGCATATGGCGGGGTAAATTATGGGTACTCCCACCTCTTCAAAGACATTTTACCCGTATGGAAGAGAAGGCCTGTTACCCTTCGAGGGCCTCAAGAGCTCCCTTGAGTGGAGGCCTATCTGCCAGCAGTGGCGTTGGCAAGCAATTGTAGGGCTGCACCTTTATTACCTACCAGGGTCGTGTTTATTCATGATCCACATTTTTTGCCAAAATATCACCGACGCAAGTTACAGAATTACCATTATTATTGTTGTCGTTACCTGTGTACTTGGCGAAACGGCCTCGTAAACTACGGCAGCTTTTGTCGCGTGCCACGCAGATTTCCACCCACGGCTGGTCGGCCTGACCGGCTCTCCGGAGCAGATCTCGGCGATCTCAAAAGCCTACCGCGTGTACGCCCAGCCCGGCCCACGTGACCCCACCGACCAGGAGTACGTGGTACGTTACACGCGGGGCCCATCTACTACACACGTGCGCAGACAGAGGTGGTCGGGCAGCTCGGGGGTCGAGATGCAGCTGGCATTGCTGGGATTCTTGGTTTGAATCCGGGTTTTACAGTCATCCCAAGCATTATTATTTGGTTGCTATGAACGGCCACATGATACGGCACTTAGTGGAGCGATCATTTGTGGCCAGGTCACTTGTGAAAAAGACCTATATAGCTCAGTGGGCCGCACCTGGAAAAATTCAAGTTAAGTTTAAATTAAAGTGGGTTCTGAAGGGTAGTGAGTTAATGGGTTCAGCCAGATTATCTGTGACTGCATAAAAAAAAAAAACACCATCAATTTGGATTTGCATTTAATTTGGTTACATTCCAGTTATGAGAAATAAAATACTGTTACAAAATTTCTCTGTAACAGCACCCTCTTATATCAGGATAACAAAAGCCACCTGATGTGATCTCAGAAGTAGGTCTATGATATCCATATATCTGGCCATTCTCCACATGATGCTGACAGCACATTTGGAATAAAGATTGGGGAGACAACCAGTCATGAATGACGGTCGCCCATCCAAGCACTAACCAGGCCCAAACCGGCTTAGCTTCCAAAATCTAACGAGATCACATGCATAATTCTCCCTCTACTGGTGGACTGATGCCTATTGAGCAGGCCGGTGCTGTGATCACCTTGCTCCAAGGGGGGTGGGGGAAGGGGTCCCCGAGGTAAAGAGCAATGCACCGAGACGTTTCGTTAGGTTACGGGTGCAGTGTAAACGCAGGCGCTATTATAGTATCGCTGTTGTTCCGGGTGACTTGGTGGCCGGCGGCGTATAGCGAATGCGGCTGACGTCCGTTCATTGCCATGCGTGTGCGCGCAGGTGGACCACTCCATCATCACCTATCTCATCTGCCCGCACGGCGCCGTGCTCGAGTTTTACAACCGCTCCGTGGAGGAGGCCGACATGGCAGAGAAAGTGCGCCAACGCTTGCGCGCACATCGCCTCTGACCCCGTCTCCATGGCAGCACCAAGCCAACGGTCAGGGTTGGGGCACCTCTGACCCTGTCTCCATGGCAGCACCAAGCCAACGGTCAGGGTTGGGGCACCTCTGACCCTGTCTCCATGGCAGCACCAATCCAACGGTCAGGGTTGGGGCACCTCTGACCCTGTCTCCATGGCAGCACCAAGCCAACGGTCAGGGTTGGGGCACCTCTGACCCCTGTCTCCATGGCAGCACCAATCCAACGGTCAGGGTTGGGGCACCTCTGACCCTGTCTCCATGGCAGCACCAAGCCAACGGTCAGGGTTGGGGCACCTCTGACCCTGTCTCCATGGCAGCACCAAGCCAACGGTCAGGGTTGGGGCACCTCTGACCCTGTCTCCATGGCAGCACCAAGCCAACGGTCAGGGTTGGGGCGTGGGTCCATCTTTATCCGATCAAGTTTTGGTTTTAAATTATTAACATTTTTACGTGCCATACAAACAAACGTCACGGCCGTTTGTTGATCTATTGGATGAATGACTCCTGAAACACCGTTTTTGCGTCGGTCATGGGGGTTACGGTCACCAGCACTCCACCACGAACCACCTACGGTACATTCAATTATTTGGCTGCCACCGGCCTCTGTTGCCCAGAACGTAGCCGCGCGATGTCCAGCACCGACCGGTTCAGATCTCACTCGCCACCGACGTTACCTGTGGCCGGGAATCAACCTCGGCTAGCAGGGTTTTACAGCACAATGCTGTGTTAGAGGAACCCCAGTGAGGGATGGGTGGCGCAATGGTCACAATGATACAAGAGGTGATCCCTGACACTTGCGATGCGGTCTGGACCATTATAATGATGGAAGGACGTCTGTGTTGAGAAGCGCAGCGGTGCGTTGGTCGTTCACTTGCACTACGAACTTGGCAATCCGAGTTAAATTTTGATTTAAAGCTTTCGTGACTGCAGTAATTCATATTCTTAGTTCTTTCGGTAAACGTGACTTTACCGAAAGAACTAAGAATATGAATCCGAGTTCAATTCCCATGTATGTCTCAGCCTAACGTTTATGGTGAATTATGATCAAATAACCTCCATGACCGACACGGTGTAGGGAAGCCTTCATCCAGCAGTGGATGAGACAAAGGACTGTATATTATCATTAAGTTCAATACTGTTGGAATTGTTTAAAATACATATCAGTTATTGATGTGTACCTCTGATGCTGGAAACAGGTGTTGTGGCTTAATACATAGTAACTGTGTGGTGCGTTTGTAATTGTAATGTTGAGGCTGTACAAAAACATAAAGAGACCAAGGTTTTAGATGGGAATGTCTTGTGCATTTTGTATACACAGCAGTGTCATACGCATACAGGCCTACCTGTCACAGTGGGTGAAGTTACTCTTTCCACCATTGCAAGCTTTGTAATGTGACCAGGTAGCTCCCACTGCAGGGAATAAATAGGTCAAAGTTTGTGTTCAAGGTTATTTATATTGTTACTCTCAGGAGTTGATCACTCCATGGACAAATTCTTGAACTTTAAAGGCATTCCTTAAAAAAAAAACCTACCATGAGCAAGAATTAACGGAGCCCTATTCTTAATTGCACTCAGCCGAATTCCTTAAGTGGTGAACATGTAGTGCTTTACTTTAATCACTTTGTGTTATTTTTCAGCGTGATGCTTTACATCCGTGTACTATTTATTTGGTGCCATTTTCAACAACTGTAAAGTACCGTGGTTTACTTTCTACTTGTTTTTAATCCACATCTCCCATGCAGAAGAAGCTTCACCCGTCATGCTTAACCAATGTGCACTACGCCCCCAGCTCCACTGCAGCAATCCCGAGATTGCGCGATGCCTCGCAGCAGTTGTGCAATCGCAACATGGCGATGTATCGGTGGGAAGTAGCCCTTCTTCACAGAAGGCAGTGGTATTGACTAATGTTTTCAGTTTGTTTGTTTGTTATTTATGCTCGTGTGCATCGCTGCCAACGTAGCACTACCAAATTGTTTAATCACAGTCGAGGCGGTCGCCCGCTTTTAGCTTTTACGATGTCACAATGCGTTCCTGGAATCCCTGTCATAAATCGGACCCGATTGTCGCCATAGTAGAAACGGTATAAACTTTGCTTGCCGATGTGTTTTTACTTTTTGTAAGCCACATTTAACAGGGTTTAAGAGGTAAAAAAAATCCACAAAAACACTGGAGAATAACAAAAGCTCCGAACCAAGTGACATTGGAAACCGGACCGGTTTCAAATGTGTTTGGAGTTGTCAGAGGATGTGTCGTGAATCATGTTCTGCGTAGTAAATGGAGATCGTCGTGAATTTCACTGTCCGCCTGTATGGTGATTACAGGACCATGTGGTGCATCGTGAATCAAGTTCTGCGTAGTAAATGTAGATCGTCGTGAATTTCACTGTCCGCCTGTATGGTGATTACAGGACCATGTGGTGCATCGTGAATCAAGTTCTGCGTAGTAAATGTAGATCGTCGTGAATTTCACTGTCCGCCTGTATGGCGATTACAGGACCATGTGGTGTGTCATGTGACAACCCCTCTGCCTCGTTGGGAAGTTTGTCTGCCATAACCAAATCGGCAACACAGGACAATTCCAGCAATCACCACAGAGTGAAACGCGGCACTACTATTTTCAAGCCATAAACTTTATTCACATAAACGGACAATTATTTTAGCAACCAAGGATTTTATAAGACTTGAGAAATCACCTAGAAATCCAGGTCCTTCTTGCAAAAAAGATCCGTTTCTATAACGATTGTCAATATCCACATTTTTTGGCGAATTTCATGAGGAATCGGCATAATTTCGGCAAAAAAATCGGCGACTTTAATCAAACAAAACATTTGGACGAACAGAAATACTGCCGCTGAATCAATGTCTCGCACCATAATTTCCTCTTTCAACATCGCGATTCTCACAATCGATTATGAACAAACTTGTAATAAATTAAGCATCAAGGGGTGGGTGTGGCGGTACAGTGGTTTGCGCACTGCGTTGTGAACCAGGGGACCAGAGTTTGAATCCAAGCTAACATCAGTGGTGACGTGTACACCAATTCTGTTCCGCCCAGCGCGGTGAAATTTACAACAACCCTCATGACCGATATGGGGCTTCCTCTAACAATGGATTTGACAAATCACTACGTTTATTAGTTTGACTTCGTCATTCTGCTTCAATTATTTGGTCTCTGGTCACATTCTCTTCTCTGCAGCACTAAAGATGCCGCCTCGTGCGTCTATCAGTGTTCTCTCTATGGGACTTTTGTTTGCTACTTGAACCGTTAAAACCGATGCATGCGATGCAAACATCGGTGCAAGATAAAGCAGAAAGACATCAAAGTCTGTCTCTGGTGCAAAACACCAAGTGCCTGGAGGAGGTGGAGTTATTTAACACGAAGATATTCTCAGCACCTCAAGGGTAGCGTCATTATCTTGTCAATGCAATTTGAAAAAACTTTCGTTTACAGCACAAGTGTGGGCTGGCCAAAATGCAGAGAGAGCGTGCGAATTTGGAACGCTTTAAAAGGCACGAGGACACAGCGCCAGGCCGGACCGGACCGAGGTCTCTTTGCCTGTTTTTGATTGGGACCGTCATTGCCTTCCGTCACTTGCTCAGGCACATTCTCTTTATCATCATAACCTTCGTCCTTGACGACAAGCGGTGGCTCGGTGTCGTCGGCGTCTTCGAGCATGTTGCACGGCACAGCTGAAATGAGCGGCAGGTCCGGCGAGCAACGGCACCGCAACCTCGCCACGGCCGCCCCGCCGTGGGACTCGTAGAGACGTACCACCAGCACCACCCCGGTCCCGGCCCAGTGGCCGCCTGCGTGGCCAGGCCAACCTTCGGCAAGCTTCAGCGTCTCCACGACCACGGAGGGCGGCTCCACGGTGAAGAAGCCGCGCTGGGAAATCTGTTTGACACGCGGGCCGCCGCTGGGCGCGGCAGGAAGACTCCGGCACGCTTCCTCGTTGAATACCTCGCTAGGCGCGGCGTCAACGGTCAGTGCCGCATCTTGCTTACTCGAGCTTTCCGGAGCAACGGAGGAAGCCACGGAGGAATTCTGGGCGCCACCCGCCGCGCTGCTGGAGGACGTGCGCTGCACTTTCAACGGATGGTTGAAGGCGCTCGCGCAGCGGATAACGCCGGCGTTCTGGAAGCTGCCTTGGTGCGGCATGGCCGCGTACGCGAACGTGTGCTCCCCCATGTCAGCCTCTGGGTCCGGCGCTTTGGGCGACCTCAGCAGCGAGAGCGATAGGACGTTCCCGCGTGCCGAGTGGCCGTACTTGCAGTCGTTGAGCAGAGCGAGGCCGAAGCCGTGCTCGCCGAGGTGAGCCCAGCGGTGGGCCCACACCTCGTAGCGCGGCCAGTCCCACGACGTGTTGCGGTGCGTGGGCCTGCGAACGTGCCCAAACTGGATCTCGTACGTGGCCTCGCCGCCGCTGCTGCGCACCGCCACGGGAAATTCCGTTTTCAGGAAACGGCGGTTTTCGTGCCAAGCGGCGGTGACATCGAACCGAACGAATGGGCTTCCTGCGTCCAGCGAGATGTCCACGGTCGCCCGGCTACGCTCTCCCAGGTGCAGGCACGCACGCACGGCGACGCGGATTCCCGCAGCGTTCGTGAGAACCCGGAGCGGCTCGGAGGTCCGCTCCTGAGGCTTCCGCGTCTCCAGATGGTAGTCCATGACGTCCCACGCATCCCAGTACAGCGGCACGTCGTCGAACATCACCAGCTGGTTCGCCTTTTGGCCCGGGGTCACTGCCTCCCTGCCCGACGGCTTGTGGATGAGCGAAGTCAACCGCCCCGCGCCATCCACCGACACACGGAGCAGATCATTCTCCAGGACCGCGCGGCTGTCAGACTCGTGGTGCAGTATTACAGCGAGAGACTTGGCCGCGCTGGCCAGCAGTGAGGCTTCGCTGTAGACGGAATAGCCGAAGGCCGGAACGGTGACGAGAACCAGACCAGCGGAAGCGTCTTCTTGGCCATCTACGCCATCGGCTTTGTCGCTGCGTCTCTCGTCGCTCTCATGTCCCGTGACGGGGGCGTCGCCCTTCACATACCGACCGTAAACAATCTTAGAATTTGGGACGAATCGGTCTCTTCCGAGGTAGCCGTTCACGCCGCGGCCCGGCAACGCTGCCACCTCCGTTCTTTCCCAGCCGAGCGTGTTGAAGAACGCGATGGGGTCACGCGGGAAGTCTCCGACGCCCGGCTCGCGCTGCACGACAGCCGCCATGGCGTCGCGGGCGATCTGCCCGGCGTCGATCTCCACTCCGCCGTAGATTTCCTCAGCGTCACGTGCTACCTGGCGCGTGCAGCTGCCAGGCAGCACGTCGTGGAATTGGTTCAGCAGGACGCCCTCCCACAGGCGCGTCAGCTGCTGACGGGGATATCCCAACACCATCGCATCGTCGCCCTCATCATCATCATCACCATCGTCGTCGTCATTCGCCTTGCCCTCCGTACCACCACTGGAAGCGTTGGTTCCTGGGAAAGCGTTACCGCCCTCGGAGGCGGTTCCGCTTTTACTTTCATCTCGTATTTCGCCGCAGCCGTCTCCTGCACCGCTTGCTGCGCGCTCAGCCGCGTACACGGGGCTCTGAGCCAGCAGCGCCAGGCAGCACAGCGCCTCGGCGTCCCTGAGCAGCGCCTCGCACCGGCGGTTTCCGCGCTTGACGCGTGCCTGCGTCGTGTACGTGCCGTTGTGCATCTCAAGAAAGAGCTCTCCGCTCCAAGTGCACAAACGACCTAAACCGCCGCTGCCGCCGCCGTCGCCGCCCCGCTCGCCCTCGTCCACCTCCGCCTCCACCGCGTTGAAGAATCGCGCGGGGGTGGAGAAGGTCGCACGGGGCAAGCCGGCGACGCTGCGTACGCGGCGCAGCCGGTCCAGCATGGCCAGCGTGGGGCCTCCGCCGCCGTCGCCGAAGCCGTAGAGCAGGAGGGCGTGCTGCGTGCGACCCTTGTCCCGGTTGTTTGAAGCGCTTTTGAGAATTTCTTCGACGGTCACCTGGGCCGACGCGGTACAAGAGCAGCGGTTAACATGGAAATTCTTATTTGCAGCAGGTTTTTTTTAAATTTTCCGTTCCCCCAATTTAAACCTGATTGCGCCGTCAGGCATCACGTCATGCAATGAAGAAACCATTCGAGTCTCTAGCATCCATTCAGGTCGCTAGCAGAGAACGGCCCTGTGGAAGCAGATATCGGAGAATTGCTTCTGACACCTCTTCAAGTGACCTCTTTTCCACACTAGGGGAAAGCACTTTCTTTTCCACCCGCCATGCTTCAGAGTAACGTTCATTTCATGAAAAACATATCTTAAAATATCAGGGTGTGTATCGGTTTCCTCGATTAATTAAAAAAAATTAATGCCTTACGCTCATGATACCACATGTAATCATACACGACAGAATATTTTATTAATTAATTATGTAAATGATATGCTTTAACACCCTCGGACTAATATAAAAAGCAACAGACAATACAAACAGGCTGGATGATACAAACAAGATAAAACATATGCAACAGACTAATGACACAAAGAGATTGAAAATGCAAACAAGACTATACATGCTGTAAATAATCCAAATGAAATTGACAATGCATATGAGATGCTAACATCAGATTTCGGCTCATGGATCGTACAAAACTGTACCAACAAGATAGAGGTAAAACAAGAACAGAAACAATACAAACCAAGTGGTAAAAATCTGAACGAAGGATTCAATTTGCGAATTGTAGCACAAAAAACGCCAATCGTGGCAATTCATCGAAAACACCGAAAGAGCGACTCGATGCCAGTCCGGTGGCTGCGCTGCCTCGCTTCTCTCCGTGGGTGGCCTCACCTTGCACCCGTACGACTCGGCGGGGGGGAAGTGGGTGAGCACTCGCGTTCCGTCCAGCCCCTCCCAGTGGAACGTCGAGTGGGGGAACGTGTTCACCAGGTTCCAACTCAGCTTCTGGGTCACGAACCGCCGCGCGCCGCACGACGTCATGATCTGTTGGGGATGGGGGGGGCGGTCAAGGAGAGGTGGGGGCAGGGACGTTGGTCGGCTTGCCAACTGCTTTACAACTAAAGTTCCATATTGTCCTTCCCCCCCCGCCCCGCACCTCCGATTAGCACGGTTGGCTCCGTACGGTGCGAAAGAAGTTCGACACACGCACACACGCAGCAGCTGTCCGTATGTTTGTAACGGGGATGCACAACAACTCTTGTGAAGATGATCCGATGTGGATAAAACTTGTGTAAACTTGTGTTGCGATTAGGGAATTAATACAGTGGTGGCCCAAAACTTGACAACGCAAACCAGATGTGTTAGTTTATTGTACCCTCCAGTGCATCCAACGTCATTTGGCTGTTGGATGCACTGGAGGGTATATTACAGGTAGGAACAACAGGTTCCACACTGCCCACCAGGGATTATTTGTCTGTCTGCCTGTCGTGCGTATCCGGAATTCCATCCGCGTAATTGGAGTTTCGGCACAAGGTCGACTGCCGTGCTGTTAAGACTCAATGGCTGCGCGGGGGGCAGGCGCGCAACGCCAAGAGCACCGCGGCCTTCGCCAGCGCGGTGGTGGCCCGGGTCGTGCTCGCCGGTTCGGCGCGCACGCCGGTGGCGATCGCCACGGTGCTTGTGTGCCGCAGCAACCGAACGGCTAAGACTGCGGCGTCTACGCCCTGCTCGGCATCGTGCACCGTGGTGCGCGATCACGACGGCATCGTGGCCGTTCAAGGACCAGGTCAGGTGGATTGGCGCGCGTGGTGCACGTCACAGCACAGGGGTAGCGACCTGCTGCTGCTGCAGCAGCTGCATGAACTTAAAGACCGACATCAGCAATAAATCAAGAATCATTCATCAGATGCAATAGTAACAGCTGCAACCTCCAACACGACTACAGTATCCAACACGGATCGCACGAATGCGCTGTCCAACCAAGTTCCTACCTGCCCACTCCGAAGGAACGTGTTAAGTTCACCTGTGCTACTACCAATCTGGAGTGCTCTCTTCAATTGTGTTTCTCAATTCCTTTGGGACTTCGATCCTTTCGCAACATCACCGACGATTTGCATTTATTGGGCGCCGAAATGCCTCGGCATCTCACAGAGCCTTGCATCACCTCTCATCCCATTCATTCCAATGCCCAATACTTTTTTTTTTTTGCCGAGGGGACCCCCCTGACAAAAGCTGTCCCTGTGTCGCACAAGGTGATGGGCAGCAGTGGCCTGCAAGTGGCCATTCATTTGTCAGTAGGGGGGGGCGAGGTTGCTTCTGATAACGTGATGTGTTGGTAAATTTGAGGACTCTCAAGTGAGACGTCTAAGGGTTAGCACCCTGCACTTGCAATGCAGAGGTCGCCGGTTCAAACTCCCGGTGCCGCAGTTCAAACAATGGGGAAAGTTTCTAAATTCCCCACCACTGTCTCTGTCCGCCCGGCAGTATAGGCGGGAACACCGCAGTTAGTCGATGAACAGGGCACGTGCGATGGAAGTAAAGTGTGAGTACGCGCACCTCTTCCTACATGTCTGATCAACGTGGAATAGCCAAATACCTTCGCGGCGAGATGTGTACTACCTCGCCTGGTATACATACAGTAGGACTATCATGGGTTCCATCCCGACCCTGGCGCCTGTATATTTGGAGTTTGGATGTTCTCCCCATGGTCGCCTGGACTTTTCTCCGGCTCCTCCCGCTTTTTTCCCTCCACATTTATAAACATGCGTTTAAGACTGCTATACATTTCCACGCGATAAGCCACTTCGTTGAGCTCTAATTTGTGGCCGGGTTGCTTCTGAAAAAGAGCGACACAGCTCAGTGGGCCTTACCTGGTGAAATAAACATAATTTAGTTTAGTAATATCATTGTGTGGTAGCAACACACTCCTTCACTACTTCTTGCATATGGCTCTGTGAATCACATCTTAGAGATCTATATCCAAGCTTGAAAGCCACGCAATGACAGACGAGACTGAGTGAATCGCTGCAGCTACTGCTGCCTCCGTTGAATTTGTGAAGTTGGAAGTGGTTTACAATGCGCTTCTGAAAAAGAGCTATATTACGCAGTGGGCCTTGGTAAAATAACAAGTGGAGACCCTACCTCCAGCATCGGCGCGAGCAAGCAATTGCAGGGCCGCGCCTTTAACCTTTGCTGAACCACGCGACGCACCAGTCAGCTCGGGTCACCTGCGGCAGCTGAGCGGAGTATCCGAAGGTGTCGGGCAGCCAGAACTCGTCGCAGCGGGCACCAAACTCGTGCAGGAAAAAGCGCTGGCCCAGCAGGAACTGGCGCACGAGGGACTCGCCCGACGGGAGGTTCCCGTCAAACTCAACCCACGTGCCGCCCACGGGCACGAAGGCCCCGCGCGCCACCGCGGCGCGCACGCGCGGATACAGCGAGCACGAGTAGCGCTGCTTCAGCCAGCTCAGCTGCTGGGCCTGCGGGGAGATGGGAGAGGGGGTGCGGGTAAGAGGACGAGCAGATGAAGGGGTCACAGAGGATGGCGGTTAAGTACAACGTCGCGTATCCGACCGTCGGATATTTCATGATCACACAGGGGGCACCGTGGTGGGCAAGATGTTATCTGCCTTGCCTGGTACACAAGAGGTCGTGGGTTCGATCCCGACCATAACGCCTGTTTTATATTTGGAGTTTGCGTTTCTCTCTCTCTCTCTCCTTGTGGTCACGTGGATTTTTCTCCGGGTCCTCCGGTTTTTCATCTACATTCAGAATGAACATACGTTTAGAGTATTTGGCTGCTATAAATGACCACATGATAAGCCACTTTGTTGAGCTGTCATTTGTGGCGAGGTCACTTCTGAAAAAGAGCTATATAGCTCAGTGGGCCTTACCTGGTAAAGTAAAAAGAGTAAAGTTTTTTATTTATTTACATATCCACCCTAAGCCCCGCAGCCCTGATTGCCTGTTGTGTGCATTGTGGTCACCCATCCGAGCCATATACAGGCTCTGTCCTGCTTAGCTTGTGTGATCTGATGACATCGGGCACAGGTATTAGTCAGGTTTATGTCTTAAGGCTTTTGGGTTAAATTCTGGACTGTACACAACTAACTAATGTCTCTTTTACCATCCTCCTCCTTCCCTTCTTGTCCAAACTGTGACAATGTACTCTGCACAAATAGCCCAATCAAGTAGGTGAACTGAATGCTGACACGAGTCCTCAAAGCAACAAAAAGTACGTAATTCTAAGCCGCTGAAAATACAACAGACTGTGTGCAATTATCGTCACCGGAGGTCAGAAGTTCATTCCCATAGAATATAACCTCATAGTTTCATTAATGTACACAGACCCACTGCTACACACACTTCTGCAGGATAAATAAAGATTCCGATTCTGATTGGGATGCTGCCGCGGTGAAACGTCTAGTCTCCATTCCCTCCACCTCACTCCCACCTCACTCTGGTTCCTTACCTGCGAGCACACGAACGTAAACTCGGGGTCACGATCCATGAGCTGCAGGGCGGTGGCCCAACTGCGCGCGCACTTGCGCACCGTCTCCTCGTAGGGCCAGAGCCATGCCGTGTCGATGTGACAGTGCCCCATGGCGTGCACCACCGTTCCCCGGCAGCCGGCTGCCCACCCCCCGGCGACGGCCGCCCCTCTCTCCTTCCCGTGGCCGCATCCGGGCCACGGCTCGGAGAAAAATGCCCCCGAGATGGCTCGGGCGTGCCGCACCCACTCCCGCGTGTCGCCACTGTCGTCGCCGGCCGGCGCGGCCCCTGCCGGGCCGGGCCGCGGAGCGTCCGCGCAGGCGCTCGCAACGGCGTTGCCGCAGTAGAGGGCGCGGTAGCCAAGCTGCTCGCCGCCACGTCCGTCCGCCTCTCCTGCCAGGCCGCAAGCCACCTCGTAGATCACCTCCAGATCCGTCAGCAGCTCGTACACATCGCGCCGGAACAGCGCCACCGCCGCGCGCTTCAGCGCAAACTTCCGCTCAGGGTCCGGCGGTGCGATCATGGAGCCCCTGCCGGCGCCGAACAGGCCGTTGCACGCCATCTCCACGTAGGCTGTGAAGGACCGCGCCGGTGGCAGGGCTTTTTTCGTGGACGTCGTGAGGTCGATTGGCGCGGAGGTTTTCCCAGTCGCCGGCTCGTTTTCCGCGTCCTTCCTTCTGCCGCTCGCATCCCCGGCCGTGCCGGAGAATCCCACCGCGGCCGACGAAGACGACGATGGGGGGGTCCTGCGTCTCGCCCGCCCAACGACGTAGCTGGTCTTCTCGCCCTCTGTCGTGAGGCCTGCCACGGGCTGCCCGTCTCGGAACAGGAGGCACTCGCCCTCGCACTCCCACAGCAGGTGAACCTCGTCACACTCGTCGTCGTCGTCGTCGTCGCCAGATTTGCACGTCCACTCCTCCGGGACCTCCACGTGTACTTGGAACCAGTGTGTGGACCAGCTGAGGGGGGAAACACGGCCGTGTGTTTGCAACCAATTGTGTGCTGCTCGGACAAGGGGTACACGTAAAAAAAAGCTGTTGGGAGTGTGTACATAAGGACATGGCCATTGTTACAACTGCCACGCCTGGAGATGGAATTGAGCCGGCATATTGGAAGCCTGGTGCGCTAACCATACAGCCGCCGCAGCAGAATCCAATGGAAATCGACCGGGGAGCGTAAATACGATGCAATCATCATTTGAGGATTCCATGGCCTTCGATGTGCACGATGTACAGCGAGTGAGTAGCAGTGGTGAAGAGAGCTTGTGTGTGTGTCTTTGTGTGTGTGTCTTTGTGCGTGTGGGAACGTACGTGGGTCCATAGGAATCCCCGACCTGCGTCCTCTCGTACGTAGCAGACTGGGCGTCCTGGAAGGAAATGCGTCCTCCAGCATGATGCACCGCCAATGCAGATACCGGCCGGGCATCTTCATACAGCCTGTATCACCAGAAGCAAAGATTCCCACCACCCCCCCCATAGCTGTAACAGACTATTGGGGCAGGTGCTGTGAGCGAATACCTATGAAGGAGGCCAACGTGGGTGACCAGCACCATGCCCGGCACCAGGTACTCATTTAACGCTGAGTCGACCCTAGGGGAGGCCTCGGACTGATTCAAATATCTGTAACCCAGTTTGGTATGTGCTGAGCGGGAATCAAACGTCGGGTCGCCGGGTTCGAAGGACGGTGCGCTAACCACTACGCCACCACTCCGCACAGCATCGCAACACAATACAACCCAGTGGTGTAAGCTGTCGGGTGTGCAGGCGGTGAAACTGCACCGGGGCCTACGTTGCTGGATAGGGGCCAGGCATTGGGCTATGCAAAGGAAGGGGAATCTGATCGATTCCCACGCTCCATCTCCACATCCGTAGTCACCTAGTTAATATGCTCATCAGGGGTAAACATGCGGCGGGTGACGGATACGAAGCAAATGTTTAATGTCAATGACAATCCATGACCTGGGTTTGATATCCCGGCCACGGCTAACATGAGTGGCGAGTGACAACGCCCGTGGGAAGGCCTTCATCCAGCAGTGGATTGACAATGGGCCTGTAAATGATAGTATTCTCAAGTTAATCTTCACACTAACTTGCACCCAACGTCGCTGCACTTTAACCGCAGTTAAAATTAACAAACATCCTAAAGGTGGGCAGGGAGGGGGGCAGGTGCTGTTCGGTTTGTGGCAAAGGGCCGATGAATGCACGTGGGGGTGGTGTGGCCAGAACCACGCACGGCCGCCTTTGTCTCCCTCCCCCCCCAGTGCTATAATGTTTTACACACCGCACCAAATTCCTCATTTAACGTCGGGTCGCCGACAGCTGAAGGCCACCAGGACCTCTGTAGTGGACATCACACCGGTATAACCGGAGAGACCCACTGTACCACAGCCCTCTGTCGATCCACTGCTGGATGAAGGCCTGGTGGATGGCAAGGCGAGGCATGTTTGGCCACGCTTCAACACGGTGGCGCGGCACGAGTTGGGTCAGATTTGATGCAGCTCCATCCCCGCTTGATGTCTAAAGCCGCGAGCCCGGAATCGGACTGCGGTTCGGGTGACAACAACAACAGCAGCATCAACATCAATCCTCCTCCATTCGTCACGAAGCTAACGGCCGAGGTTCCCCTTTGGGCGCTCGTGCCAGGCTAGGTGCACGCGAGCGCGTGTACAGTACTATACGTTGAACTTCTTTCGCACGGTACGTCGCCAACCGTGCTAATCGGAGGTGTGCCAGGCTAGGTGCACGTGCAGTGCAGGTGGCGCCCTGCGCACACGCACTTTACCTGCCCCGCAGGTTCACGTCGGTGAAGTAGAGAGGCGACAGCGCCTTCTCTATCCGCTCGAGCGCCGTGCGCTTGTTCTTGATGTGGAAGTCGGCCATGGCAGACGGCAACGTGTGTCTCTCTCTCTCGCGCGCGTGCGGGAGGGGCGGGGCCAGGTAACCAGGAGGCGGGGCCAGAGAATTAGGGGGCGGGGTCCGAACAAAAGGGGCAGGACCCAGAGAAGCGGGGTAAGATAATTAGGTAGGCGTGGTCATATAATTAGGGGGCGGGGTCAGATAATCATAATCTTGGAGGCTTGCCCCCTCTTTTCTCTCCGCCTGAGGAAGACCGCTTGTGTTGCGATCGAAACGTCGTGGGTTTTTTTTGCTTTTATTTTAAATTTTGTATCTTTATCTAATTTTATTATTTTCTATCTACGTGACTGTACTGAAAGACAAAGGATAGCAAGACGACTACAGTATATAAGGGGGCGGGGCTAGAGAACAAGGAGACAGTGGAGGGGCGGGGCCCGATAATTGAGGGAGGGGGAGATGCTCGAGGGGGAGGGGCGGGTTCAAACAAAGAGGGCGGGGTCCGAGAGCCATGGGGCGGAGACAGATTGAGGGGAGGCGGAAACCACGCGCCAAATATGGCAATAAGGAAACGGGTGCAAAGGTCGCTTTGTAAATCCCAATTCAATAATTTGTACCCACACTTTACCCCACGGCGTGCGACTTGCCGGTCGACCAGCCGTGACGTTCCCCACGTTTACTGCTGGGTGGGCAGAGGTGGAGGAGGAATTGAATTTAAGAAACTTGCACGGTTTTAACTTACGTGTCGGGAGATTGAACAAGAACATTAACCCCAATGGGGTGTCCCACCTCCGTGTAGTAACGCACACACACACACGATAACGTTGCACTGCAATACAAATCTTACACTGTGTAAAGAAATAAGAAACTAATCAGACGGAGTAAATGTGGACAGACCTCAAATTACGCAGTCTTTCATTCATGTTGTGAATCATAAGTATGATACAGCCATCATTTCTAGGGGCCGTCCATAAATGACGTCACGCACCTGGGGTAGGGGGGGGTCAGACATTTGTGACGATGTGTGACGAGGGGGGGGGGGTGAGAAATGTGATGTCACATCAAAATGCGCAACTTTAAATAAATATAGAATTGTTATAACACTAATTGTTATAACAACACTCCTACAACATCAGAGTGCAGCGCCACATTAAATACGCACTACAATGACAATAGTTTAAAGTGATTTGAAGCATGTTTTATTTTTAAAATGGAAATATGGTTTGGGAGGGGGGCAGAGCTTTGTGACGTCATATTTGAGGGGGGGGGTCTGACTTTTTGTGACGCCGTGTGACGAGGGGGGGGGGTCAAAAATCGTCAAAAATCGCGTGACGTCATTTATGGACGGCTCCCTACTGCCACTTCTGCAATTTCGGTTAAAATTTTATATTTACAAAAAAAATGTCAATGTGTGCCCCAGGTTTGGCTAACGACAGACTGTAATGCACATACCGTGTCAACCCATACGGTTGACCCCGTATTCTTGTACAGGGAACATTGCCTTTCCAGGTCCACACGGCGTACAGCCGTTTCAATATGGGCAAAACATTCGTCTGTTTGTGTTTCTCGCTTGTGATGAGACTTTGTAGGATGAACGTTGAGATTTATAAGGGCGCGGGGTGACTTAATAAGGTCTGAATTGGTCCGCAATAAGATAGGCACGGATAAGGGCCGTTTACCAATATAGGGTGGTAACGTTTCTCACTGCGAGAATTCAAAACGGAAATGGATTTAATCCTGTGGCGTGACGCCAACAGTTACACGTGTTCCCAGATGGCATGATAAATCATAAATAAGATTGATTAAAGTTGTAACAAAAATGTTATTTCAGTTATTTTTGTCGTTGCCCAGGCCTAGCCCATCCTGGCTCAAAAACTCAATGAACGAACCGCAACAATTGTATTATAATTTTGGCGAAAACGCACGCTAATGATTCTAACCATAAGATACTTTTGTTAGAGTTAGATCACGTAAATATATAAACGTGTCGTTAAACCCGCCACCGCCTGACACAGCCAATTATTAAAGTTTGTCACGTAAACAAAACAGCCAGATTTGTGCTGGCTGTCGCCGATGATGCCAGTTATAATTAATGGGAAAATGTTTTGATAAAAATTTTGATTTAAAGCTTTCGTGACTGCAGTAATTCATATTCTTAGCTCTTTCGGTAGTCACGTTAAAGGGAAACAATAAAATATATATAAAACAATTAAATTCTCACGACGTTTCGACTGTAACACAAAGTCATCATCAGGTTTTCACACCTTATTGTTTCCCTTCAACGTGACTTTACCGAAAGAACCAAGAATATAATAGTAATTCCATTTATAATAGCTGGTTTTCATCAAGGAAAACTTCACTGTAATCGAATTGAAAATGTTGTGGGTTTACTCTCCAACACACCGGTGTTGCTGAACTAGTAACAAATTGGCATGTTTTGTTTACGTGACAACGCTTACTAATTGGCTGTGTCAGGTGGTGGCGGGTTTCACGACACATTTATATTTATGCGCTCTAACCCACCAAAAAAACATACGGAAAGCTGCAATAAAACACAAAGGTTCTTTTTACAAGACAACTTTTTTTATTAAACCTTCACAAATGCGTGATAGTAAATCATAGTCCAGTAGATTGGCGAAAGCGTTTTCAAAAACGGGTCCTCCTGTATAAAAAAATATTTCACATCTCTTCCCAAGTCTTATTTATTGTTTTTTTTTAAAAAAACAGTATCATAAAACTGGCTCTTAAAGTGCATTGTATGCATATACAATATATACTATATATAAAACAAGTAACCAGAGTAAATGTTATTACAGTGGAATGTACACTTTTATCAGAATACGAACATCTCAATAAGCCGACAGTGAATTTGTGTATACACATGGCATGTAAAGGTGTGTACATCTGGATAATTAATTTTTGGCAACTTTTAAAAAACATTTTAACGATAAGTAGAGCGAATCTGCATGGCGATGAGTTTGGGAAGGCCTTCATTCAGCAGCTATGATGAGGATATCCATGTAGGTTTGGGATGGCATGACCCCACACCCGTTTACACTTATCCGATTATTTTTTTGTTACCACCTCAAACGAGAGTTCTTCAAACTCCATTCCTTGCGACAAACCATGGGAGGTCGTATTTCACAATTAGAATACAAATCAAGCCGTTACACGTTGCACGCAACTGATGATTGCTAAAACACATTGCGTGTGATGAGTGTGGATTCGAATTAAGAGAGATCATGTTTGTACGCGCTGCGCTACGAACCCGACGACCCAGGTTCGATTCCCGCTCACGGCCAACACCAGTGACGATTATCTGAACTGGTCCTGGGCCTCCCCTAGGTCGACTCAGCCTCAATTCAATACCTGGTGCGATGTTTAAAAACATTGCCACATGGGAGACAAATGCGGCCATGCGTGGTGCTGGCCACCCACCCTGTCATGTGCCAGTCCGGCGTTCATAGGTGCTACTTGCTAACAGCACTTGCCCCAACAGCTTGTTTAGGTTCTACGGGGAATCTTTGTCTTCGGAAACATCAGCACAGGGGAGACAAAGGCGGCCAGGTGGGATGTTGGCCACCTACCCCCATGTGTGCTGCATCGGCCTTAACAGATACTTGCCAACAGCACATGCCCTAACCATATGTTATAGGCTAAACGGGGGATCTTTGTCATTGCATGTGTGTCTCAAGTTGTGTAGCGTGCCAACTCAAACACAGAAATTATGTGCCACCTCCTGCCAGCGAGCCATCAATGACATACCACGTGGCCTCAACATGCACCTGGCCTGGCACAAGCGCTGTGGTGACATCTACAGTGACGAATGGTGGCGGTTGTGCCACATGACAAGAGCGATTTTGCGTGCACGTGTGTACTCTACATGTTTGTCATGTGACACGTCAAGTTAATTGTTTGGCAATCATCAGGCAAGTGCGGTGTGTACCTACTTAATTCGTATTTGAATGCATCAAAAATAGTAGAGTTGGAGAGAGAGGGCCCATGGTAGGTCATCAGCAATGTAAATTTGGAAACCCTGCATTGCTGGAAATTCTCGGTATAAAAGCCACATCCTCCAAATGCAGAATCTTGTGAAATTGAACCAACAGTGTGCGGGAAAATACATAACGGAGGCTCAGCGGCAAACCTTTAAGGTCTATTGAAATGAAGAGCGATTGCTAAGAAGCCCCTTTCAAATGCTAAATAATTGAACAACACTGTGATTGTGGTGAGCAATCATTTTTTTTTACACTTTTCAAAATTGCTCTTCAAACCCAAGCGATATAACTGCGATGCGTAGGGATTAAAGTTAACTATACTTAAATTGTAAAAGGGAAGTTTCTTTCGCGAGTTCTCGTCAACTTAATATCACTGAAACAGTTAAAAATCCCTAACGATGACCCTGCCAAATGTATTTCAGAGTTTCTCGAACATGGCACGAGCCAGCCTCTGGAACACCACGATACACCGAGACAATTTTATGGGAATCATCACGGGCAATATATTCGGCACTGATTTATGTTTTATAGACAAAATAACTCCGTCCACATTCTGTGTCACTGCCGTACCAAGTTGCCATAGCTGCCAATAATAAGTGCTCTTTCCAGTGAATATGGCCGATAACAACTGCCAATGACAACGATTGCCCCAAAATTGCCCAGAGTGTATTGCCGTGGACATTCTGCAGTCGGCCGCAGCATGAGCAGCAGAAAGAACACAATTACTCCACTCCTTTGGCATGCAGAGCATTGCACACCCTGGTCAGGTAGGAAGAATCCGGATAGCTTTCCCTGCAAAACAAACCAAGAGTCAAACAGTTAAGATGTCACATTCTAGAACCCATTTGCCGTTATGATGTTTGACTCCGCGTTTTAGTTTGCTGCACTGGAACCTGTTAATAATAACCCATCATCACGAAATCTACACTCATCCAACCTCCAGTTATCCTCGCAGAGGCTTTTGGCTAACTATCGAATAAAGATTATCACTGCATTGCGCGCTTTCAGATGCGCTTCTGCGGCCGTCTGGAAAGCTCTTCATTCCGATAATAAGAAGCTACTGGAGCTATGCACTTTTAAATCTAAATTGAAAACTAACTTTTTTAGAACTACTTTTTGTGTTTAGTTTGTCCATCCCCCGCACCTCAGATTAGCACAGTTGGCTACGTATGGTGCATACAAATAATAATACTTTACAGCCCTTTGTCAAGCCACTTCCGAATGAAGGCATTTCGCACACCATGTGAATCACGGGGGGATTACTTGACCATACTTCACCGCACCGGTCAAGTACGGGTCACAGGGAGGAGGGTGGGGGGGGTTGTGGTGGGGGGGTACCCCCGCCAGGCACGTTTTCCGCTCACACTGCTCACCCACAGCTGCTGCTGAACACGGCCGTCTTGTGGGGGATCCCGTTCCAGGTGACACGTGCCTGGCCCGAAGTTCCGCCGGTGGCGCGCACCGCGAATGTGAGACCGCGCTGGAAGGCGTTCGTGAGCAGCGACAAAACGCGTCGGCCCTCGGGGCTGTCGGGCAGGTAGGCCTCGAAGGTTCCGCCAAAGTAGGGGCGTCCGGGGTACGGGTCCCGCCTCTGCTTTGAGCCGCACATAGACACAAGGCGCCTGATCGCTTTACTACGGCAGCGGTGGGGCAAAGCAACGGCCGGATGCAGCCCATAGCTTCGCTTCACACGGCCGCGCCACCCTCCCCCACCACCGTGGCCAATCCATCACGCGAATCACCTTAGCTGTCACTAATCGGTTAGCAAAGGGGAATATTTTTTTACCCGACAATGAGTTAATAATCTTGGTCACATGCAGGGGGCCCACGACTAGTTCAGATATTACTCATTGCTAGGCATGGCCGGAAATCAAACTCCAGTTGCCAGATTCATAGGTGAAGTGTTCTAACCGCTATATCACAGCTCCCTCCTCGTGCTCTACACGTGCCAAAAACATGAGTTGTGAGAGCAATAAACTGTGCATTTAAAGGTCCCTTGATTTACATTACACAAATACAAACAGCATCGTGAATTGCCAGTGAGCAATGTTAGAAAACAAAATCCCTACAAACCCCTTGGATGCCATCAGGGATGTTGTAGGTGATCTTGATGGTCAGCTGCTTGCTGTGTCCCGGCAGAGGAAAATTGAGCACGGCTGAGCTCATGCTGCCTCCGAGGTCCGATCCTGCCACTGCTCCCTCAGCCGCCGCCGCCTCTCCCAACAGACACTTGGGGCAGAACGAAGCCCTCGCCTCTGCCGGGACCCTGGGTGGCGACCCCAGGCAGCCATCGCAGAGGCAATGCCCGCAGTTCAGCCTCACCACTTGCCCAGAGAATTGCTGGCACCGGGAGCACGTCTTTTCCAGGGACAGCAGGGGCGCCGGCGACGTTCGGCAATGCTCGCTAAGCTCATCCCGCGGCGATGCCCGTCCCTCCCCAGCGGCGTTCGCCGGGTTCCTTCTTGAGCCACCGAGCTCCTCCAGGGAGGTCCACCTCCGCATGCCCGCGGCCGAGCCATCGCCTGTCCACAGGCCCTCGCTGGCGCGCTCCTTGATGGCGGCGGAGTGCCTGGAGGAGAGGCCCTGTCCGAACACGTTGGTTTCTTTAAGGGCGGCCCCGTCCAGGTTGGTTTTGGTCGAGACGGCAGACGCCAGCAAGTCCTGAGATTTCTGCAGCCTCCTGCCCATGTCCCGCGTCTTGCAGGCGTCCGCGCGCGAATCCTTCGGCTTCTGCGCATTCCGCACGGGCGTCTGACGCGCCACGTTGCGCGGCAGCGACGACGACCGTCTCAGCGCGCCGCTCGCCGAGCCCCTCTCCACCTCCACGTTGTCCTGCCGTCCTCGCGACTCCGATGACCTCGGCTTGGCGCTCGGCTCCTTCGCCGGGGGGCTACGCAGGGTCGCGGCTTTCGCCCCCCTGGCCTCGAAGCTGAACCTGTTTGGCAAAATTCTGGAGCTGGTTTTCGCGCCTTCGAGGCCTCTGGTCTGCTTCTGCTGATGCCTCTGTGGCAGGGCGTGAGGGTTCCGCCTGCTGTCGCCCTCGCCAAAGTGTCGAGGGGAGACTTGCGAATCCTTTTCCGAGGAAGCAGAATGCGGGGCACGGCCGGACGGCTCGCGAGAGACGCACGCGGCAAGCAGCTCTGCGAGGCCGTGCACAGCCGCCAGGCAGCCATCCTTCTGACCCACAATCACGATGAGGTCGTTGTGCCGTGTGAGCAGTAGGGGAGGATTCCTCTGCTGGAGGTCCGTGCTGTAAATTTGAATCTCCTCCTCGGACAGTTGCACGGCAACGCCGTCCATCAGGAGGTACTCTATGTGTAAACTGTAGCACTTGTTCAGGTACCAGACCAGAAACACCTTCGATGCATCCTCCACTTTACCTGCGCCTGTCGCACACGCCGTGAGCTTCAACACCAGGTTTGGCTTCTGCTGCAGGATGGTGATCTGAACGTTGTACCTCTTCAGGATGCCGTCGAGCTCCACTTTGCAGAACTTCTCCAAGTACTGGAATCTCAAGGCGTCCACCGAGAATGTGTCATCGGCGATCTTCTCGACGTTGGACTGTTTCTTCACGGCGGATTCCACATGGTGCGCGTCGGAACAATTTCTCCTTCTGCCTCGGTCTGCCTCCTCCCTGGGCTGGAGGTGTTCAGCCAAAGCAGACGCACCGTGGTCTGGAGCATTCGAAGGGCCCCTGTCCACTCGCACGCTGCTCGCGCTCGGAAAGTAGAAATGCGAGGAGGCGTAGAAGTCCGTCGTTCGCTGCTCATTGTGCAGAGATAGCATTTCTTCCGGACATCGATCGAAGCCCGCGGAGTGCTGAAACTTGCTGCTTAACGACGCGGTAGAAGACGAAGACGTTGATGCACCATTGGATTCTCCGATAAAGTCCGACCCGCCCAGTGGCCATGAAAGGACGTCAGCAGCAGCGCCGGTATCATTGGCGGTCGCACTTTCATATCTAATGCCACTTTGCTCCGCCGAGTGCTTGCTTCTGGCGCCCGCTTCGTGGCCAACTGCACGAGGAGCTTGTCTGTTTGACGGGCCCAGCTGCTTCTCCGCTTCGCGCTGGTCATCGGCGACGGTGGTATTGACCATTCTGAGCTCGTTGGCAGCGGCCACGCACTCCTCGCTCCTGCCAACCACACAGATGCCGCCGGCGCTTTCGGAGAACAGCACCTCGGGGAACCTCTCCTTGAGCCGCCTCCACACGTGCTTCATGGTCGCTATGCCGTGTATGCCGCCACTCTCCCGCAGCAGGTTGATTTCGTCGATCGGGATGAACTGCTGGCCCAGCGTTTTCTCCACGGAACTGTAGAGCTGAGCAATTTCCTTCCCGAAGCTCCCGGGGTCACATTCCGGGATGGATTTGTTCGCAGACGAAAACTGAAGCGTCACGATATCGCCGTCAACGCGCTTGGCGACGTCCACGTTGTACTTACCACCCAGCTCTCTGAAGCGTGCTTTGTGAAACGTCTCAATGTACGTCCATACCATTGTGTCCATGGCCACACTTTCGGGACAACAGCTGCGATCAAACGGCTCGTCCGGGGTTTGCGACGACCGAAATGGCACGTCTAGGCTCTGTGACCGCAACGGAATTTTTGAGGAGACGTCTGCTGATCTGACCCTCGAGCCTCTCTCCTGCAAGAACGCCTTGGACATCGTGGCACACTGCTGCTTTCTGCCCATCGTGTCTTTCAGGACACCGTCCGAGGAGCCGGAGAATTCATTCACCTCGTCGTGTCTTCCCAAAAACGACGACCTGTAAGAATTGACATCAGTATTTGTGCAATCCACCTGCCTCCTGGCAAACGCCGACATCCCGTACATTTCAGGCAATGCATAGCCATGCGAGGTGTCTGTCTGGCCCTCGTAGGTTTTGTTGGACGCCCTGCCGTCTGAATTGGCTCCGCCTCCGCTGGTGGTGTTGGTGGTGGACGCCTTTTCTTTGGCCCCAGCTTCGTCTTTCAGAAAATTAGAGCTCATACTCCCGGACATATTGTAAAGACCTTCAGTGGTACGGGCATCAAACGTTTTGTATAAAAGTGCCGATTTGGTGAACGTGTCTCCCTCTAGGATGCCACGCTGATCGTCGTCTGGTAATTTATTGTAGGATTTAAGTTCATTGGCTGCTTCATACACCTTAGTGATCTCTCCAACCAGACAGAACTCTGCTTGGTATCGCTTTATAAGAATTTCTTTGTACTTATTCTGCATGGCTTGGCATATTTTCGTCAGCTTCTCCACGCTTAAAGACGCCGGACTTAGGTCGACCCACTCTTGGCAAAGCTTGTCCTGAAATGTCTGATAAAACGTGGACAGCTCATTCCTCGCTCTGCACATCTTGCGTTTACCGTCGGCGTCGTCCAGCCGCCCCACCGCCTGCGACTGAAAATACACGGTGGTGATCTCTCCGCTCTCACACTCGACGCACTCGGCGTGGTTCCTGCTCAAGACGTCGTCGTACTGCTGCTTGTAGAATTTCTTGACGTACTGAAACACGTCCGTGTCCATCGCCACCGAATATTCTTCGCTGTGCAGACCCCGCTCGGGCAGCGCCACCACGTGAGCGCCGGCTCTTTGCGTGGGCTGCGCCTTCTTGTCGTGAAGCGCCGCCGATCTGGCGCGCGTCTCCGTTTCTTGAGCGGCTCTGGGTGCCGCGCCTTTTGCGGCCTCCGTCGGGGTCGCTGTAGAATTTTTCGGGTGACCGATGGCTTTTTCTCTGTTGGGTACTTTAGTGGAAGTGTCACCGTGGGTGCCGCCATGTGACCAGTCGAGAGGCTGCTTCTGATTGTCCGCCTTCACGGGCTCGGCTCCGTTATTGGCCCTCAACTGTGAAGAGGTGGACGACAGAGCTGCAGCGCTCTCGGAGGTGAATTGACAGTTGTTGGTTTGCACTGAAACTGACCTGCTATCCAACTGCTGCAGCCCCACCGGTCTCGGGTGGGAAATTCTGTTGTTGGAAAGTTTACTTTTGTCGGCAACTATTTGTTGATGAGGAGCCTGGACCATGGTAGATACAGTCCTGTTAACGAGACCTACCTCCGGCATTTTGCTGTTGTCTGCTTTCAAAGACATTAACTTGCACTTTTCAATGTGCTCCAATGAAAGACGGTCACCGGCCTCCTCTTGCGGAAAGGGTCTTTTACACTCCGCCTTGTGTTGTGGGTCCACTGATGGATGCGATGGGTCCGGAAGCGCCTTTGCATTTGAGTGCTGCTTGGAAAATACTTTATTGATTTCGAAACTTTCATCGGCGGCCCTCTGCGAGGACGGGTTACGGTTGGCGGCGTCCTCTGGCAGCCGGTGACTCGTGGTGCCGAAATGTCCCGCCGCCGACCCGTGCTCTACCAAGGAGAATCCGCCATTGTGCTCGCTGCTCGCGAGGTAGAGCAGCTCGTCGTGCACTCTCTGCACTTCGCGGAATGTCCCCTCCACGACGCACTGCGCTGCCGCCCTCCTGTGGTACAGCCCCGAGCTTTTCAACAGGCCCAGGACCGCCGCGTCGTCCCGCAGCGTCTCCAGGTTCACCACCATCGTCACCTTCTCGATAACCTGCGAGGGCAGCGTTCATACCGACCACGTTTGCAACGGATAAAACTAGAGACGGAAGACCGTGCGTCCGGTAAGCACACCGATCTTGTGATCTGGAGGTCGCCGATTCGATTCGATCTCCCGGCGTGGAAGTGGAAAAAGATGGACAACTTTGTTCAAATTTCACTTCCTCAGACCACACATCAGTAGGAATGTGTGTACGATTAGTCCAACAGCAGGTGACATGTGATGGGGTAGTGTGTGTACTTCCACCTGCGGCCATCTGGAACTCTCTTTCTTCCGATATTAGGAAGCCACTGGACCTGTGCACTTTTCAATTTTGATTGAAAACTCATTTAATATAACTGCTTGTTGTGTTTACTTTGTTGTCCTTCCTCGCACCTCCGATTAGCACGGTTGGCTACGTAAGGTGCGAAAGAAATTCAACATACACACGTACAGAAAATACCGTGCTCTGTAAAACTCCTGGTGGAGGCCCCTTCCGCCAACAGTGGCGTGAGCAACTCTACCTTATAGCAAGGCACGACACACACGAGGCGTGGTGAATTTGCAGGGTTCTCGCCTTATTGTCGCTGTATGGAGACACCTGCAGCTCGTGTTCCACCTTGTCGATGCTCACGATGTGTGGCCTGTGCTTCATCACCCGTCTTGCCACTGAACACGTCCGGCGTTCAAGGGACAGAGGAAACATCTTCGGGTGACAAAGGCAGTGCTGGGGTGAGCATGCACGGTAGGCGAGAGCGTATATATACAAAGATCATCCCGTATAGCCATAACAGACTTTTGGGTGAAGTGCTGTTAGTGAGCATCTATGAAGGCCGGCACGGGGCACATGAGGGGGTAGAGTGAGGGAAAAAAAGTATTTGATCCCCTGCTGATTTTGTACGTTTGCTCACTGACAAATAAAGTATCAGTCTATAATTTTAATGGTAGGTTTATTTGAACAGTGAGAGACAGAATAACAAAACCCTTGTTGGCAATCACAGAGGTCAGACGTTTCTTGTAGTTGGCCACCAGGTTTGCACACATCTCAGGAGGGATTTTGTCCCACTCGTCTTTGCAGAACTTCTCCAAGTCATTAAGGTTTCGAGGCTGACGTTTGGCAACTCGAACTGGCTAGGCCACTCCAGGACCTTAATGTGCTTCTTCTTGAGCCACTCCATTGTTGCCTTGGCCGTGTGTTTTGGATCATTGTCATGCTGGAATACCCATCCACGACCCATTTTCAATGCCCTGGCTGAGGGAAGGAGGTTCTCACCCAAGATTTGACGGTACATGGCCCCATCCATCGTCCCTTTGATGCGGTGAAGTTGTCCTGTCCCCTTAGCAGAAAAACACCCCCAAAGCATAATGTTTACACCTCCATGTTTGACGGTGGAGATGGTGTTCTTGGGGTCATAGGCAGCATTCGTCCTCCTTCTGGGCCGATTCCTAACCGTTCTCATGATCAATGCAACTCCACGAGGTGAGATCTTGCATGGAGCCCCAGGCCGAGGGAGATTGACAGTTCTTTTGTGTTTCTTCCATTTGCGAATAATCGCACCAACTGTTGTTACCTTCTCACTAAGCTGCTTGGTAATGGTCTTGTAGCCCATTCCAGCCTTGTGTAGGTCTACAATCTTGTCCCTGACATCCTTGGAGAGCTCTTTGGTCTTGGCCATGGTGGAGAGTTTGGAATCTGATTGATTGCTTCTGTGGACAGTTGTCTTTTATACAGGTAACAAGCTGAGATTAGGAGCACTCCCTTTAAGAGTGTGTTCCTAATCTCAGCTCGTTACCTGTATAAAAGACACCTGGGAGCCAGAAATCTTTCTGATTGAGAGGGGGTCAAATCCTCATTTCCCTCATTAAAATGCAAATCAATGTATAACATTTTTGACATGCGTTTTTCTGGAATTTTGTTGTTGTTATTCTCTCTCACTGTTCAAATAAACCTACCATTAAAATGATAGACTGATCATTTTTTTGTCAGTGGGCAAACGTATAAAATCAGCAGGGGATCAAATACTTTTTTCCCTCACTGTAGGTGGCTAGCACCACGCCCGGTCACCTTTGTCTCCCGAGTGGCGATGTTTACACACACCGCACCGGGTACTCATTTGTATGTAAGTATGTTGAACTTCTTTCGCACCATACATAGCCGACCGTGCTAATCGGAGGTGTGGGGAGAAGGACAACTCGGCGAAGTCCTGGACCAGTTCAGATAATTGTCAATGGTGTTGGCTGTGAGCTGGAATCGAACTCGGGTCGCCAGGTTCGTAACGCGGTGTGCTAACCGCTACGCACTGCTACCTACCCTGTGAGTCTTGGAAGGTGAGCAGGGCACAGCCGGCCATCTCCGTCGGGTAGATCACCTCCAGCACCTCCCCGCCGCCCTTGCTCGGCTTGAGGAAGTGGATGAGCAGCTTATCGCGGAGCGTCTCCTCGTTGTACCCGAGCGGCACGCGGCGGACCCACACGCGGCGTCCGTCCACCTGCGCCACCTCGCCCCGGCTCGCGCCCGGCTCCTGGCTCATCATGCTGCCGTCGCCACCGGCGGCTCTCTCAGCGAGCGGCGAGACACTGCCAGGACGCCGACGATGGTCGGTCGTTAATCTGTTTAGGGTATTTTGCACAGAATGTTGCTCGACTGTGGACGGTGTAGAGTCGGGCTTTCACCCATCACATTTTGTGTTCCGATTAAGAATGATTTTGCATACATTCAGCTGTTGCTGCTGCTGGTAAATGTGTTTATATTTCACGCTTTTGCAAAATAAGTAAGTACCTATGTATTTTGGTGTTTATTGTTTTAGTATATTAACAATTTGGACGAACAGGTACCATATAATTAATTTATATTGCCAATTTGTACCATCAGGTGTGACCGATTAAAAAAAAACATTTCACGAATTTACCTCCGAAATCCTCAGCATGAATTTTAAGCGATTCACGAAACGTTGCCAGAATGACGACGGTTCATCGTTAATCTACCTTGAGGATTTGCACAACGTTGCTAGCTCTTCATTGCGTTGTTCATGTGCTGGCTGCATCTTTTTTTTAGTTTATTTATTTTGGTATAGCCCTGTGAGCCATTCGGCTCTTAAATCGGGTGCAACCACAACAAACAAAAAAAACGAACAAGAAAAACATCTTAAAGTGACTATGTGACTGTGCAAACATAAAATCCATGAAAAAAAACAGCTAAATATTCCTGAAAAAAGCACCATGCACCAACGCTGTGTGCAAAAAATCCCAGTGGGATGCAAGTCAAACAACAACAACAACCACAAGAAAACTTAGATTAAGGCCATCAGTCTAACTCCGTACTACAACAAAACAAACATGTCCAAACCAAAAAACGTTTTCGAAATCACCAAAAAATAAAGCCATAATTGCAACGTAACAGTGATCACAGGGACTGTGACCGGATTTTTACAATAAACTACATAAATAACATGTAACACCAAATCCTAGAGCCATAGCTGGCTGCATGAGTTACTCTACCACAACAACAGAATCAGTCGGCGTATACAATTTTTCAATGCACCTTTAGGATCAGCGCACTAAATCAAAATACAGATAAAACTTTGCAGCGGTCATCCAGAGCGAAACATTTCATTTTAGGCCACTGAATAGCAGTGGCAGCTAGGGGTGTACAACTCCTCTAGAGCAGTTTTGAGTGAAGATCTCATAGGTAGTGATTCAAGTTGCAGTTTATTGGCAATAGCATTCCAGACCCTGGGGGCATCAATAGCAAAGGCCCTTCCTCCAGTTTTTGTACGGCAATTGGGAATGTGAAGCTGGTAAATGTGCGAAGACCTGAGGTCAAATTTGTTCTTTGAAATTTAGAGGAGATCCAGCAGGTAGTCTGTGGATTTTTTTGTAAGTACATCGTGAATAAATAAGATCTGGTGCACAAGCCGTCGAACATTAAGAGACGTTAAGTTTGACCCAATTTAGAGATCACAGTGGTGAGTCCTATATGGGCAGTTCAATGTTAAACTTAAGGCCGAGTGATAGATGGAATCAAGCTTCTTCAGTACAGTACTTGGGGCTGATTTATACACGATGTCAGAGTAGTCAAGTAGAGGCAGTATGGTAGCTTTTATCAATTCCAAACGGAACATTGGGGGAAGCAGTGCTTGTGTCGATACAGAAAACCAATTTTTATTTTTGTCTTTTTACCAATATAATCAATGTGATCTTCAAAATTCAGTTTTGAATCCAGGATGACCCCAAGATACTTATAGCTGACTTGCTCTATTTGATAATTATTTAAGGAATGTAATTGGGGAAAAATAACTTCCTGCTTTAGTCCCGGAGAGAAGCATAGCACCTTGGTTTTGGAGGTATTCAGGACTAGTTTAAGAGCAACTAGCTGATGTTGTCGTTTGTTGAAATCACCCTGTAGCTTAGCAATCACGTCATCCAGAGAGCGGCCAGCAGTAATCAGTATCGTGCCATCTGCAAAAAGATTTACCCTGGAATGATCCAGGTCAGTGCCCATGTCATTGACATAAAGAGAGAACAAAAGGGGGCCGAGGATGGAACCCTGTGGAACCCCTTTTGTTATCTTAACACTTTGATCTCCAACCATCTGTGAATACAGTTTGGGTGCGAGAAAATAGGTAATTTTGTAACCATTTTACTGCGTTTTCGGAAAAACCGAGGCAACTTAGTTTACTAAGCAGGGTGTTGTGGTCTACTGTATCAAAAGCTTTGGACACGTCAAGAAAAAGACAGGCACAGTACTGCTTATTATCAAGGCTACTGTAAATGTGATTCAGAGTCTAATGCAGCAGATGTGGTGCTGTATTTTTTTCGGAACCCAGATTGTTTTAGATGTAGTAGATTGTTGGTGGACAGGAAACTGCTTATTTGGTAGGTCAATAATTTTAAAAAAATGTTCATCAACGGGGACAAAATTGAGATAGGTCGGTATTTTATTTGGATCATCTTTATGGCCCCCTTTGTGAAGTGGACAGACGTAGGAATGTTTCCATCTTCTGAACAAGCTCCCGAGTAAGGTCCCTAGCATCGTGGAGTGAACATTTAATGTGCTTATGCTTTTATTTGTTTACGAATTTCCCAGTTTTTTGCAGAACAAAATGCTGGACAATCACAACTGAAACACATTGGAGAGCTGCTCAGCACAACCACCGACACCTACGCACGCAGTAGCATTACTTCCTGGTATTCATGTAGCCAGGCCCATTGCCTAATCACGTTTTTGCAGCTGCTGGCAAGGGTGTATAAATAATACATCTTTACACGTCGTATCCCCACTCATTTCGGTGCGTCGACAAGTGCGCGGATATTCCCAAAAAAGGCACGTGTGACCGAACATCACTCTGGATTGTATAGAAGCTTCTATTCTCACCCGCATCTCAAGAGGCTGTACAACACAGCTGACTATGTCCATCAAGGAGGCAGATATAACAAAGACCCCCTATTTAACAGACTGTTGGGGCAACTGCTGTTGGCGAGCACCAATGAAAGCCGGCACGGCACACGAGGCGGAGGAGGAGGTGGGGGGGGTGGATGGAGCTAGCTGGCCAGCACCACGCCCGGCCGCCTTTGTCTCCTCGATGCTGTTTACACAGTCCATCAGTTACTGTACTCATTTGAGGCTGAGTCGTTCCAGGGCAGGACCAGAACCAGCTCCGATATTCATCACTGGCGTTGGCCGTGAGCGGGAATCAAACTCAAGTCGCAGAGTTCGTAGCACAATGCGCGAACCACCTTGCGCACGCGCGCGCGCACAGAGAGAGATCGTTGGGGACAAGCGCTGTTAGCGAGTAGCAGCAGCACCTACGAAGGCCGGAAGGTGGGGTGGCCAGCACCACCACGCCCAGCCGCCTTTGTCTCCCCAGTAGCGATGTGTTTTTTTTTTACGCACCGCACCAGGTAACTCATTTGAGGCCGAGTCGACCTAAGCGGAGGCCCAGGACCGGTTCAGATAAATCTTCACCGGTGTCGGTAAACTTCGGGATGGAATCTGAGTGCTCCACCACCACCAGCACCGTCTTGGCCACGGATTAATAATTACTGAATTTGTTGTTGTTATCGATGAGTGGAGTTAAGCGATGCACGCTTTGGGGGAATTCCGTACCCTGGCCGTATTATTCTTATACAGGGACATTGACTTGGTCAGGTCCATACGGCGTACAGCCGTTTCAATACGGGTAACAACAACAACATTATATTCTTGGTTCTTTAGGTAAAGTCACGTAGAAGGGAAACAATAAAATAATAAAAATATAAAACAATAAAATTCTCACGACGTTGCCACTGCAACACAAGCAATCATCAGGTGTGAAAAGTTTATTGCTGTGGTTTTTCACACCTGATGATGATTGCTTGTGTTGCAGTCGAAACGTCGTGAGAATTGTATTGTTTTATATTTTTATTATTTTATTGTTTCCCTTCTACGTGACTTTACCGAAAGAACCAAGAATATGAATCCCTGCAGTCACGAAAGCTTTAAATCAAAGTTTAATAAGATTGTCTATTTGTGTTGTGTTTCTCCCTTGTGATGGGACTTTGTAGGATGAACGTTGAGATTTATAAGGGGCACGGGATGACCAATAAGGTGTGAATTGGTCTGTAATAAAGCAGGCAGCACTGATAAGGTATGGAACTCACATTGCGGAGCACAACAACAAGGCACAACAACAACCAACGAGGAACAAAATGCAGCTGTACGACCGCCAGCAATTGTCGCCGTCCGGGGGGAAAGCGACGACTCGTCAGACCGGGCCCGCGTCGCGTTCAGCGGCAGACGACGACGACGACTGAGAGAGACCGACGGTGGAGTCGAGATGAAATCACGGGGAAAGAGGGCAGCCAGACAGACTGGAACCGCCTCGGAGAGAGATGAGAGAGAGTGATGAGAGAGAGAGATGAGAGAGTGATGAGAGAGTGATGAGAGAGAGAGTGATCAGAGAGAGATGAGAGAGTGATGAGAGAGTGATGAGAGAGGAGAGAGAGATGAGAGAGTGATGAGAGAAAGAGAGATGAGAGAGCAGAGAGATGAGAGAGTGATGAGAGAAAGAGAGATGAGAGAGTGATGAGAGAAAGAGAGATGAAAGAGTGATGAGAGAAAGAGAGATGAAAGAGTGATGAGAGAAAGGGTGATGTGAGAGAGATAAGAGAGTGATGAGAGAGAGATGACAGAGAGATGAGAGAAAGAGAGATGACAGAGTGATGAGAGAAAGAGAGATGAGAGAGTGATGAGAGAGAGTGATGAGAGAGTGATGAGAGAAAGAGATGAGAGAGATGAGAGAAAGAGAGATGAGAGAGAGATGAGAGAGTGATGAGAGAGTGATGAGAGAGAGATGAGAGAGAGATGAGAGAGTGATGAGAGAGATGAGAGAGGAGAGAGTGATGAGAGATGAGAGTGATGAGAGAGGAGAGAGAGATGAGAGGGTGATGAGAGATGAGAGAGAGATATGAGAGATGAGAGAGATATGAGTGATGAGAGAGATGAGAGAGATGAGAGTGATGAGAGGGAGAGAGATGAGAGGATAGAAGAGAGGAGAGATAGATGAGAGTGCGAGAGATGAGAGAGATGAGAGAGAGATGAGAGAAAGAGAGATGATAGATATGAGAGTGATGAGAGAAAGTGATGAGAGAGAGATGAGAGTGATGAGAGAGAGTGATGAGAGAGATGAGAGAGAGTGATGAGAGAGATGAGCGAGTGATGAGAAAGAGAGATGAGAGAGTGAGAGAGATGACAGAGAGATGACAGTGAGATGAGAGTGATGAGAGAGATGACAGAGAGTGAGAGAGATATGAGAGAGATGAGAGTGATGAGAGAGAGATATGAGAGAGAGAGAGATGAGAGAGAGAGATGAGAGAGTGATGAGAGATGAGCGAGTGATGAGAAAGAGAGATGAGAGAGTGAGAGAGATGACAGAGAGTGATGAGAGAGAGATGAGAGAGAGATGAGAGAGATGAGAGTGATGAGAGAGAGAGATGAGAGAGAGTGATGAGAGAGATGACAGAGTGAGAGAGTTGAGAGAGACGAGAGCGAATTGAGAGGAAGGACGTCCGAAGGGAGACGGAGTTTTGATGAAATCCGACTCGCGTTGTAAGCAGGCGATGTGGGATTGTGGGAGGGGGGTCGCGATTGTGAGAACCGCGAGGGGCTTGGATGGAACCTGCTCGGGAGGGAGGCCTTCATCCAGCAGAGGATCAATCATAGCTGATGTTGGTGATCGATTGATTCTCACGTCGAACCAAACACATTTCACTGCCTCAACGGCGCGGTTGAATACGGAACAGCCGAGTTTAACAACAACACCGACAACAACAACACCACCGACAACAACACCACCGACAACAACAACACCGACAACAACAACACCGACAACAACAACACCGACAACAACAACACCGACAACAACAACAACAGCACCGACAACAACAACAACACCGACAACAACACCACCGACAACAACAACAACACCGACACCGACAACAACAACACCGACAACAACAACACCGACAACAACACCGATAGGGAACTGCACGCGTTAATGCAGCTGTCGGCCTGGTCGTTGCTGCTGCTGCTGGCCGTGGTGGTAGTCGTGGTGCTACCGTCAACCACCACCAGCAGCAGCAGCACAACAACAACGACGATGATGCCGCCAACTCCACTGCTGGATGAAAGCCTCCCCGCAATCCGCCATGTTAACGATCCCACCGGAGGCGCCGATTTCATCGCTCCATCTCCTCGCCTCATCTCCCCCCACCACCACCGCCACTGCCAACGCCGCCTACCGCTCTCAATGCAAGTCCGAGGACCATCATCACCACCACCTCTCGCCCACACCTCGCACGCGTTCGTGTGACGAGGGCCCACGGGTTTGACAGCCCATTTCTCAACCGCGATCGTCCCTCACGCCGAACCCACCACCACCAACAACAACACCACCACCAACACCACCACCACGCACAGCCCACAAGACTCACCCGGCCGATTCAGCTCACAGCGGCGCACTTGCGTTGGGGTGGTGATGGGGGTGGTGGTGGTGGTGATGGGGGTGGTGCCAGGATGGAGTGCAGGGAGCTGTAGGAAGAGGAGGGTGGTGGTGGTGGTGAGCGAGGCTGGGAAGGGGGAGAGAGCACGGCGCGTGTGTGTGTGTTGGTGGGATAAGAGGCGGAGGGTCGCGCTTGTGGCAGTGCGGAATCGGGTCTCGGCTGTGACGCGCCGTTGGGGGGTTGCAATGACGCAGGCGAGTGACGTCATGAGCGCGGTGATGTCATGATCGCGGTGAAGTCATGAGCGCGGTGATGTCATGAGCGCGGTGATCTCATGATCGCGGTGATGGCATGAGCGCGGTGATGTCATGATCGCGGTGATGTCATGGTCGCGGTGATGTCATGATTGCGGTGAAGTCATGAGCGCGGTGATGTCATGATCGCGATGATGTCATGATCGCGGTGATGGCATGAGCGCGGTGATGGCATGAGCGCGGTGATGGCATGAGCGCGGTGATGTCATGGTCGCGGTGATGTCATGGTCGCGGTGATGTCATGAGCGCGGTGATGTCATGAGCGCGGTGATCTCATGATCGCGGTGATGTCATGAGCGCGGTGATGTCATGATCGCGGTGATGTCATGATCGCGGTGATGGCATGAGCGCGGTGGTGGCATGAGCGCGGTGATGTCATGATCGCGGTGATGTCATGAGCGCGGTGATGTCATGATCGCGGTGATGTCATGATCGCGGTGATGTCATGATCGCGGTGATGGCATGAGCGCGGTGATGGCATGAGCGCGGTGATGTCATGATCGCGGTGATGTCATGAGCGCGGTGAAGTCATGACCGCGGGGATGTCATGAGCGCGGTGATGTCATGAGCGCAGTCATGTTATGTTCGCTTTGCCAAGAGCGAGCGTCAGGCGGAGGGGAAATAGACTCCACCTCCTCATTCTCCCAGCCTTCTCCCAATCTCCCCTTCCCAACCTCCTCCTCCTGCCAATCTTCCCCCCTCCTCATCCCAACCTCCCAATCTCCCCCCCTACTCATCCTCCCAATCTCCCCCCCTCCTCATCCTCCCAATCTCCCCCCCCCTCATCCTAACCTCCCAATCTCCCCCCCTCCTCATCCTCCCAATCTCCCCCCCCCTCATCCTAACCTCCCAATCTCCCCCCCTCCTCATCCCAACCTCCCAATCTCCCCCCCCCCCTCCTCCTGCCAATCTTCCCCCCTCCTCATCCCAACCTCCCAATCTCCCCCCCTCCTCATCCTCCCAATCTCCCCCCCCCTCATCCTAACCTCCCAATCTCCCCCCCCTCATCCTAACCTCCCAATCTCCCCCCCCTCATCCTAACCTCCCAATCTCCCCCCCCTCCTCATCCCAACCTCCCAATCTCCCCCCCCCCACCTCTCAATCTCCCCTCCCAATCTCCGATCCCTTAACCACGTCGGCGCTATTGTGACGTCAATGTTGAGTTGAGAAAGGGGGACACCCCCTCCCCCCCCCCCCCCCCAACAACCACCACCACCACGCATAGAACATTCTTCGTGGAGATGGAGCGATTGAATTGCACTCGAATACAAAAGGGGGGGGGGGCAGGTATGGAGAGCGCTACATCGCACTGTCGCAGACGAGCCAATAAATTAAAACGACTGCGCGTTTATAAATCTACTAGCTTAAGCGACGTCAATATTGAGTCACGTTTGATGAAGAGGGAAGGTGGTACCGAGAGCCCCCCACCCCACCACCCCCGGTTGGTTTTTTCTCGCCAAATAATTGGAAAGGAACGTGCAAAAGTGATGTTATTGATTACACAAATACAGGTAAGTCCCCGACTTACGACGGAGACGCGTTACTTCGCCCCCCACATCGTAAGTCGAAGTTGGCCCTAGCCTAGCCAGGAGTCTTAAAGAATGGTGACAATTTAGCAAAAACAGAGCAATTTACAGGACCGTACTGTATAAACTATATACTCTATGTATTAATTACAATACTGTATTGCACAGTAACATTTAAAGTAAAAAAACAAGGTAAATTCTTAGCCTACCTATATGAACTGCAATTTCAGGAAACAATCCTATTTCCTATAAAACAAACTTTTAACATGCATTGAACGTTTGCATCGTATCGTGGTAACCCTAAAAATGAAATCGCTAAATCTATGTATATCATACATGCATTGAACGTATCGTAAAGTATCATGTTCTACTGTTACTCACCAAGATTGTCCGTCGTCTGCACACTTGAACGATGTTTAGGTTGTTGATGGCTACATTAACTTAGTTGTCGGAAGAGGAGGATGGCGATGATAAAGTTACAGTATCGTACCTCGTACGCTGCTGCGTTTGCCTGCCGCGAGAAATTAAAAATATTTTACAACTTTGTCATATCGCTATCGCCATCGTAAGATCGAAATATCGTAAGTCGGGGACCATCGTAAGTCGGGGACCATCGTAAGTCGGGGACTACCTGTAATACGTAAAAAAACAGTTTCCGTGGTGTAATTTTTTTTTTAGTTTAGGTGGTCACCTGCCCGAGAGGACGTTCCCCCCGAGGAGATGGAGTGAAGTTTGCTCGCTGGAGGAGATATCCCGCGCCTCCTCGAGCCAATGCCATCAAACGTTGAGTCAAGGACGCCACTGTGTAGTGCGATTATATCATGGGCGGGGGAATATCGATTAAAAACATTTGATTACTCTACGTATTTTTAATCGTTGAATATAGCGACCTCACGACCCTATCTCCGATGAGCACGGTTGGCTACGTGCAGTGCGAAAGAAGTTGAACGTACTCCTCGCTCCTGAGCTCATCCCATCGCTGCATCTCCGCGGTGGACGTGCCATGGGCTACCGAATTCCATCAGTCTCAAACGACGACCATCCATTCCTTCTCGTGATGTCACTGCCCAAGGCCACTTTCATTCATAGCCGTCGACGTCTCTTTACATCCGAATGTTTTCGAATGCACCAATACACGCAACACGGTTGCCCAATGTTGGTGCGACGGTTCGAACCAGTCCGGCAATGGCCCAACGTACGCTTAATGGGGACCTCAAAGAGCTACCTCTGGGATGACTTTGTGACCTGTGACGCACACAACAGCAGAGGCAGCACTTTCCACGACTCAGTTTTTTTTTTACTTTTGCGATCAATTACTCGGGCCCGTGAAGCATAGCATAGATTCTCCACCCCGCATTACAGCAAGACCTTGAAGTAGCCATCAACTAAAAGTGTCTGCATCTCATCACAAGGAGCGGAGTTTCGGGAGTGGCTGAACCAGAAAGCCAAGACTTCAGGCGAAAAAAGACATTCACGGTATTTTGCAGAATTATAGAATCCCGGAACTGGATGGATCAAAACACCAAGACTAAAATAGGAGACAGCTTCAGCAAAGCCTTTGGGTAACAGCAGAACTCGAAGTTTTCACCAATTACTGTCCAGGTGGCTGGAAGACTGCCGCAGGCATGTGACGTGTAGCCCCACAGCAAGAGAGACGTTCACTGGATGGTGTTCTGAGTGTGGAAAAGTGAATGCTCAACCCCCCACAGACCCAGCCGAAATGTAAGCCCCTGGGGGGTAAGTGTTGTGTTTTTGAAAAGCTGGATTTTAATTTTTGGTAAAATACAGAAATCGTCAAAAAACATTTACAATAAACCGCCACACTGGGATCTGCGAGAGTGCAGCACGGTACAAATTAGTGGGGGGGGGGGGGGTGTGGGGAAAGATGTGCTCTCACCAATGCTGGGTTGTTTCCTCCGCAAAGTAAAATCAAATATTCCCAGACATATTGGAAACGTGAAGGCATGACCAAAAAAAATAGGCATCAACTCGTTCCATATTTACAAACAAGATTTACCCAATGGAAATGCATTTACAATGATTTAACATATTTTAAAGGTTGTAATGTTGGACCCAATAAATACACGAGCAAAGCAAAAATCGCGTACAATTTTGCTTGGCGTTGAAATAACTTAATGCAGACAAAGCAGAATCTTTCAACCGACAGTGGATCAAGACTCAATACAGATTAAACCAAAAAGGCAAATAACATCGGGATGACGTGTTCTTTGGAACAATGAAGTTGATAGCGTAAAGGAATTAAAAAAATACTTGCTTGGAGACATTACTGCCATCAACTTGCGGATCGAAAATATAAGACTGCAAAGAAAGTGCAGGCATCAGAGAAGCATGCAAAGCATTGACACACTGCTTGAGATTACTGGGAAACCAATAGGAGCAACATTGGCCTGGGAACACACAATGACTTTTAAGAAGTGGGCTTGGCAGGACACGTCATGAGAAGGGACGATTGCCAATAAACACAGCGGATAGTGGCGGTCAAAGGAGAGATCGCCTCAAAATGAACAACCACTGTGGAGATGGAGCAAATGAGATTAGTTCAAGCGCCGCTGTAAGCTGCCCTTACAACACTGCAGGACCGAGAGATATGGTTGCCAGTGTAGGACGGCCTTCATCCAGCGTAGAAAATTGCCAATGCTGAAAGTTTAAAACCTGCTCTTTTAAAGAACAGAATTAAGTGAAACGGCTTTAAACATACATGATGCACTCTTGCGTTGATATTGGTATACACTGTAAATCCATTTCTTTATTAGAATACAGAGATCAAGATTCCACAGATACCATCAGGATAATTCTGACATTGTTTTAAAAATACATCTAAAACATTGTCTAAGAGTGCCCCTGCTAAGTAAAATTGCTGTATGCTGTTGCAGAATGCGCCCGATCTCGTCAGATCTCGGAGGCCAAGCAACCTAGAGGGTAGCGTTTGGAGGACCACCGTGCATAAAACATGTGCTGTCGGCGGCTACAGGGCTACGTTGTGGGCAACACAGCAAAATATTTACAGCTCCCACCACTTTAGCAACCCACACGGACCAAAGCACGGTCAAAATTGCCACAACCCACGCAGCTTGGAGAGGCCCTCATCCAGCAGTGGTGACAAAAGGGCTGTACAAATAGGTTCTGCACAGCTATTCCCCATTGAGCAAAATGTATAAATGCATGGCTTGGGCCCTGGATGTAAATACGGACCCGTGGCTTCTCCAGGAACCAACCCAACCACTGCTAAAAAGTCACAATATCCTGGGTGAAAGGAGTAGGTGTGTTCAGCCTGTTTTCATGATCCAGCATGCACAGGGCTGGCCTCTCATTGCCATACGCATAACGAAATGCACCGAATCATCGCTCAACATCGATTCTTACACTCACGATCTCACGATAGTAACTTCATAGTTGCGCGTGCGAGAATAATTTGCAATTTCCGTCACTGTATGCACATCATATACCGACGTCATGACGTTCAGGAAAATGCAGCAGACAATACTGTACAAACTAGACGGAACACAAATGAGAAACGATAACAAATGAAGGTGATGAGAATGAGATAATGAATTGATTCTTGAACAGAATCTAGACCCCGAATCGTGACGCTTCATCACATCCCTGGGGTGGGGTGAATTGTTGCGTGCCAAGTAACCACCAGTGTATAAAAAGAGCATTGGGCCTACACAGCTTGCCGTGTTTTCTGGTTGTGCCAAGCACCGTTCGGCACGTCTGATGTTTTACTCCCAAATTGGAAGTTGTTCCCAACTCGCGGAACAAAAAGTCAGACATGCCGAACAGCATGCGGTATAACCCGACAAACGCATCAGAGCTGTAGGGCACAGCCGCGTAATCGTATGCAGCAGCACTGGGCCCTAGCCAATGAAGTTGCCCCCCTCCAAATTGGCCCTACCTTGGATAAGGCATTCAAAAAAATCAGGCTATTCGTAAGCTATTGCGTGGCAAGATAGCAACTCAAACTACACCATAAGCTGGCCATTCTAAAAAAAAAAGTAGCAAATACCTACACACAAGTTTAGCACCAATAACCGGCATCAAAGTTGCGATTAGAGTAATTAAAATTACACTCGCAACTTAAATCAACAAATCCACTCTTAAGTAGCACCATATACAGTACAGTTGAATGGTGAAATTCAGTCATTACAGGCACCCCACTACACTAGACTACGAAGAACTCCCCAAAAGTAATGATGCCTGCTATATATTTTTCTAACTTTATATTTCATGAGGCAATATACACAATTTTAGATATTCATGGAAATGTCACGACATTGTCAGCTGCCCTCCAACACAATTCCAGGCCAACACAGGAGCCTGAGAAAATCAGAGACCATAGCAGTCCAAATGGACTCTGTTGGCCCCCCCCATCCACGGCACATCCCAGATCTGGCACTCAACATTTTAATCTGTTCAGCATATTGAAGAATGGCTGTCACACAAGACACCAATGAATCATTTAACCAGTATGGAATTCTGGCCTGGTTCCACATTGGCACAAGTGCTGCAATAGTGACAAGTTTATCCTAAAAGAGCGCTATATAGCTCAAGTGGTTTTACTCGGGGGAAATAAACTTCGGATGCCGATGGCAACTATGTTGAAAAAAAGTCTGTTCACGACACTGCCACGAATATCTGAAATATTGCATTGGCGTGGATGTGGGAGGGGGCCATGACGTTGAAGAGTAATGGGCCATGAAGAAGCACACGTGTGCGCACGAGTGCAACTGGACGTGAGAGTTACGCAAGGCGTGCACGTGCAAGCACAAGGTGGCAGTGAATGGCTGTGAATTCGTGGAATTTGCGCCGTGTTCTCGTGCGTGCGACTTACAGGTCACTCCCCCCCCCACCCCTTTAGGTTTCCATTTGGAGAAAATAGTGTTCGATAACTACCCAATTATTGCCCTCCATGGTAACTATCGTGTCCATTCAATCATTCAAGTGACAAGCACGCATTCTTAACCATAGCTGCCCAGAGATAGCATTTTGAACAAGCCTATCACACCATATCCCGCAAATCACCACAAGTGCTGCTTAATCTCGAGTTCTCAATCGCACATAGGTTTTCACAGCCACTTAATCTGAGCGTGGTCCTTCTGGGTTAAGCTACGTGGTCCAGTGAAACCTCCGTAAAACTTTCACCACGCACCTGCTGCGGGCATCTTCAGGAGTTGAACTTCATTTCATCTCAGCTCTGCACTTCAACTCGTGAAGATGCCTGCAGTAGGCCCCTGGTGGCAAAATCTTGAGAGAAATGTTCACCACAGCCCAACCCACAAGACGACACTTGCACCCGAACGTTCTCATTAGCTGCACCGATTTGTGCCACATGCAGTTAGGTAGGCCAAGCGGATCTCACAGAGACAGGGGCCAGACTGCATGTACAAGGCCACACCGTCGTGTGGGCAAGCCACACTCAACTGGGGGAACTCGAGGTACTCTGTCATAGTGATGACATTATTTTAGTTCAATCCTCAATTTAAAAGTCAACTGAATACTTTCAACTTCTAATATGGTCACAAATCCTACAACACACTTGCTTGGGTTCAAATTGTACCAACAAAATGAGACCACCGAATTCGGTGATTCCGAGGTTAAAAATTAGTATACAAGGATTCCTCCATCCTTTCTGTGCGTTTTATACAACAATTCAAGAAAACGTTGCTGCAGTGTTTTAAAAGGTCGGTCTTCGGAGCCACTATCCGAGTACCAATGATCCGTGCGAAGAGCTGATGATCATTGAAAAACCATCGGACACTTCATTCAGGCAGCCGTGTGCACCCAGCTACCAAAAACCCCCATCGCGTGATCAATATTTTTTCAGACAGGGCGATCCATTTATAGACAACTCGGGAGAAAATTTTAACCAGATTTGTATGTTCATCTCCCAGCAATGTCTCCTGACACACCATCCAATAAATCCAATGTAAAATTCTTACAACATTCAACAACGTGCAAGTAGAGGTCATTCGAAATCACTGGGGTATCTATAAATGGGTCACCCGCCCCACTTCAGGCTTGACATCACTGTACGGCGGAAAAGACATCAATTTATACTTTCAGAAATAATGTACATGCAAAACACAAGGTACATCGGACGTTTCCGGAATTAACGCAAGCGCATTCCTCAGACCTATGTGCAATTTCAAAATAAGTTAAGCTCTCCAGTGTGTTTTCATGTTGTAATGCGTGTTTGTTAGGCACGACATCCGATGTTTCACTCGCGCGTACTGGGAGATTATTCAGGAAATGGAAAAACATTGGAAAGCTATACAGCACACAACCGCGAAAACCCAACCGGTAGTTTAAGATAGTTTTTTGTTTGTTTGACGCCTGTAAACAATGGTAATTTCCTCACATGCTAAAACATCTACTCAGTCGCGATCAATAAAAATAATAATAAAAGTTGCTCGGTAACATTTCACGTGAACCTGCGGAGGGTTTGAAGGGGGGTAAAAACAATAGCACCCGTAACAGCCCCCCTCTCCAGGAAGGAAGATGCAGCACTTCCCCCTCCTCCATGCGCTCGTCGATGAAGCCAAGGCCCGAGCAGTAGGGAGAGCATGGAAATGTTTATGCTGCAGGTGAACGTCGCAGCCTCTTTCAATCGACAAAACATTTAGAACACGGGCCCCCCCCCCCTCCAATCACCCCACCACCCTCCTCCAACCCTTCCCCACCCCTCTGCGGCGAGTTTGGTCACTACGCAGGCAGCCGCAGTAGTAACCTGGATTAGCGGGAGTCAAACTGGGTTCTGGGGGGTGGCTTGCGGGGCAGGCGGGAGCCCGGGCACGTCCATGCCCTGCCCCTCGAACTGCGGGATTATCCAGCCGCCACCCGGGCAATCGTCCTGCATTTGTTGAGGAGAGTCCATGGAGATGTCCGCTGTAAACGGGGGAAAAAAAAACAAAAAATAAAGTTGGGACAACAAAAATAATCACACATACACGTGGATTGAGCAATGCTTTCCCTCCAAGCATGTCTTCGGAACTATTGTCACTACTAGCCTTTTTCCCGTCCAAGGACGGGTGTATTTCAGTAAATCTTAAACTTGCAAGCGAAAAGCAGACCGCGACGTGATATACATTGCATCAATTCGTGTGCAATTTGTAAGGCCGCGGTGACAGAGACCTATTTCATTTGAAGGTTATAATCCCTTGTTCATCATGGCGTCCTTTTTACTTCTATGTCTCAACAGCGTTACGGAGATCGCGTGATGTGAGGGTTCTGCCTTTGTAGTGAGGGTTGCAAGTTGACGCCAAGGAGGGGGAAGGAGGTGCCTCGCCCCACCCCCCCCCCGTGGAGTGCCGTCACCCGTTCATGATTATTAATGAGGGGGTCCATGTGGAGGACATCACATGTTCATGAGTATTAATGAGGTGGGCTGGCCGACGTGGAGTGACGTCACGCGCAGGACAGACATTCTTGGCTCATTATAGTAGTAAAAAATAGTAAGGAGGCCGACAGCTGGCAGGGCAAAATACGTTTACGTAATTGCATAGAGTCCTTTGTGCCCAGGTTTGTCTCTCCAAGTGTTGGGTAGCCGCTTTGAGCAACGTGGCAGATTTGCAAGAGGGCAATTTTCCCTCGAAGCAACACCAGTGCTTTCAATGTAACCCTCTGCATTGGAGAAGCTGCAGCACGCAGTGTCAATCCACTCCAGACCGTGTTGGTTCTTGAGGTTTGTTCGACCACACACACCTCACCGTGCTGGTCACTGTGGCTTTGTCCAGGTGTGAACCTCTTTTGCGCATGCCGTTACATGCACATTATCAGCCTTGTCAATCCACCGCTGGATCCACACAGGATCAATCCAAATATTACTCGCTGCCGACATCAGTCATGGCAATGAATCGAAGTCATGGCCGCCAAGCTAATAGCGCGGTGCACTAACCCACTGCGCCACTGTTCATCCCTTGTCCGTGTATATTTAACATGGCAATATGAAGTGGTGGATCACACGGCTCGCTCGGCGACTAATGGAGCGCCATTCGTGGTACCTGGCTGAAGCTGAGCGTAGTTGCAGGACGTGCTCTGTTCCGACTCGTTAGGTGCTCCCCCGTAAGCCGCGTCGTATCCTGGGTCGTGCTTCTCCTCCTTGATGGCCATCAACTTGGCATCCTCTGCAAACACACAGGCATAAAATGTTCGTCATCAGGCCCCCATTAGTGAAATGCTACCCAGCTCGGTGAAAGGCGAGCCACAAGGCCGAACCAAGGAAGTCAGTACACACCTCTTTTGCATGTACATACATGTACACGTTCAGCCCTTTATCAATCTACTGCTGGATCGACACAGTGCGAGTAGCGAGGGTTATTTAAAGATACGTCACCATGCAGGGCACCTTTTTAACACGTAGGCTTTCGCGACCAATATTATTCATAATAAAGGTTTTTGGGTTAGATCGCGTTATTTATAAATGTGTCGTAACCCTCCACCACCCGACACGGCCAAACAGTAAAAAATGTGTCACATTGACAAAAAGACAAATAATTCACTACTTTAGCCCACCGGTGTGTTGAAGAGTGAATCAACTTCATTTAAAATTTTAGTACGACGTTTCGCTGGTAATTACATCCAGCTTCATCGGGCAAGTCGCCAGAATGGTAAAGCCCTCACTTGCTCCCGGTCTTAAATAGAGCAGCAGGGTGACGTCATCATTTAACGTATTCAGGTGCAGCGATTTTAGGCGGAGGGGGGGGTATTGTAATTATATAATCGATTGGTAATCAGTCAATGGTTATGATCAGTAATGAGTTGTTGATTAGTAATCAGTTGTAATGTGTGTTATTGTGATTATATGCTACGTTAGTAATCCGGGTGGTGGAGGGTTACGACACATTTATAAATAACGCGATCTAACCCAACAACCTTTATTATGAATGCAGGGCACTGTTGGTTGAAGGCAGAGCTTAGACGTATGGTACAGCAATGGATGTTGCTGCACTGCTTTCTGCAACTCCCTTGTTTACACCACTGCTGGCAGAAGGGTCTTGAATATAGGGAACCAGGCAGCCTCTCGAGGATATTTTGGCCTACTCTTCCACATTGGTCAGGCATAGTACAAGACATTTGAATACCCGCACTTTACCCCACCACACGCACCCTGCTGATCGGATAAACGTGGTGGAGGGTTGGGATTTGAAATACTTGCACCATTGTTTCAACTTCCAAGCCAGGAGATTGAACCAGCTACATCGAAATTAAAAGTGTGTTGTTCTGAAAAATGGAAGGAACTAAAAAGAGAGAAAGACCCAACAGAGAATGACGACTATGGGGGATTGGTGCCAGAAAGATGTGGACTACTTGCGCATACAGGTAGTCCTCTACTTACGATGGAGATGCGTTCCGACGACCCCATCGTAAGTCGAAAATATCGTAAGTCGAAGATGGCCTAGCCTACCCAGGAGTCTTAAAGAATGGTGATAATTTAGCAAAACAGAGCAATTTACAGTACCGTACTGTAGAAACTATATACTGTATGTAGTTATTAATTACAATACTGTATTGCACAGAAAAAATGTAAAGTAAAAAAACAAGGTAAAATCTTAGCCTACCTATATGAACTGCAGTTTAATAGAAAGTTTTTTCAGGAAGCAATCCTATCTGCTATATAAAAAAAAAACTTTCAACATGCATTGAACGTATCGTATTGTGATAACCCGAGCGCTGGTGAGAGTGAGGCATCACCACACAAGGCGGGAGACGCTTACATCCCAGCAGCGTCCCAACGCACAGTATCGTACCTCGTACGCTGCTGCGTTTGCCTGCCACGCGAAATTTAAAATATTTTACAATTTTGTCGTATCGCCATCGTAAGATCGAAATATCGTAAGTCGGGGACCGTCGTAAGTCAGGGGACTATTCTGGCACAAGACAGGTGAAAGTGGAAAAATTAATTACGAAATGTGCAGTGGACACCTACGGGGCTATCTGACTATAGATCGTGATGACCTCTGGATTTTAAAGTCCAATGTGCGAACCATTACACCACGGCAGCAATCTACCCACTTCTAAAAAGGGTCCTTTTAACAACAATAAATATTAAATTATTTTTTTCTAAACCACAGCTTCCAAATACTTGTATCACCCCAGGAAGCCATAGCTGGAGAAGGGCACCACCTTTAGCCTTGTGCAGGTCGAAGGTATACTCCGTCTCCTGGATCTCTTCATTGGGTGTGACGCCCTTCGTGCTGTTCCTCAGCTCCTTCATCTTGATGTAGAAGTGAACCTTGTCCTGGGCGCGCGGGAACTGGGCACAGCGAGCGCTGGACGAGGGCATCACGTACACGATCTGCCGTCATGACGGAGGAACACACGGACAGATAGACACATGCACACACGGAGATAGACACGCGCATGCACACACGCGGTGGGTTTTACAACGTTCCTCGATGGGCAGATCCCATTTCTCAGCAGTTGTGTACGTTGCACAGCCCGTAAAATAACGATTTTAACTATTAGTACGTTCGGTATTCACAGCTTTCTTATAGCGCAAGGCTCATCTGAAGGCGCAATGATTCACGGACGGGTATAGTCTGCCAGTAGGGAAGCAATGTTGCCATGTGGGTTTATCAAAGCCTAGCATGAACTACTTCGGAGCTGAGGAACAGCTCAGAACAGTAACTGTAGCAGCAGCGTCCGCTTGCCCTCATGTAATACACTCGTGACAAACAAAATAAACTGATCACAAACTCACAATGTCCGTTTCAGGGATCTTGTTTGGTTGCTCACCAAACTGGAAATTTTTTATCTTCTCTCCAAAAACTTCCTTGAAGAAAATTTCAAAAATGCCTGAGGAGAACAAGAATATCAACTCAATTTTATAATGATCTTGTGGCACTCACATTTGATGCACGTGCAATGTAAAAAAATAACTTCACTCGTACAACACAAGTCTTTTTTTAGTGATCAAGGGTCACTTCTGCAAATTAATCCTGGTCTCTTGGAGTTGCCACCTGGTTAAACAAAATAAACATGAGTCACACGAGCGTGTTTTTTTTACACACCGGTGAAGTTTCAGACGCTTACATTTGCCGTTGAAGACTGCGATAGTCGGCTTGAACTTCTGCAACTTCTGCAAAAGAATCTTCCCTCCTTCCCTGATCTCCTTACTGAAATCAAAACACGCACACATACACACACACAGGGACACATTTTCTATAAAGTAGATACACACAAATTAGACAAAGATCCCCATATAGTTTACATAGCTCGTTGGAGAATGTGATGTTTGGGAGACCTATGAAGGTCTACACAGCACACAAGAGTAATGTTGTGGCCAGAATGGCGTACAGTTGCTCGTTTTCATTCGAATAAAACAGTAAATTTAAAACCCAGGGGGGCAAGCTGCAAGATCCACCACTGAAATTCCTGGTCTTCAGACGACACAGCAAACACATGCAGGTGAATGTCAGTTTTATCACAAGAACACTATATATGCAGCGCATATCTAGTAAACAGCATCAGTTCTGCTATTCGACACAAGGCTACCTACCATGCGTAACATTCGATTATAATCGATACAACGCAACACAGATTGTCTTCAGTTCGGTGAGCTATGGCGGGTGACAGTTCACTGGTATTGTGGGAAGTGTATACTACCACTTGGCCTGTGCTGCAAAGCCAAGGGCCCTGTTGCTTCCCAAATTACTATGGCACGTCACAACACGCTCACCTCCCACTGGCCGGAGAGGCGGCTTTCGATGTTGTACTGGTGGACGTGGACCGTTTTACAGACCCAGTGACCATACGTGCAATTTTTTTTTATCTCAATGTCAGCACCAGATTGTGCCATCGGCATCACGTCACGAGACGAAATAACCAATCAGCTCTCTCGGTGCAGCAGCCGTGTTGGGAGGACGACCCGCTGAAGCGGATATCAATCACAGAGCAAGCGGGCAACAGGGCCTCGTACCTTTTGAGATCTTTGCTGCCTGGCGTGGTCCGCTCCACCATGTTGGTGAATCCAATGCCATATTTTTCTGGCAGAGACTTGTCATCGAGATGGTTGAGAAGCTGGTCTGTGAGTCCAGACAGGAATAGGCACTTCCCTAGAAAGAAAGACAGGATATGGTAAATTAGGTCTACAACAAACTTGGGAAGATCTTGTGGAGAAACAGCAGATGCGCAAGAAAATAGGTAGACACTAGGGATGAGTTTATATCTATGTTAGTATGCCTATTATATTATTAGGGGATTTTACATAACCCATAGATTCCAGAGTAAGGCTAAAATAGAGCATAACTCTAAAAAACTCTGAAGTTGAGCCCAGTTTGTACTTGGATGGGAATCTAGCAGGGAATACCAGGTACTTCAGGCTTGGCCTGCAAGGTGGGTTAAATAAAACTGCGGATCTTCAAATATTACTCACACGTGGGATTTCTGGGTGCTCCCATTTTCTCCCACAAGCCAAACACTCATTCAGTTCATTATCCATATATCTCAGGGCACGCCTGTGATTCAAGACTCAGTTTGTCTTTTATGGATAAATTAAGGGCATTTCTATTTTACCAAAGCTAGAAATACGTATTTTTCGTCAATTACAGCAATTCACATAATAATGAGCTTAACAACAACAAAAGACATTAAGTAGTTTTGTTGCTGGCGTTGTGAATGGTCGGTCCTTACAGAAATGGTTTCCTGGTCCAGGGTAGTGATGCCCCTTATAGGCTGCCATCAGGCCAGGGTTGATGCCAATCTAGAGAGAAAAGCAGCAACCATCATCATCATTGTATTCATACAAAACACACAGGGATCATGTATGCTATCACGTATGCAAACCTTCCTAACTCCCTACTTTTGTAATACAGTGAAACTTCAATAACATTTTTGCATAATCTAACCAATTTTTTTTAGTGCCACAAAATCCTCTATTGAATTAACAATCAGTTTCCCCACATCTACCATGCATCCGTGTCCCCTGATACCTCTTCACTGCCACATCTGAGCTGAGACAGCATGGCTATTTGGCGGGGCCGAGCCGTGACACACTGGCTAATATGCATCCGGTTTGGAGCAAAGCAGGGCCCAGACCAGGGTGAGACTTAATGACTCGTATAATTAGCGTGACAACAGCAGCCAGTACACCGAGGACACGTCACCCACACGTGTCTCAACTCATGTCAGCAGCACAAGCTTGGCTTCCGCATTGGGAAAAAAGACATGGCACATCCTGTCCACCAGCGGCCTAACTTGGCATGGCTACAATGTGCCAGTTGAAAAGTGGTGTAAAATAACGATTTAATGCTTTGCCACATTTAACCTTCAATGCCCGAAAAGGGTGGTGGGTGGTGAGCGCTGACTACGATTGTTGTGAAGCACAAGGAAGTGAACTTGTGGGAATTCTCACAATGACAATGTCGAGGTTGAAGGTGAGGATGTCTGGCAGAGTCTTCAGCAGTAGCTCCGCCTCCGTGACACCGTTGAATCGATCCACCTTCCGCTTCACCTTCTGAAACGAGTCCGTGATCTTCTCCTGCTTGCCGCTGCCAGGTTTCCTCCCTGGGCGTCCCTTCTCCTTGGGCGGCTTCGGCTCCTTGGGGGGCTTGGGCTCCTTGGGGGGCTTGGGCTCCTTGGGGGGCTTGGGCTCCTTGGGGGGCTTTGGTGCTTTGGGCTCCTTGGGTGGCTTTGGGGGTTTAGGTTCCTTGGGCGCCTTCGGAGGCTTTGGTGCTTTTGGTTCCTTTGGAGCCGCCCTCTTGCGTCCTCTGCCAACTGACACCAAAAACATCATAATCATCGGCTAAAGAAAGGCACACGCGAGGGGACGTCGATGATGAATTATCGTCAGCAGGTGGCATTTACATTAAATTGGGGAACACCGATGTTAGATCATGAATTGCCATCATCCATGACAAATCCACTGCTAGATGAAGACCTCGCCAAACCGTCAACATTTATCCCATTCCTAAGATGCAAAAAAATCCTACAAGCAGCTATACAAACTAATTTCACCACTCCATCTCTGCAGTAGATGAGACGGTGTTGTTGACTGCAAAGAAAGTATTAGAATGGATCTGAACTTGCATCTGCGATCCCCTGCAATGTTGGAAAAAGGTCACAAATTGGTTGGTCCATGTGTAAGCTAATCCATGAATAATAATCACCACCAGCAATGATCCATCACCTGTGTATAATATTATTGCATGAAATGCCTATGACGAAATCAGTGAATGACCCTAATTTTGTCAAATACAGGAAAATGAACAGTGGTGGGAGTGACTGTCAAGCACAAAACAGGTGTTGTAGGCTGCTGCGGGGCTGTGCTGTAAGTCGTGCAACAAAATGTATTCTTGTGCTGTACTATGCTCCATTTAGGCTCTGCACCTTAACCTACCTACCCTGTTCAGCGTGGCGAAGCAAGATCAACCCCCACGACCTGCACTGCATGTTACGAATAAAAACTGTACCCGTTATCGTCTCATCAAGCGCCCTCTTAGTCGAAGTCACATGGCAAGGCCTCACCAGGAACGGGGTTGGCCGGCTCGGGAAGGGTGCCTTCGGCTTGTGGCCGCCCGGCAAAGTCCGGGCAATGCGCCGGCTGCGCGTTCTGTAGTTGCGTGTAAGCCGGTTGGTGCGCTGGTTGGTCTTCTCCGTGCGGAGACTCCGGCGAGTGCTGGCCGCTCCACACGAGGGAGCCAGCGGCGTGATGGCTCATGCCGGCCGCCAGCAGTCGCTGGTACTGCATCTGCAACACCTGCGGGTCCGCTGCGTTTAGCCTGTGGGAGCAGTACAAAAAATGCATGAGCAAAGCGTGCTTATTTACCGCGTAGGTGTTCGCATTTGTGCCGCGCGTAGCTCCAATGTGTTTTTGGGTTGTACCGTGCGATTAATCGGCATGTGTCCAACGTTTCGCTCCACCTGCTGGGAGCTTGTTGAGGAACAGAGCTTATTGCTTCTGACTGAAGCTCCCTGCACATTTCGATTTAAAGCTTTCGTGACTGCAGGGATTCATCTGCTTGGTTCTTTCGGTAAAGTCACGTAGAATGGAAATAAAATAATAAAAATAAAACATTTTTTATTTTATTGCTTTATTTTTATTATTTTATTTCCATTCTACGTGACTCTACCGAAAGAACCAAGAAGATGACTCCCTGCACGTGGCATGAAACAGTGGACATGCCACATATACGGCACAATCCGAAAACAGAGAGCAAATGCACAGTTTCGTTTTTAATCGGTGTAAATTACCTAAGGTTCGTATTGGAAACAGGGAAACAGACTAAAGAAATGGAGCAAAAATTGAAAGCACAAATAAGCATGGAGAGGCAAACTGGAGGAATTACACCGAAAAAATTTGATTGGCGAACGTACGCTTATCGACAGATAAGAAAAGCAGGCGGACTTGGGCAGGGAACATCGTTAAGGGATGGCCAGCAGCCGAGACCAACGATAGTGGCAGCTAAAGGAGAGAACGCGATTAAGGAGACGTGCACAGAACTTCGGAATAAGTGGCTTGTTAAATGTAAGTCAGCAATTTGGAATTTGGATTCGTATGACAATAAGTGCATGGCTTCATCGATGGTTGAGTCCACTTATGTTTGAAATATGCAGTATTTTCTCCATGTAGGACGTCGATCATATATACGAACACAAAATCTACTGTCCTGTCAATCTGCTAGAGAAAGGCCTCCCCATAGCAATTTTTCAATGAGGTTTGACCATATTTCACACTGGTCAATGTGTGTTGGGAAAGGTGGGAAGGAAGCATAGGATCAGTTCAAATATCACTCATTGCTGATGTTAGCCATGGCTGGGAATCAAACTTAAATCGGCAGGCTCAGTGCGGTAAACTATCCACGACACTGCCTCTATCATGCGGTTACTTCATTTTGGCTTCTAGTCAAGGATGCAACCATTGACACCACATGCTTAGTAATTTGATGCAATATCTTTGGATGTGTCTAAGGCATTAATTTTAATGAGGAAGAATATAATTTGTGGCATAACGGCACACATCACGAATATTAATGAATGGACTCTGGTTGCTTAGGATGGAAAGGATTCAGCAATGCATGGCGATTAATACGAATTGCCACCATTCGAGGGTCGTAATTTGAAAATCAAAATTTTCGTCCCATTTATGGCATCTCATTTGTATTGTTAGTCTTGTATGTTGTGCGTCTTGTTTGCTCCATCTCGGTCATTCTATGACCTAATATTGCGCCAAATGTACATGTTAATTGCCGTATTTTCCCGCATATAGCCCGCATGCACGGTACTCGTACATGAAAGTCCTTCTGAGCCTCAAGGCTCTTTGATGGTGCTCCAGCGGGTGGTTGACCAATTCACTTACACGAGTTAGATTTTAGTTCTTAGCGAACTTCATGAAAATCTCTACTTAATGTGTGTGGCTGTACGTGTCAAATACAATTAATAAGGCTGCATGTGGGAGGAAGCCAGAGAAAACCCACCATGCAAGCGAGGAGGGGAGTTGGGGTAGAGACACTCAAGCAACACCATTTCCTAGACACCTCGTTGCTGTATTCCCACAACACCTGGAAAGTCCTGGCGGTCACCCAATCCAAGTACTAACCAGACTCATCACTGCTCGGCTTGCTCGATGCAACAAGATCGGGCGACATTGAAGGCAATTTGATTGAAGGGCATATTACGTAAATTAATATTTATATGTGCAGACATCTTTAAAAAATGTTTCTCATGGAACAATTATCTCAAATTTAGTTGTACCTGATGACAGTTGCTTGTGTTGCAATCGAAACGTCGTTCTCTATTATTTAATTTACCGAAAGAACCAGAGTAATTCTATGCATGTACGTCGAATGGAAGAATCGATTTTAGTCAATGAATGAATCAGCACCATGCCCCGCCCCCGAGGGTTACATAATGAGAGGCGCTCTAATCAATATTAATTAGCTCAGGGGGCAGTGGGGGGGGGGGCAGGAGATGGCAGGGGCATTCAGAAGTTATGTTTGTCACATGGAGAGCCATCTGGCACCCGCTCCCTTCAAATGCCCCCACGGCTTCTACACGTACATGGAATATAATTAATTACGAGGGATGCAACGATTCGTTAACCGAAAGAAAAGTCTTACATTCGCGATCATTGTCGTCATGACAAATAATGATGGCCTCCCCAACCCCAATTGTCACGATTCAGAGTTGCTTTTCAACAATCGCCAAGTTAACGCTTCGGTGAATGGTAGCTCCAGAAAGACTTGAACCCATTACAATGCCTGCAACGTACAAATTTAAAAAAGTGGCAAATTTTAACTTAACCGCACTGGTTCGGTACAACCGGAATGAAAACCCTTTAAACTGCAGTACTTCCTTGAGATGGTTTCAAATTGGCAAGTATTTGGGAAATAGTTTAACCTAGTTTCCAATGGTCAAATTGGTTAAACCAAGTCGGTTAAGTTCTCCGCCACGTGGAATTGGGTCGTTAGGTATAAACACTGTGCAGTAAATTTCCACATCAAAGAACAAAACGTGGTGTGAGAGGCGACTAATCTACAACGGAGTGGTATGAGTAATATAATGATGAATAAGCTCACGTGTCATTCACATCCACTTAAACGGAAAATAGAGTCGTGTTTTCAGATGCATAAGCCTAGAGAGCCCGATACAAATGTCAACCCGCATTTATTTTAAGCGGGCAAACCTCGCTCAAATGTTACTGATCTGATCCAGCTCTCGCTGCCATCAGAATGTAATTGTAATCCGAGCTCATGTTGCTGCAATGGTAGTGAACTAGACTTTTACTAAGCCAGATAAACCACTTGATTTGACTAAACCAGTTCAACAGCCACTGTTGGGAGTCATTTTCAATTCCAATTGTGTAGGTGATAATCACAATGTAATGGACAATCCCAGCTAACAACGCTGCCGTCATTGTAATTCTTAATCACAATGTACCGTAATTGTAATCCCAGCTGAAAAAAAGCTGCTATACATGTTCAGAGTGAAGAGAGGCTGGTTCTTGCTTCACCAAGCCAGTTCAGCTACATGGTTTTTACTAAACCAGTTAAACGGCCAGATCTTTTATAATTTTCAATGCGTAATTGGCCATCGCAATGTAAAGCCGCAACTGTTACTACGCACCCTATTGGCTATTTATCCAGTCCAACCAACTTGAGTCTCTTAATTCCACTAAAACCAGTTCAACGTCCGAACGTTGGGGAGGACGTAATTGACAATGGGCAGTGTAATTCGTAATCGCAATATAATCTGCATTGTAATTAGCATGTTCTCCTCGTGGTCGCGTGGATTTTTGCTCCGGGTCATCAGCTTCCCCCCTCCCTCCACATTTAGATCGAACATTCGGCTGCTATAACAACAAATTTCACGTGATAAGCCATCTACGTTTTCAGAAGCGACCTGCGATAACCAGGTCGCTTCTGAAAAAGAGCTACATAATACATTGATAAAATAACACAATATTCTCACGACGTTTCGGTCACAACACAAGCGGCCTTCATCAGGTGAAGAGACGAGACTGTCCTCCAGTCTCGTCTGTCCTCCAGACAGTCTCGTACCTTCACCTGATGAAGGCCGCTTGTGTTGTGACCGAAACGTCGTGAGAATTTTATTGTGTTATTCTATTTGATCAATTTATTATTTTATTCTCATTCTACATGACTTTACCGAAAGAAGATGAATTCTTGCAGTCACGAAAGCTTTCAATCGAAATTTAAGAGCTACATAGCTCAGGTGGGGGGGTAGGAGTTTAAGTTTATAATCGGCATGGTCGGAAGGCCCCTTCCTGCCTCTTGGCACGGCCAAGCGAGGCCCACATGGCGCGCGTGACGTCACCAACGGTCGTGGATTTAAACGACAATGGGGGCGGGGCGACAATGGAGGGGCCCACCACGTCACTATGTACATTTAAAAACTAAATTTCGATTTAAAGCTTTCGTGACTGCAGGGAATTCATCTTCTGGGTTCTTTCGGTAAAGTCACGTAGAATGGAGATTAAACAATAAAAATAATAAGTGGGAATTTTATTGTTATTATTATTGTATCTCCATTCTACGTGACTTTACCGAAAGAACCCAGAAGGATTTAAAAACTACTACCACAAAGAGTCCTCGGTCAAACGCAGAAGCGAAATTCTTCTGTTAACCGAGCACCCCCAAAGACCACGCTGTCATGAAACGGTGGTGCTGTGTTGTTATACTTTGAGGGTTGAACTGTGGTGTTTTTTTGGTTGTTGCAACGTCACGTTTTTTTTAAACTCACACTGGACTACTGTATTTTAAAAAGAAGGGGGACACATTGTCCCTAAACAATTCCTCACTTTGCGTTACAATTGTTAACGATCGTAGTCTCAGGAGGAGGTAAATAGAGCACTACTTCAAGAGTACTGTACTAAACTTGGTAAAACAGTGATGGCACCAAAACGTCAATCTTCAGGGCGGTACAACATTGATAGTGCTTAATGATAATCTTTACTTTTGATCAGAATACATTATATTAGTATGTAATACATTATCAAGGGGGGGGGGGGCGATAACATAAGTAGCACAACGCGACAATTTAAATGCAGTTAAAGTATCAACGTCATCTTAGGGGTTCGATAAATTAACTACTACACCCATTTCCAATAGTTAAAAAATAGAGTACCGCAACCTATGTTAAAACGAAACACATTGCTATAAATCATTAAAAATAATTACCCATTTCATTGCTCAAAAATCGTCGGCCCAATGGATGGACCGGCTCCCGTCACGTTAACGTGGAATTAACCAACCATCGGTTTCGCATCGAAATAATTAGGCAGCTCTGGTGCTACGTTGTTGGCAGTCCAGCAACACACCCGTTGTTGTACAGTACTTTCTATGCTGCCACGTCTATGCCTCAACCCTCACACGAACCAGCCCGGTGAAGTATGGTCGAATTAAAATAATCCTAAACAACGTAGGGAGGAAAGGTCCTCGTCTCGCGATGGATTGCCAAAAGTGGCTTCTACAAACGTGCAAATATACGAACAGTGCTAATCATTAAACATTGACAAGCGCGGTGAAGTATGGGTTCATACAAACACAAATCCTACGATCCACGTGGCGTGTCGTGGGTGAAAGAGAGGGCCACAATCCAGCAGTGGATTAACCCAGGTGGTTGTACGCGCTCAACCGAATGTACCACCTGCAGACCGTGTGCCCACCTCCACTCACCGCAACAACTCAACTCGTTGTTGCGGCCAACACAAACCACACGGACGCCATCTCTCACCAGCCAAAGGCAGGGGGGGCCTCGCTACCCGCAGGTAGCACAGCGTCCATTGTCGCAGAGTTCAGTAGAAGCAGGAGCAGCAGCAGAGGCGAAGAGGACACGGGGTGAGAGGAGTCGAGCAAGAAACCCCGGCAAGCATTCAATAGCGAGCTGAAGGGAGAGGGGGGGGGGCACTGTTCCGTCTCTTATATAGGCCCCGAAGAGATGAGCCAACACACCAAAGCGATATAGCAGCCGAAGATTTAAGCAAGGCACCGGCGGGCCGAGTAAATTGCACGGCGACCGCTGGAGTGGTTGTTGCAGCAAGACTGTAGCGGCTTAAGAGAGATACCCACACACGGGCGCGGACGGAGCCTTGTACCCTTTGTGTCAGAGAGGGGACACGAATAAAACTGCTGCTCGCAAAAGGCCCAGGGACTTCCTCCAACAAAAGAACGGACGATGCCGGCAAATTGTGGACACGCCTTCGTTACCGCCCCCTTTCCCCCAAGTAACTCCGCCTCCCTTTACAGACGGCCCCCGCCCTCTTTATCAATAACTCCGCCCTCTGATCGCGTAACCCCCGCCCCTTTTAGCCATCTAATCCCGCCCTCTTGTCGGAACAGCTCCGTACCCATGTCAGTAACCCCGCCCCCCGCCACCAACTCGCCCCGCCTCGCTCTGCCCCACCTCCGTAATAGCCCAGCCCCCGACGGGACAGGCACGCGCCTCTCGACCAATGGGCGTTGGGCACATTGCAAGAGAAGGGGGGGGGTCTGATAAGCGCAACTCCTCCCCCCCTCAACTTCGCAGTGGAGGGGAGGGAGCGAACCAATGGTGACGTCATCACCGCCTTCCCACAGACGGACTCCACCATTTTGGAAGGCGATGATTTTGAAAGGACATGACGTCACATCGATGTGTAAAACTCAGCGCCATCTTGCATGGGGGGCTGGGGGTTGATTGACAGTTTTTGGTTTAAATCGTGAAAACTCACCAAGAGATTGGTCGCCAATTTCATTTTAAAAACACATCTTAAGTGAACATAGCCATACCGTGGTTTTTCCTGTATTCTCCTACAGGGCAATTGAGTTTTCAGGTCCATACGATGCATAGCCGTTTCATTACGGCCACAAAAAAACATAATTTGTCTGTGTTTCTCTCTTGTGATGGGCCTTTGTAGGATGAACGTCGACATTTATAAGGTCACGGGGTGACCAATAAGATCTGAGTTTGTAATATGGTAGGGCACTGATAACGGGTTGATAGGTATGCATATCTCTTAAACACTGATTTAAATGTTAGCTGAGAGAATTTGTGACACTCCAAGTGGGTTTTTTTGTCGTTGCAACCGATCCATGAACACGTGATCGTTTCGCTATTTCTACAGTTAACGTTGTGCTATATTAATGTTTCATTGTGAATGTTGGTTATAAAATTGACCGCACCGTGCACAAACCAGCCGAACTGAATTCGATTCTCTGGCCACGGCTCACAGTTGCGAGTCAATTGACCGAACCCCTTTCCTACAAAACCAGCACCTGACGACCAGCGTGGTGAAGTATGGTCAAACAACCCCGCGTCAGATCGTTACGTAACCCGGAGGAATCCGATGAGCTATGAAGCGGCGTGAAGATACCCCTCGACCAGCAGTGGAATTGACAAACCGACCGAAAGTGAAAATCGACGACGAAGCGTGCCTAGATTAGACGATCATTCATTCATTGTGACGTCACAAAGCTCTGCCCCCCCCCCCCCCCCCCAAATAAAACATGCTTCAAATCGCTTTAAACTATTGTCATTGTAGTGCGTATTTAACGTTGGACTGCACTCTGATGTTGTAGGAGAAAACATTTATTAAGTAAAACGTGTTGTCTATATTTGTTTAAAGTTTCGCATTTTGATGTGACGTCACATTTCTCACCCCCCCCCCCTCGTCACACATCGTCACAAATGTCTGACCCCCTCCCACCCCTAGGTGCGTGACGTCATTTATGGACGGCCCCCTAGGGGATGACCCGAAATAGGGCAACTTTTCGAGAGGCTGTTTTTGAACTAAAATAATAAAAAAATGTATACCTCGTCACACGTGTAAGGGGCCGTCCATAAATAACGTCACGTACATAGGGGGGGTCAGACATTTGTGACCATGTGTGACGAAGGGGGGGTTTGAGAAATGTGACGTCACATCAAAATGCGCAACTTTACATAAATATAGACAACACGTTCTACTTAATTAAATATAGTTTTAAATAGTTTCACCTACAACATCAGAGTGCAGCGCCACATTAAATACGCACTACAATGACAATAGTTTAAAGCAATTTGAACCATGTTTGATTTTTTCTTTGGGGGGGGGGGGGGTGGCAGGGCTTTGTGACGTCATATTTGAGGGGGGGTCTGACTTTTTGTGACGCCGTGTGACGATGGGGGGGGGGGTCAAAAATCGTTCAAAATCGCGTGACGTCATTTATGGACGGTCCCAAAGTACTTGTATGTTGACATAGTAGCAATTAAACGCAGCCTTTCGGGCAAGAACACGATCTCTCTCAAGCTTTAGCCCTACCTGCACCTCGGGGCGCTCTCTCATATTAAAACACGTATTATTTTTTGTCATATTTTCTTTTTGGGGGTCATATAAATGAGATATACATGCTGTATTAATTATTAATCATGTTGGTCACGAAATCCCGCGTGTTAAAGCTGTTGCCGCGTTGGCGGTGGGGATTTCCGAGTAGAGACGTTAGTCAACACGTTCATCAATATTACCGTCTTAACATGAACACTACTCTGGCAACAAAACTGACACCTTTTTTTTACAAGGAGTCATGTTTACATTGACCACAATACCTGCGGACGGAACGCAAACAAAACATCAACAACTCTGATAATGTATGTGGCACTGTCCTTGAAATTGATTGGTCCACACCCGAGACAGCTTTCTTTAGAGCCTCGTCTCACATGGTGTTGGACCAGAAGACGCCAAAAGGCGCACAACTCAAAGACAATGCACCACCAGAGTATGAGAGCTCAGGGTAAGCATATACACCATTGGAAACCTCATTTGCCAGTAACAAAATATAATAAAAAAATTTACCCTTTTATCTGGCAACAAAACTGACACCTTTTTTTACAAGGAGTCATGTTTACATTGACCACAATACCTGTGGTCGGAACGCAAACTAAAAACAACAACTCTGATAATGTATGTGGCACTGTCCTTTTGTTGCCAGATAAAAGGGTAAAAAAACAATGATCATATTTTGTTACTGGCAAATGAGGTTTCCAATGATGAACACTACTATTCTTTGATGGCCTCTGAAGAAGGGCCATTGCACGAAACGTCACAGTGTTATGGCTAATGTGTTGAGGTGTGTGTGTGTGTGTTGTTAATATGTACAGCAAGGGCTATACCAAATAAATTAAACTATGAAACTGGCTCATAGATCATTTAGCACCCCCACCCCGCCACCGGCACGCTAGAGTTGGCACACAGACGTCAGCACGTGGCTACACGCGAGTGTTTGATCAGTGACACAACATCCAGTGCAGCTCGTTGTCAAGCCACTGCTGGATGAGGACCACCCCACGATGTGTGTGTGTGGGGGGGTTAGGGTTAATTTGGCCATACTTCACCACGATTGTTCAGTGTGGATTGGTTGAAGCTGGCCCAGGTCCCGGTTCGGATATCACCACGCGCTACTGATGTTAGTCGTGGCCCAGAATCGATTATCTCAGAGTGCAGTGCACTGATCACTGCGCCACCACTCCGATTTTATAGATACCAGAAAAAAACATGCCATAACATAAGTAAAATTCCAACAAATATAATATTACACGTATAACAAATGTGAAACCATGAGAGGAGGAACACGTGGATCAGAGAATATTCGTAAGAGAGAGAGGCATTATATTGAGTAATAAAGGTTAATTTGGCCATACTTCACCACGTAATTATATTGAGTGTTGAAGAAAAGCCGAGGGGGGGGGGTGCTTGGGCAGGGCACGTCATGGCCAGAAGGGACAATAGGCGATGGTCGAGACTCACCACGGAGTGGCAGCCAAAGGACGGAAGAAGTCTGGGAAGCGAATTCAGCTTCGTGTGCAGAGAGGCTGAAATCAATGAATCGTTATTTTGAGTGCCAATACCGGCCTCAATAAAGTAGGCATCAGTGTACGTGGTTGCCTAGATGTCTTGTGACCCCAAATTTATCAGCATCAGAATATGTATTTATACTGGAGGAATCCGATGAGCTATAAAGCTCTTTTTTACAGGCGTCCAGTAGGGGGCGGTTAAGAACGTTTACAACAACAAACTGTACAAAAACATGATAGCAGTGCAAAGTACAAGAAAGGTAAACAATTCACCCAAACACACACAAATAAAACTAAACCATCCCCATCTTACCAGGCTAAGCCCACTGAGATATTAACTTATTGTTCAGAAGCAACCTGGCCACAAATGACAGCTCAACAAAGTAGTCTTACAATTTAGACATTAATAACAGCAAAATTATCTAAATAATCTCAATGAATGTTTCTAAATGGGGAGGGTATAAATTGGAGGACTCGGACAAAAAACCCACACTGCAAACTCCAAATTATACAGCTAGGCGTCAGGGTTGGGATCGAACCCACAACCTCCTGTATACCAGGCGAGGTAGTTAACATCTCCGAGCCACCGTGATGATGAGAGAGAGACACGCAAACTCCAAATTATACAGCAGGCATCGTCAGTCGGGATCGAACCCACGACCTCCTGTATACCAGGCGAGGTAGTTAACATCTCCTAGCCACCGTGATGATTATGAGAGAGTGAGAGACACGCAAACTCCAAATTATACAGCAGGCGTCAGGGTCGGGATCGAACCCCGGACCGCCTGCATACCAGTCTAGGAAGATAAACAAAACATGTATGTTCAAATATATTCTATGGGTCTTTCGGTAGAGCCACGTATATATATATATATTTTTTAATATCACGACGTTGCGATCGCAACACAAGCAATCTTCTTCTCATAGAATATGCATTCCTGCTGTCACGAAAGCTTTAAGTCAAGATATAAGTTCAAATTTAGTCGTCAATTCCCAAGCTTAATTGACACCTGACATTTTGTGCCCTTTGCATATTAATTTATGTTTTAAATAAATCTCACTTTAAACAAACATAAATTAAGTTATAGATAATTAAATGGGGGGGGGGGGGGTCACAAGAAATCTGGACCACCCTGCACATTACAGCGGAACGGGGGAATGCGACTGGGGGGAGGGAGGGGGGGGGCAACAGAGCAAGAGGAATTAAAATTTAGACCCGTCACGACCTCAGCGGCTGACAACGACTGAACGAGTGGCACGAGAAAGGTAAGTCGTAAATAAACATTAATAAAATAGGTGAAAAGTAACGAAGACAGTTGAACAAATATTAAAATCGATTTTATGGGTAGGCAAGTCTGAATAGGTGTCTGTGGCCAGCTCGCTTCTTTAGTTCAGTTTCAGTTTTATTTATTTTGGTATAGCCCTGTGAGCCATTCGGCTCTTGAATTGGGTGCAACCACAACAAACAAACAAAAAGAGTTATTCATAATAAAGGTTTTTGGGTTAGATCGCGTTTATTTATAAATGTGTCGTAACCCTCCACCACCCGACACGGCCAATCAGCAAAAAAAAGTGTCACGTTGACAAAAAAGACAAATAATTCACTACTTTAGCCCACCGGTGTGTTGAAGAGTGAATCCACATTTACAGTTTGAGTACGACGTTTCGCTGGTAAATACATCCAGCATCATCGGGCAATTCGCCAGAATGGTAAAGCCCTCGCTTACCTTTATTATGAATAATATTGGTCGCGAAAGCCTACATGTTAAAAAGAGTTATATAGCTCAGTGGGCCTTACCTGTTAAAATAAAACATAATATAGTTTATAATCTTAAGTTGAAGCTTTCGTGACTGCAGGAATCCATACTCTTTGGTTCTTTCGGTAAAGTCACGTGTTTTATTTCCTTTTATTTCTACCTTCGCGACTTTACTGGTTCTTTCGGTAAAGTCACGTTTTATTTTATTTCTACCTACTTGACTTTACCGAAAGAACCAAAGAATATAGTTTATAGTTTAACACGTAGGCTTTCGCAATTGATATCATCCATAATACAGGGGTTTTTTTGGGTTAGATTTCGTCAATATAAATGTGTCGCTAAACCCTCCACCACCCGACACAGCCAATTAGTAAGGGTTGTCACGTAAACAGGACGTGCCAATTCGTTACTGGTGCAAGCGCACCGGTGTGTTGGAGAACAAATCCACAACATTTACAATCTGAGTACGACGTTTCAATTTACAATGTGAGTACAACGTTGTACTCAGATTGTAAATGTTGTGGATTTTCTCTCCAACACACCGGTGTGGTGTCTCGTAACGCATTGCCACGTTCTGTTAACGTCACAAACCTAATTGGCTGCGTCGGGTGGTGGCGGGTTTAACGACACATTTATATTGACGCGATCTAAACCAAAAAACCCCCTGTAAAATAGGCCTACATGCAACAGTGGATGGAACATGGCTGATGATGGACCTGACCTAGAGTACGGGACCGGTACATTGTGCAGGTCGGATGTCGATTTCCTTTAATTAAAGCACTTGTAATTATAGCCACAAACAGCTGTCGGCGTTGTTTGATATATTGAGGATTAACCCGATACAGAGCACACGGGTGCGGTGTTGTGTAACTGACACCACCGGCACAGTGGACACAGCCACGCTGCGAATGGGAATATGAAAGTGAGTCCACACACGTGACATTCAGGTAAGGGCACGTTTTATTTAAACGATTTTCTCACTCTCGTGGGAAGTTCACATCAAAAACGGGACAGTCTCTCGTCCTCCTTCACATCCCATTCTTCCCGTCTTTCTTCTAGAACCTTCCCGGAAGGTTCACTCGGTTCTCCTTGTCCTTACCAAACATCTCCCTTCCCCGTGAGGCGTCTCCAGCCGTTCTTCGTTTTCCCTTAGAATCCCCTAAACCAGGGGCGGGGAACCTTTTTCTCTGCCAAGGGCCATTTGGATATTTAAAACATCATTCGCGGGCCATAAAAAATTATCAACCTAAAAATTGGCCTGTTATATTTGGTCAAACATTTAATTAACTCGCCCCTAATGCGATGGGCTGGCACTGCTTCTCGTTGGCGAGGCGTGGTGATGATGTTAGCTGGCTATTGACGATGTTGTTGCTACTCGCAGCTGCTTTTCCAGCTTTTGCTCTCCTAGATTTGTTGAATTTCGAGTTCCGCCTGCGATTGCCTTGGCAGGGAACAGAGACCCAAATGATTTCGAGGGCCTCATACGGCCCGCGGGCCGGACGTTCCCCACCCCTGCCCTAAAGCAAGGCGACCCACTGGCTGGGGGATTCCATGGCAATGATATTTCGCACAGCGGTGAACTCCGCTCCTGCTGACGCGGATTTCTTCTGGCTTGACCACCTCAATGTGAAATTGTAAGTTGTTGATCTGGAATTAGGGGCCGTCAGTAAATGACGTCACGCGATTTTGGACGATTTTTGACCCCCCCCCCTCAAATACGACGTCACAAAGCTCTGCCCCCCCCCCCCGCCCACAAATAAAACATGCTTCAAATCGCTTTAAACTATTGTCATTTTAATGTGGCACTGCACTCTGATGTTGTAGGAAAAAACATTTATTAAAAAGTCGATTTAATTAAGTAGAACGTGTAGTCTATATTTATTTAAAGTTGCGCATTTTTATGTGACGTCACATTTCTCAACCCCCCCCCCCTCTAGGTGCATGACGTCATTTATGGACGGCCCCTTACGAGAAAAAGACCAAGCCGGTGCGCCTTCCCCTGACAGCTATCACACGACAGGGCTGTTTATTTGATTAAGGAGGCCTTCGGAGACCCGTACACATGCAATTGTTTAAAGGGCATCGTACGCGGTTACGAATTCTGTTGTAATCCATTAATCGATGCATCGTTACTCGCCTCGTGCCTGCACAATGTACACCCTTGTTTTCATTAAATAGGAAAATAACTCAGCTTATGGAATTCAAATTGAAGTGATTTGAGTAACTTGCCATGTTCCAAAGGGAACTTTCTCATTGATGGTGACCACTGCCAGCCTCTTATGTTGAGACTTACACACTGCATTTTTTTTTACAGCCGTTAACCGATTATAATTGTGATTGGATGGAATTCTATGGCATGATATTCATACGAAGCCACACACACATCTGCTGAAGTAGATGGTGATGGTAATGGTGAGAAGGATTTTAATTAGCATAATGAGGTTTGATGAGATGGAGGAGGATAAGGAAGGGGAGCTAATGGATGAAGGAGGAGGATGATAGGACTGCCAGGTGAAGGTGAGCCCCTGCGGGGCGGACCCTACCTCGGGTGCCACCCCCCACAAAGGTCAAAGCCCTCCCCGGAAACCTCTCTCAGACAGCAGCCGGACACGGCCAGCCCTCCCCCAGTAACCACATCATCATCATCACCACCATCATCATCATCAACTCCTGCCTCATCATCATCATCAAGCCGCATCAAAAGCAGGAGCAGCTGTGACAATGGTGAGTGAGTGAGAGTGAGATAGAGGAATGGTGGAGTCAAAGCTCCATCGAGGTCGGTCATGCCGTTTCACCTGCGTTTACCTGGCCAACGAGGCGCGCGCATTTGCCTTGACGCAGCGCGCTTCCGCGTTGGAACTCCGCTCACCAGCGCTATAACGCGCGTGCGTACGTGGGAAAGGCCTTCATCCAACAGTGGATTGATCCTGGCTGCTGCTGGGAATGTCCGTGATGCAACGTGAAGCTAGCTGTCGGCTGTTATAACTCACCGGCGCTTGACACCTGTACGCGTGGGGAGACCATCTAACAGTAGATTGATGACGGCTGTTGATGATTATCATCACATACTTTTGTAACGGGGTATAACGCACGATGAACGTGATTAACACGACACGTGCCGGCGTTAAAACGCAGCGTTGTAACACGGTCAATGAGTATCGCGATATAACGCAGCGCTGTAACACTGAATGAGTATCGCGATATAACGCAGCGCTGTAACACAGTGAATGAGTCTCGCGTTATAACTCAGCGCTGTAACACAGTGAATGAGTCTCGCGTTATAACTCAGCGCTGTAACACTGAATGAGTCTCGCGTTATAACTCAGCGCTGTAACACAGTGAATGATTCTCGCGTTATAACTCAGCTCTGTAACCGTGAATGAGTGTCGCGTTACAACTCAGTGCTGTAACACAATGAATGAGTCTCGCGTTATAACTCAGCGCTGTAACACAGTGAATGAGTCTCGCGTTATAACTCAGCGCTGTAACACAGTGAATGAGTCTCGCGTTATAACTCAGCGCTGTAACACTGAATGAGTCTCGCGTTATAACTCAGCGCTGTAACACAGTGAATGATTCTCGCGTTATAACTCAGCTCTGTAACCGTGAATGAGTGTCGCGTTACAACTCAGTGCTGTAACACAATGAATGAGTCTCGCGTTATAACTCAGCGCTGTAACACAGTGAATGAGTCTCGCGTTATAACTCAGCTCTGTAACAGTGAATGAGTCTCACGTTATAACTCAGCGCTGTAACACAATGAATGAGTCTCGCGTTATAACTCAGCGCTGTAACACAGTGAATAAGTCTCGCGTTAGAACTCAGCGCTGTAACACAGTGAATGAGTCTCGCGTTACAACGCAGCGCTGTAACACAGTGAATGAGTCTCGCGTTATAACTCAGCTCTGTAACAGTGAATGAGTCTCGCGTTAGAACTCAGCGCTGCAACACAGTGCATGAGTCTCGCGTTATAACTCAGCGCTGTAACACAGTCAGTGAGTCTCACGTTATAACTCAGCGCTGTAACACAGTGAATGAGTCTCGCATTGTAACTCAGCGCTGTAACACAGTGAATGAGTCTCGCGTTAGAACTCAGCGCTGTAACACAGTCAGTGAGTCTCGCGTTATAACTCAGCGCTGCAACACAGTCAGTGAGTCTCGCGTTATAACTCAGCGCTGTAACACAGTGAATGAGTCTCGCGTTATAACTCAACGCTGTAACACAGTCAGTGAGTCTCGCGTTAGAACTCAGCGCTGTAACACAGTGAATGAGTCTCGCATTGTAACTCAGCGCTGTAACACAGTGAATAAGTCTCGCGTTATAACTCAGCGCTGTAACACAGTCAATGAGTCTCGCGTTATAACTCAACGCTGTAACACAGTGAATGAGTCTCGCGTTATAACTCAGCGCTGTAACACAGTCAATGAGTCTCGCGTTATAACTCAGCGCTGCAACACAGTCAATGAGTCTCACGTTATAACTCAGCGCTGTAACACAGTCAATGAGTCTCGCGTTAGAACTCAGCGCTGTAACACAGTGAATGAGTGTCGCGTTAGAACTCAGCGCTACAACGCAGTGAATAAGTCTCGCGTTAGAACTCAACGCTGTAACACAGTGAATAAGTCTCGCGTTAGAACTCAACGCTGTAACACAGTGAATGAGTCTCACGTCATAACTCAGCGCTGTAACACAGTCAATGAGTCTCGCGTTATAACTCAATGCTGTAACACAGTGAATAAGTCTCGCGTTAGAACTCAACGCTGTAACACAGTGAATGAGTCTCACGTTATAACTCAGCGCTGTAACACAGTCAATGAGTCTCGCGTTATAACTCAGCGCTGTAACACAGTGAATGAGTGTCGCGTTAGAACTCAGCGCTGCAACGCAGTGAATAAGTCTCGCGTTAGAACTCAACGCTGTAACACAGTGAATGAGTCTCACGTTATAACTCAACGCTGTAACACAGTCAGTGAGTCTCGCGTTAGAACTCAGCGCTGTAACACAGTGAATAAGTCTCGCGTTATAACTCAGCGCTGTAACACAGTGAATGAGTCTCACGTTATAACTCAGCGCTGTAACACAGTGAATGGGTCTCGCGTTATAACTCAGCGCTGTAGCACAGTGAATAAGTCTCGCGTTATAACTCAACGCTGTAACACAGTGAATGAGTCTCACGTTATAACTCAGTGCTGTAACACAGTCAATGAGTCTCGCGTTATAACTCAACGCTGTAACACAGTGAATGAGTCTCACGTTATAACTCAGCGCTGTAACACAGTCAATGAGTCTCGCGTTATAACTCAGCGCTGTAACACAGTCAATGAGTGTCGCGTTAGAACTCAGCGCTGCAACGCAGTGAATAAGTCTCGCGTTATAACTCAGCGCTGCAACACAGTCAATGAGTGTCGCGTTATAACTCAGCGCTGTAACACAGTGAATGAGTCTCGCGTTAGAACTCAACGCTGTAACACAGTGAATGAGTCTCACGTTATAACTCAGCGCTGTAACACAGTCAATGAGTCTCGCGTTATAACTCAACGCTGTAACACAGTGAATAAGTCTCGCGTTAGAACTCAACGCTGTAACACAGTCAATGGGTCTCGCGTTATAACTCAGCGCTGTAACACAGTGAATGAGTCTCGCGTTATAACTCAGCGCTGTAACGCAGTGAATAAGTCTCGCGTTATAACTCAGCGCTGCAACACAGTCAATGAGTCTCGCGTTATAACTCAGCGCTGTAACACAGTCAGTGAGTCTCGCGTTATAACTCAGCGCTGTAACACAGTCAATGAGTCTCGCGTTATGATTATGTTGTTGCTGAAAACTGCACAATCCATACGGCGTGTGCCGCGTGCGATCAAAGAGGCTGCCTGGCGATACACAGAGAGATATTCCAGAGACACCTGCATTTTTTATTTATCACGTGGGAAGTTAAATTATTTATCAACCTGAACGTTTAATTAAAAGCACGCTCATAAATCGCACGCCGTGAGCGGCACTCGTACGTACACCTTGTTTGGAGATGTAAAACAATTTAAACAAGCCGCATTAAACATGAACCTTTGTAGGCTTTGTTCTCTATAAACAATTCAAAGGTCCCGCTGCGGCAGTTTAAGCAATGGGGCAGGTTTTACTTTATGTTAAATTCCCTCGCCTCTTTATGTATGTTGAACTTTTTGGCAACGTACGTAGCCGACCGTGATGATCAGAGGTGCTGGGGAAAGACAACACACTAAACACAAACATCTGTTATTAATAAATGAGTTTGCAATCTAGATTTTAAACATACTACTGTCCACCTCTTTCGAGATGTCTGGGCCAAAATTCCTTTCTAGAGGGATTCTCCAGAGCTCCGTCTAATTGGGCCGTTCTACCGGCAGTGGCGTGAGCAGGGAATTGCAGGGCTTCGCCTTTACCTCGCTATATCAAAAATTATTAAACTTTCCACTGCAATACACGGTAAGGAAGGCACATTTTTTCGAAACAATTTCAGTAGCGGAGAAACATTTGTGGCATATTCTGAATCGAACACACTCGTATTCATTCCAGTCTTCATGTTGGGCAGGCAAAAACTATCATTTCTTTTTTTGCTTATGACATGAATTTGTTTCGATGTTTAATGACTGAAATGGTTTAATGGGGTTAACGTCACACGTAATATATAAATGATTATTCATTGACAGTGATGTAAAGGATATAGTTTTCCCCATGGCCTGTTCGTCGTGAACGTTGTTTGACCATAATTCACCAGACCGGTCAATGGAGGTTGGTGAAGGGGGTGGCCCAGGACCAATTTACATATCGCTTGCCGCTGATGTTGTTAGTCGTAAGGGACATGGCCAGCAGTCGAAGAGGAGCTTGTGACGGGGTTGGGACACGTATACAGGGTGGGGCAAGACAAGTTACCCAGACGGACATCTGAGTGGCACCCAATATATATTTATTATTTTACCAGGAAAGGCCCACAGCTATTTGGATTTTTTTCAGAAGCGACCTGGATACAAATCATAGCCCAATGAAGTGGCGTATTACGTGATTTAAAAAAAATAGAATGTTTCCAAATGTGGAGGGAAAAATCGGAGGACCAGGAGAAAAATCTACCTGACCACGGGGAGAGAGAGACATGCGAACTCCAGATATACAGCAGGCGTCAGAGTCGGGATCGAACCCACGACCTCCAGTATACCAGTCGAGGTTGTTACCTCGCCTGGTATGGTGAGAACTTGGAGACCACTGGGTCTCCTGATGATGGTGGTCATGTTTTTTGTCCAAATTTGCCAAATTCGAAAAATTACAACGCAAATCTCACAAATTGGGATTACACACAGCAGTACTCATCATCGGCTCTTACTGGCTAACTAATGCCCACAAGTCCTGATCCCCCACTTGTGATCGGGCCATCACCATCATAGAATCTCACCCAGATCCGGAAGTACTCTGACAAAACAGAGTGGAACAACTTGGACGTCCAGAATAAACACCTCATCAGAGACTAAAATATCACACCCCTCCTGGCGTTGACATTCCTCCTCCTCGCAGACACCGGGTGTGACCATCAACCGCGTGAGAACATCGGCAGGCCCAATGCTGCACCACATCTCATTCACGAATGGACAAAATCGAGGCACGAGCGACAGTAGTGTGATTTCGGCCATGCAACCAAAACCGTGGACCACACAGGAAACCCACTGTAGCTTGCGCTCCTTTGACGGAGGAGGAGGAGGAACAGCAACACTCCACAAACTGTCGTGAAGCCCTCTCGTCGTGGCCAACACTTAGCTCTGGAACGTACTGTACTGCTATGCGTACGCAAGAATAGAATGCCCACTGGCAGGCCGGTGCTGAGTCACCTTGTGGCTAACGAGGGACGAGCTGCCATTCGGGGCGTCTCTCCCCAAAGCTAAAACCAAGGGGCTCTGAGATTTTTCGTGAGGCTATGGGCTCTCTATAAACGCAAGTGTTATGGGTTTTTTTTTATAACCATCAATAATTATATTACTTTCTGTTATTGTACACCTTGTGTGTGCGTGCGTGTGGGGAGCAGTGGCGCAATAGTTAGCGCACTACGCAACGAAACCGGTGACTTGAGTTCGATTCTCACGCATGACCAATAATAGTGGCAAATATTTTTGACTGGTCCTGGGCCTCCCCTAGGTCGACTTAGCATCAAATGAGTACCTGGTGCGGCACGTAAGCATCGCCACTTGGGAGACAAAGGCAGCCGGGCGTGGTGTTGGCAACCCACCCCCTCGTGCGCCGTGCCAATCTTCATAGGTGCTACTAGCTAACAGCACTTGCCCCAACAGTCGTGTCAAGGCTATACGGGGGATCTTTCTTTGTGCATGTGTGTGTGTGTGCAGATGCGCTTCATGCTGCTGTTTAGCCGGCAGGGCAAGCTGCGCCTGCAGAAGTGGTACGTGGCGCTGGCAGAGCGCGAGCGGCGCAAGGTGGTGCGCGAGGTGGTGCAGGGGGTGCTCACGCGCAAGCCCCGCTCCTCCAACTTCCTTGACTGGCGTGACCTCAAGCTCGTTTACAAGCGGTGAGGCGGCCCCCTCCACCCCACTCCCCCCCACCCCGTCCCCACGGCGTAGAAATGTAATGAAGTGCGCATCAACAATTGGCACGGATAACATCAGTGGTGAGCGATATCACAATGGGACCTGGGCCTCCTCTAGGTCAACGTATTTGCCTAGCTCGCGGTTTGTAAACGTCAGCGCCGGGGAGACAAAGGCGGCCGGGCGGGGTTTCGGCCACACCAGCCCCTCGTGCGCCGTGCCGGCCTTAATTGGTGCTCACTGAAGCCCGCTTGCCCCAACAGCCCGGTAAAGGCTATACGGGGGATCTTTGTCCGTGTATTTGCGTGTACAGCTATGCGAGTCTGTACTTCTGCTGCGCGATCGAGTCGCACGAGAACGAACTGCTGTCGCTGGAGCTCATCCACCGCTACGTGGAGCTGCTCGACCAGTACTTCGGAAACGTGAGGCATTGCACCCGGCCGTGATACCATCTACTGCTGCATACAGTTTCTGAAACGCGATGAATACGGCAACGTCTGCATGCTAGAAAGCGGCGTTCTTCACTGATTTTCAGAGGGGGGCCACTTTCGCCGATAAGACATCATCAGTGCGTGAGGGCCGCCACGCATTTTAAACCGTTGGGTTTGACAGCGCAATCGGGGTTATTGTCGGAGACCCGCACGTCAGGGGCCAGGCTAAAGGCCACCAGGGACTGCCAGAGGCCTGCGGGCCTTGGCAATGAAGAACACTGCTATAAAGGGTGCGCACCCGTGTGTAGTTTTATGTTATTAACTTGCTCACTCACCCTGAGTAGACATCTGTGAAAAGGAGCTTCATGGCTCATAAGATTCCTCCAATTTAAAGAAAGATTTGTACGGCGGAGAACGCAGGTGGTGCATTTGTCAAGTTATCTCAGTCGTTGGAACCATGAGACCTGGGGTCTTTCCTGGTACCTCCTGCCAGCAGCGAGCCGCCGACACATCATCTGCCCTCAAAGTGCACCTAGCCCGGCACACCTGCCGTAGTGACGTCACAGTTACTTGCTGGCCAAATCTGCTGTCTAATAATAATGATGATAAAAAAAAATGGAAGTTGCCTTCTAGGGACACATTGTGTTTTACTGGTGGATCCAATGCACCGTTTAATCGATTAATATAGAAATGTTCGGACATTCACACGAGGACTGCACACATCTATGTGCGTTGCACCACGGGGCACCACGGTGGCGAGATGTTAACTACCACACCAGGTATACAGGAGGTCATGGGTTTGATCCCGATCCTGACGCATGCTGTATATTTGGAGTTTTCATGTCTCTCTCCCCATGGTCGCGTGGATTTTTCTCCGGGTTCTCCGGGTTTTCCCTCCACATTTAGAATCAACGTCACGCGTTTCGAGTATTTGGATGCTTCTATAAATGTCCACATGACAAGCCTCTTCGTTGAGTTATCACTTGTGGCCAAGGTCACGTCTGAAAACGAACTATACAGCTCAGTGGGCCTTACCTGCTAAAATAAATAAAAAACCTCCGGGAAATATGCGTCGACGTGGGATTGTCCTCTGACGTGCTGGTGGCCGTGTGAGTCAGGTGTGTGAGCTGGACATCATCTTCAACTTCGAGAAAGCCTATTTCATCCTGGACGAGTTCCTGCTGGGCGGGGAGGTGCAGGAGACCTCCAAGAAGAGGGCGTTGAAAGCCATCGAGGAGGCCGACCTACTGCAGGAGGTGCGGACACACTAAAACAGCGCTCCCCAATCTTTTTGGCACCAGGGACCGGTTTTGTGGAAGACATTTTTTTCATGGACCTGGGGGGGCGGGGGTGGGGGGGGCTTCATCATTGGGTCTTTCCCCGCTTTTCAAAGAAGCTCTCCAGTGACGTTTGTTTGTTACTCATTGTGGCTACTAGGGGTTAGCTTGTGGGCTTGCCAGCACCACGTGACTGAGACGAGCGCGCAGTGCGGGAAAGAGGCGCGGACGGAAGTGGTAAATAATAAAATAATGGGGACGGGCCACGCACGGACTCACCGTTCTCACCTCCTGCTGCTGTGCGGCCCGGTTCCTAACAGGCCACGGACCGGGGGCTGGGGACCCCTGCACTAAAATACAGATAAGGATTCCCTGCCCCCCCCCACCCTGTGTAGTCTACACAGGCTGTTGTGACTAGTGCTATTAGCAAGCAGGACCTATTAAGGCCGGTACAGCGCACCAATGGGGTGGGTGGCCAGCACCACACCCAGCCACTTTTGTCTTTCCAATGCTGATGTTTACACACAGCATCGACATGGGGGAAGGACCTGGGAGCAGTTTAGGCATTACAACAGTTTTCTGCCCCATGTCAAACCACTGCTGGATTAAGGTCACCCCACGCGCTCTAATCATGGATATTTTTACCACACTTTATATTTTGTATCACTGATGTTGGCCGTGGGTTGGAATCGAACTCTGGTTTGTAACAGGGTGTGCTAAATACAACAACACCACTCCCCCCACACACACACACACACGTCAAACACAAGGGGTCAAGTACAAACCGCACACACGATATTCCAATAAACTTGAATCTGCGAAACGGCACTTATTTCCGGAAAGAAGCGAATAAGAAAAACGTGAAATATATAACTCGTCATCATTTGTGACTCGTGCACCGCGGTTGGCTACGTACGGCGCGAACGAAGTTCAACATACAAACGTACGTGCGTACAATTTGTCAATGTAACGATTCACAAACATGGCACCCATGAGACACCGCTCGAGAGTTGTGCACGCACGTTGGCCGGTGATGGCAATGCTCACTGTTGCCCCCCCCTTACCCCCTCCACCCCCTGCCCCCCCCCCCCCACCGTGTGATTGCACCTACAGGAGAACGAGGAACCTCGCAGCATGCTGGAGGAGCTGGGGCTGGTGTGAGTGAAGGGCCGAGTTGAGCCGAGACGACCCCCCCCTCTCTCTCTGGGAGAGCACCCCCCCTCTCTCTCTCTGGGAGAGCACCCCCCCCCCCCTCTCTGGGAGAGCACCCACCTCTCTATCTCTGGGAGAGCACCCACCTCTCTATCTCTGGGAGAGCACCCCCCTCTCTCTGGGAGAGCACCCCCCCCCCTCTCTCTGGGAGAACACCCCCCTCTCTCTGGGAGAACACCCACCTCTCTCTCTCTGGGAGAGCACCCCCCTCTCTCTGGGAGAGCACCCCCCTCTCTCTGGGAGAGCACCCCCCCCCCTCTCTCTGGGAGAACACCCCCCTCTCTCTGGGAGAACACCCACCTCTCTCTCTCTGGGAGAGCACCCCCCTCTCTCTGGGAGAGCACCCCCCTCTCTCTGGGAGAGCACCCACCTCTCTCTCTCTGGGAGAGCACCCCCCTCTCTCTGGGAGAGCACCCCCCCCCTCTCTGGGAGAGCACCCCCCTCTCTCTGGGAGAGCACCCCCCCCCCCTCTCTCTCTCTGGGAGAGCACCCCCCTCTCTCTCTCTCTGGGAGAGCACCCCCCTCTCTCTCTCTCTGGGAGAGCACCCCCCTCTCTCTCTCTCTGGGAGAGCACCCCCCTCTCTCTCTCTCTGGGAGAGCACCCCCCTCTCTCTGAGAGAGCACCCCCCCCTCTCTGGGAGAGCACCCCCCCCCCACCCGTCAACCTAAACTATGCCCGGAGCCCACGCAGTGCACCCCCGTCAAAGCCCACGTCTCGCAAACGCGTTTGTGTTCGCCAGAGAGAGAGTGTCTCTTTGAAGCCTTAATACCGTGGTACCTGTGTGAGGTGGCAGACCTGGCATCGATTGTGTTACAATGTAATTGTTTCTTTTGTAAATTAATTGTAACAGCACGGTCAATTCTCAATTATCCAGGATAATATGGTGGGGGGGGGGGGGGGGGAGGGAGGTGGGAGGGCTGGCCCGGATAAAGCATAAGCACGGATAACATATTTAAATGAGGGTATAAAACGTATGTAATTGTTTACCTCAGTAGAATTGGGGGTGAACATGTTTAATGTGCATTCTATTTTAGAGCTCTTTTTATTGCTTCTTAAAGTAATGGGGTTTACTTGCCGACGTGCTTGTAGTCACGTGGGCACTGCGTCACTGGCCCACGACGAGCGAGGTGCAGCTAGTGATTATATCGCCACGCGCATGAATATGTATGTTTTCGGCGGTAAAACCGCAAAACAGACAATCAACCCACAGACAATCGAAAGTTAACCGTGTTCACAATTGTAACTTCGGCTAACGATTCTGTTGTAATTATAATTAACCCCAGGTCTGACGAGGAACAGTGAAGAAGCCGCGAGATCGAGTCGATTCACATTGTCACAGAGACGCGATGAAAGTAACAACCGTTATTTTTTTTATTTTAGCCCCATCTTTGCGCGATGTAATGCTATGCATGTTCACGATGCATCGATTGGAATCGATGATGATGCTTGCAGTACGTTGCATTGAGTTTCGCGTTTGTGACATTAGATTATTCACGATTAATGGAAATTATAATTTCAAATTGCATGCTAATGCTAAGGTAAATGCAGTGGACATGCCTATACAAACGAGGCAGAAGAGAAAGAGACGCTTAAAATGAGAGAGAAATCAAATCGCGATCCTGAATTGTGACAATTCATCAAATCAATGGGTCAAGAGTGCGACGTGAATTGTTACATGCCCAAATAACATGGTACAATTTGGTTTTATAAAGCATCAACCTATACTTGTGTTTAAATCATATTAATAATGAAGTTGCTGACTGTCCCAATAGTAGTTACTACATGTTAAATAAAATAGCGTGTTTTGAGTGGATAATTGTAATAATTTTTTATCGTCCCTTAAGGCGTTTTGTCTGCTCCTGCAACTCGTATACCTAGTTTCCAGAGGACGACGGTCAACTGTTCCACTTTTCCACTGTTTCAATTGAGCCACATCGGAGCTATGCTGAGCCAGGCCAGCATGGCTGAGTTGGCGTTAGGTAATTTTTCCACTGCAGGAGCCGAGACATGCCGCTGTCGTCACACTGAAAGAGCGAGTCAAGTTCCATGTAGGTGTCTGGGTAATTCCATGTCCTCACAGTGTACTGACGACGTCACACGCGATGAATGCGACATTATCCCCCGCCCCTGGTCCTACTCGGCCCCCAAGCCAGATTCGGACGTCTCGTGCGGCCAGCGTATCACGGATTGGTTCTTGCTCAGCACAGCAGATTGCCCGTGGAAAACCACCTGTACCGTGAGTGGACCCCATGCTGACTCAGCTCAGATGTGCCAGTGGAGAATGCGCACTTGAGTTGGCCCGAGTTTGCCTAATATCTCTCAGAATTGAAGTTGAAAGACGGCTCAAGTTGATTAAAGAAAATTGGTGTTTCCATGAGTTATCAAGTAATCACCGAGTTGGACAGCTATTTCCGGAAACACTTCGGAGTAAGACTCGGCTAGAGTCAAATGCCAAGACTCTGGTGCTGATAAAAAGTTAAATTCAACGTAAAATTTTAATCTAAAATGAAATGTTCCAGCCACCTACAATCAAACATGTTTTATCGTAACATATTTGGTAATGTATTTCCTCCCAGTAGAGGGTACATTTAACACAAACTTTCACAACCAATTTTATTATTCTTAATTTATTGTTCAATTGACAACTTTATTTATTTGGCTCCATCAGGTGGAGGAGGGTGTACAACAAGCATTGGCAATCTGACCTAAAAATCTATAACGATTTACCTCTGCTTTGGTTCTTTCGGTAAAGTCACGTAGAATGAGAATAAAATAATAAATAAAATGACACAATAAAATTCTCACGACGTTTCGGCCACAACACAAGTGGCCGAAACGTTGTGAGAATTTTATTGTGTTATTTTATTTTATTTACTATTTTATTCTCATTCTACGTGACTTTACCGAAAGAACCAAAGAATATGAATCCATGCAGTCACGAAAGTTTTAAATCGAAACGATTTACCTATTTCCACTCCGCCGGAATTCTGACGGCGGGAATTCAGGCTAATTTCAGTGGAGTGAAATTAGCCTGAAAGATTTGGGCTTTGGCCAGACTTCACCACCAACTTCAAGTTGATAAAAAAAAAACTACGGAAACGTGCTGCCTGGAACGGCAACTTGAGTTCAACTTCGAGTTGTGATGCTCGTGGGACCTGGGAAATAGTTGTAGAAGCAGTGAAGGTTAAGTTTAGTTGAGATGAAAGTGCGACAAGGCGCTTAAAAGGCAACATTGTAAACATCCCCGCAGGCTGACGAGGGTGCTGCTGTTCTTACCAAGTTTCTGGGAAATCTTCTCAATTTCCTGCTGGAGCCAAAGTAAATAATCTCGCCGCGTAAATGAGATTTGGATCGGCGTCCACCTTCTGATGCATCTTCGATGGGCACGGTTGGCTACGGCTACGTACGGTGTGAAATGAGTTAAACACACATAGGTGCATATACATCGTAGGGGCGTGATGATGCATTGCCGTTATCGACTGCTCGAGCTCAATGCACGTGTCAAATCGTGCGTGACAATTGACGTTTTTCGCTGCCTATATTTTGTTGCCTGCAATGGGATCTTAACAGGTTTTATGTGTGACTCCCTCCCCCCCCACCCTTGCTCACTGCAGTCCAAACGCAACCGTTCATCGCAATAAAATAAATTGATTCTTGCGTCCGGATCGCGAGCTTGAATCGTGACAATTTGTAGGATGACACACGTGGGTGTGGTTGAAATGCCATATGCCTGATACTTCAGAAGACAGTGCACCATACTTCACCCGTTGTGTCACCGCGTAAGGGGCCGTCCACCTAGGGGGGGGGGGGCGGGTGGTCAGACATTTGTGACGATGTGTGACGAGGGGGGTGGATTTGAGAAATGTGACGTCACATCAAAATGCGCAACTTTAAATAAATATAGACAACACGTTCTACTTAATGAAATACTTTTTAATAAATGTTTTCTCCTACAACATCAGTGCAGCGCCACGTTAAATACGCACTACAATGACAATAGTTTAAAGCGATTTGAAGCATATTTTATTTTGGGGGGGGGGGGGGGCAGAGCTTTGTGACGTCATATTTGAGGGGGGGTCTGACTTTTTGTGACGCCGTGTGACGAAGGGGGGGGGGGGTCAAAAATCGTCCAAAATCGCGTGACGTCATTTATGGACGGCCCCAAAGGTGTCATCGTTATCGCGTGTCCTGGTAGATCAAGTATAGCAACAACAACAAAAACAGGTTACAAATACGTGCAGAAAAGATACATAGGCACGTGATTAAATTCGTATTAAAGTGGGTCAACACTTAAAGCGATAAATAAAATGAGAAATTATTTGGTGCTGCTGCATAGGCAGTGGTGCACAAGCAACAAGAAGCTCAACACATTAGTCAAGAACAATGTAATGGCCACGATCTCTCACATCTCTCTGGCCTGCCCTATGTGCTATGAAGAAGGGCCATTGCCCAAAACGTCACCATGCTTTAGTCATTACCAGCAAGAAGAGACCTGCAATATATTCGAAGCACTTTCTCCAGTTGAAGATTACATTCAATAGCCACAAAATGCGTGGACGTCAGAAGCGCTTCTGTGGCCAAACTGCTATAGTGGGGAGTGGTAGTGCAGCGGTTAGCGCGCTGCGCTACGAATCCGGCAACCCGAGTTCGACTCACAGCCAACACCGGTGGCGATTATTTGATCCGCTCCTGGGCCCTCCCCTCGATCGACCCAGCCTCAAATGAGTACCTGGTGCAGTGTGTAAACATCGCCACTGGGGAGACAAAGGCACCTGGGTATAGTGCTGGCAACCCACCCCATCGTGTGTCGTACTGGCCAGCATAGGTGCTCGCTAACAGCACTTTGCCCAACAGTCTGTTAAAGCTATACGGGAGGTCTTTGTGGTCAGTACAGGTCAGTACAGGTCGGTGAAGATCTTTAGAAACACGTTTGTGGTTATCGAAGATTTTGCCTGTTACTCAATGCAGCAGCTACTTTTAGATAACTAACTACTGTATTCATACGCCTATTTAAAAAAATGCTAACATTTGGGCTACGCCCATTTCAAACCTTTATAAATAGTTTGCCTTTAGAAGCTAACCCCCTTTTCCTGATGACGACCGCTTGTGTTGCGATCGAAACCTCGTTTTTTATTTTCTTTGAACCTATCTACGTGACTTTACCGAAAGACCCAAAGAATACAATGACTTAATTGTCATGTTCACTTAAATATTTAGTTCCAAGCAGGCTCGACAATATTTTTTGAGCATTTGGCTGCTATGAATTTCCCACCTGATAAGCCGCTTCATTGTGTTATCATTTATGGCCAGGTCGCTTCTGAAAAAAAAATCTATATAGCTCAGTGGGTCTCACCTGGTCAAATAAAAAAAAATTGTAAAGAGTTTGTGTGAGCCAATTTTAAGATTTTCACTCCATATAGATCTCGAGAATCACGGACATCGATCGCTCTCTGGCACGAAAAGAATGTGCAGAGTCGAGAATTCCAACCACTCTGCCACAGCAGAGCCACTCACTGTGACAGCAACACAAACATTCACCTCGGGATGGAGTGGGGCACGAGCCGATGAATTTGGCAACCCGAGTTCGTCAATGGTTGTTGATAACTGAACCGATACTGGGTCTCTCCGTCCGTTTTTAACTCAACACATTTGTTGCTACAAACACTGTGGTCTTGAAAGGAAAGAAATATAATATTCGACATTTCAGACAATGGCCCATCTTCATAGCACATAGTTAGTGAGGTCAGAGAGAGTAAACGGTTGGAGATTGCCCGTTACACCATAGGGCCTAATGATTATTTTTTTGTTTTATGATCAACAGTTTTTTTTTTAAGAGGCGTATGAATACAGTAGTTATCTAAAAGTAGCTGGTGCATTGAGTAATAGGCAAAATCTTCGATAACCGCAAAAGTTGTTCTAAAGATCTTCACCGACCTGTACTGACCTGTACTGACCACAAAGACAAAGATCTCCCGTATAGCTTTAACAGACTGTTGGGCAAAGTGCTGTTAGCGAGCACCTATGAAGGCCAGTACGGCACACGAGGGGGTGGGTTGCCAGCACTATACCCAGGTGCCTTTGTCTCCCCAGTGGCGATGTTTACACACTGCACCAGGTACTCATTTGAGGATGGGTCGATCGAGGGGAGGGCCCAGGAGCGGATCAAATAATCGCCACCGGTGTTGGCTGTGAGTCGAACTCGGGTTGCCGGATTCGTAGCGCAGCGCGCTAACCGCTGCACTACCACTCCCCACTATACCCGACCAAGAAGTTTGGCCACAGAAGCGCTTTTGACGTCCACGCATTTTGTGGCTATTGAATGTAATCTTCAACTGGAGAAAGCGCTTCGAATATATTGCAGGTCTCTTCTTGCTGGTAATGACTAAAGCATGGTGACGTTTTGGGCAATGGCCCTTCTTCATAGCACATAGGGCAGGCCAGAGAGATATGAGAGATCGTGGCCATTACATTGTTCTTGACTAATGTGTTGAGCTTCTTGTTGCTTGTGCACCATTGCCTATGCAGCAGCACCAATTAATTTCTCATTTTATTTATCGCTGTCAGTGTTGACCCACTTTAATACAAATTTAATCACGTGCCTAGGTATCTTTTCTGCACGTATTTGTAACCTGTTTTTGTTGTTGTTGCTATACTTGATCTACCAGGACACGCGATTACGATGACACCTTAGGGGCAGTCCATAAATGACGTCACGCGATTTTGGACGAATTTTGCCCCCCCCCCCTTCGTCACACGGCGTCACATAAAGTCAGACCCCCCCCTCAAATATGACGTCACAAAGCTCTTCCCCCCCCCAAAAAAAACATGCTTCAAATCGCTTTACACTATTGTCATTATAGTGCGTATTTAACGTGGCGCTGCACTCTGATGTTGTAGGAGAAAACATTTATTAAAAAAGTCTATTTAATAAAGCAGAACGTGTTGTCTATATTTATTTAAAGTTACGCATTTTGATGTGACGTCACATTTCTCAACCCCCCCCCCCCTCGTCACACATCGTCACAAATGTCTGACCCCGCCCGCCCCCCCCCCAGGTGTGTGACATCATTTATGAATGGCCCCAAACGAATGAGAAAACAAACCTAGTGAACTTGGAAATACAATGCAATCAAACACAGAGAGTCGGCCAACACAACAGTCAGCACCCCTGCACCTGGTTGAATACGTTCCTCCAAAGATTTATAAATTTCAGAGAGAGAGAGACAAAACATAGACACAGAGACACACAAGCAGAGAGGGACACTCACACAGAGACAAACAGAGAGAGACACACACATATCAGAATCAGAAAGGGTTTTATTCGCCATGAAAGTTCACACAGACACGGAATTTACTTTGGCAGGATGGTGCATACATTCAACATATAGAAATCTAAAATCTTAAATAAGTGGTAAACAAGTCTTACTATATATTCTTAGCTCTTTCGGTAAAGTCACGTTGAAGGGAAACAATACGTGACTTTACCGAAAGAGCTATGAATATGAATTACTGCAGTCACGAAAGCTTTAAATCAAAATTTAAGTCTTACTATAATAAGGGTTCAAAGTCTAACACCAAGGGGCTAAAGTATATAAAATTGAATAAAAATAGAATATAAAATAGCTATAAGATAAATCTTAACATAAATAAAAAAAATACAAATAGGGTAACATAGTTAATATTGGCAAGGTGTCATTTTGTAGATAAAATGTTAAAGTCAGTGTAAGCCCTTGGCCTTGTTTAAGAGGCCAGCCGCGGATGGGAAGAAACTGTTTTTGTGGCGTGAGGTTTTGGTCCTGATGGACCGCAGCCTTCTGTATAGGCACACAGAAGAGACAACGTTTCTGTGTCGAGGCCTTGAAAAGAGAGGGGAGGTAAGTTGGGTGCGATTCCTGCCCATAGCGGCCGGAGGAGAGAACGAACTTATAAACAAGCATGGAACCAGCACGGTAGAAAGCAAATTTAATAAAATTAGGAAGTGTAATGCAATGCAACACAGAGAGTCGGTTAGCACACAGTTAACGCATAGCCTGGTTGATTACGTTCTTCAAAAGATTGCTAAATTATAAGTTAAGTGTGAACCAAACAAGCACGGCAAACCCTCCTAATTTATCTTAACGCCTGTTTTATTTCCAGAAAGGGTAAATCTATTCTTATTTTTTCATTACTTTGCAACACATTGTTTCGATGCATTTTAAAAGCAGCCCCATCCCACCAATATCCAGCCCCCCACCCCACACAGAACCTGCTCAGCTTCTGAGATCTGACCAGATGGGGCACATTCCGTGGCGATTTTGGCAAATCGATCTTCAAAGACAAAGATCCCCCGTGTAGCCTTAACAGACTGTTGGGGCAAAGTGCTCTTTGCGAGGTACATTAATTGGGGGGGGGGGGGTGGCTGGCCAACACCTCGCCCGGCCGCCTTTGTCTCCCCAGTGGCGATGTTTACACATCGCACCAGGTACTCAATTGAGGCTGACATAGCTATCAACCCCCTTATCAGTGCTGCCGACTTATTACAGACAAATTCAGACTTTCTTGGTCACCCCGTGCCCTTATAAATCTCAACGTTCATCCTACAAAGTCACAATCACAAGGGAGAAACACAAATAGAACACAAAACATTTTGGATTTAAAGTTTTCGTGAACTGCAAGGATCCATACTCTTTGGTTCTTTCGGTAAAGTCACGTAGGTAGAAATTTAAGAATAAAATAAAACAATAATGAAAACAACTAAGATTGCCAAAGTTTACGGAGTTGTTTTTTTATTTTATAGTTGTTTTATTTTTTGTCTTATTTAATTTTTTATAGTTGTTTTCATTTTTATTTTATTTCATAATTTTATTTTTTTACCTACGTGACTTTACCGAAAGAGCCACAGAGTACACAACATGTTGTTGTTACCCAACAATTTGAAAACGTCTGTACGGCCGTTTAAGGACGTGAAACATTCAAGTTTTCCCCGTGCGAGAAGAATAACAACAACCGTGTCCGTTTCGCACGGTACACGATGAAGGTGGCCGAGTTCGCACCCAATTGATCATCTCACACACACGCGGCACACACAGAGAAGAAGGGATGGCAAAGCTTTAACTTTGTGATTGGCTGAAGGCCACTAAACAGCAATGTAAAATGTATTTGTGCTGTGGGAGTGGCTCCTAAGCATCCAGGGGGGGGGGGGAAGTGATCTCTTCACGCTGCAATTTGCGGGAAGTTGTGCCTCGATTTTCTCCACACACACCTCCACCCCCCCCCCAAAAAAAATCGTACGTATCAACTTTTTACAACAGGAAATTGCGCAATTAATTCCGCACTTTGGTTAAAATGTACTCGTGACTTGCAACGTATTAATTTATATGGAGGGAAGGGGGGGGGGCATTTAAAAAAAACCCAGTTATTTGGTGGATTATATTCGTTTAAAGCAAAGGTTATTTGTTGTTGTGCAATGCTTTGTGTAAAATGTTTCGGTTTTTTAAATGCCACGTGGTCAATGGGCGCCATGATGGGTGAGAGAGAGGGAGCCGAGGAGGATGATCGATTTGTAATCAAATTAACTTTGGGTTATTGAACGTCTGTCGCAAACGCTTCTCGTCGAGGACGTTGTTAAGGACAACTCGGCACAATTAGCAATCATCAAAGGTGTTGTTGTTATTATTGTTGCTGGTAGAGACGCGCGGGGGTCCCTCCCCATAATGGACTTATAATTACTACTAAAAGTAGATATCGCCGTCGTTTTGATTTTTAACCAGAGATTGTGAATGTACCTCATTTTGAATCTTTAATTTTTAAGTATTCAATTTGCTAATTAATTTCCGCCGCAGTTTCGTTTTTTTTTATTTAGTTTAACCGCAGGCTTCGGTTGCAACAGTTGGGCCCTAGGCCCAAACCTCCAAAGATTGGCAAAGTTTACGGAGAGTTTTTTGTTGTTAAAATCAGTGTCCTGAAGTGGCCAATGTTGTCGCTTATGCAATAATTTCGTTTAATAACTACGTTGTCACATCGGCTACTTTTATTCTCCACTTACATACATGGATCGCTAAATATCTTATATGGAGGAAGTCTTCAATGAGTTCCAATTTCCAACTATTGACAATCTTACAAAAACGCTGACTTTGCCGATATAACGCTACTTCAGCCTAATAATAGTAAACATCTGCCATTACCTCGGTTTAATATCCTTTATAATATAGCGCAATCTATTACTTTAGCCAAATACTAGGCAATGTCTGCAGTTATTTACCTCGGTTTAATCTTCTTTAATATGCCACGATCCATCACTTTAGCCAAATACCAAGACAAATCTGCAGTTATAAACCTCGGTGCTCATGTACTTTATAATACGCCACAATCTCTCTGGCTCCTGCTCTTCAGCTGATATAATCGCTCCATCTCCACGGTGGTCCTCTGGGTTACATTCCCACCTTTGTAGTTGCTTAATAATTTTACTGATGATCCGGAAGATTTTCACTTGCGGTAAATGGCCTTTGGACCACAAAATGCCAATGCTGCCTGCGTTGTTTTTTTTTGTCTTTTGACATTCCACGGCCATCTGTATGTGAAGTTATTGCATGCATTATGTAATGTTCATTGTTTATATGATTCTCTGCAACATTGCAAAGTGGAATCGGTGAGAAGCAAATTGCATTGTGCCACACGTAGAGCTTTCAGGAAGTATCAGAACATTGGAGAGAGAGATCCCACTAAAAACTCAACACATTCGCCAATAATATTGGCATATGCAAAAATAATATACATACGATGTTTCAGGCAATAGCCCTTCATTGCACAGAAACAAAATATTCTTCACGAAATAATGTATTTAATACAGTATATGCATCATGTTAGTATGACACCTGTGATCAAATCACCTGCAATGTGCCCGATCTGGCCAGATCTAGTAAACAAGGCTGGGTTTGAGCCTTTAATCCACACAACCACCCAAACAGGTGTTGTCGGCTGCTGTGGACTATGTTACCAGCAGCACAATGGCAATGCAGCATCATCATCCACTGTTGTACCGTATGACTGTGCCCCCCTCGCCTACACCAATAGGCACAGACTAGCATGGTCAAGTTAGGTCAAATAAGCACTGCGACCCACGTGGCATGGGGAAGCCCATCTGCCAGCACTTGATTGGCCAAGGGCTGCACCTGTACAACGTTATATGCTTCTGACTTGTGTGCATTTTTCCATTATTTTCTCCTGAGCTCATGTACCGTGTGTTAATGTTGAACTTTTCCCAATGACCTTCGTGGAATCGAATGAGTTGCTTGCAAAGGCGCCAACCTAAACAAATATTTTCCCATTTTCACCAAATCAATAGTAGTACAGTTGTAGAAGCTGTCATATTTCAAATTGATGTTAAAGCTGTTGACTAATTCTGTTTTCTTTCCTAACAGTCTTTGCAAACAGAGAATTAAAAATGTCATAAATTTCAAGCGATGGATCTCCCAGAGAATAACAAACGCGGTCAAAAGCGTGTCATCCCTGATCGAAGGAGAGACAAGAGAAGCTGTAGCGATTTGGATACATGTCTCCAGATACCCGAGCATCCCATTTATGTGGAAGATATTTGCATGAAGAAGGAAGAGGAGGGGGAGGAGGATATCCATTGTGATGATTTGGACAAGGAGGAGCATCTCCAGTGTGATGATTTGGAGGGTATGGACACTCACAGTGCTGGACCGTGTGGAACTCTGCAGGCCACCCAAGGCACTGCTGACTTGGATCAGGCAGACGATGGTGGTGAATGCTCTACTATAGAGTCGATTGGAGATAAGACTTTATTGTGTTCTGAAGATGACCTTGAGGAAGAAGCCCTTCAGAAGGATGAGACTGCCCCTGCTGAGAGATCATCACCTTTTGGGGGACGTCCTGCGAAGGCTGTCAGCAATGAGAATGTAACCGAAGAAGGTTCTTTGATGGAGTCGGGTAAAATTATTTTCTCTTTTTCAGAAAACGTCCTGCACAGCGAGGCCGATCCTGAGGAGTGTGTGAATATGAACATAGTGCTCTTGGATGATCCCATGTCTCCTCGCGACTCTGAAGGATCGGACATATATCAGCACTTGGAGCACGACGTGTTTCCCAGCAACGAGACGCAGCACAGGCAGAGCCCCGCGGACATGATGATTCAAGTGGTGATCGGAGATTCTCTTGATCAACATGCGGGCAAATCTAATGTCGTTGATAAAAACGACGGAGCAGTTGATGACAGTGGCCACGACCCTGTTGCTTTGGACAACTTGGTCGACGCTTGCCAAAAAACATCTCTCTTCAAGAACACCAACACCGACAAAATGTATTGGAGCGTCACCAAAGAAGTTGGCGGTGACATTTTTGATTCCTCGTCCGTCTCGGCACCGTGCGGCGGGATGCGAGCGGGTGAACTCCGGTGGAATTTGGAGACGGAACGGGACGCTATTGACGGCCGAGTCTCCATCACTTCCACAGAGTCTGAGCAAACAAGTCAGCACGGTACTCCACTTTACCGCAGCGCCTGCTCGGAGCCAGTACAGCCTTGCTGCAGCAGTAGCAGCAGTGCCCCCTGTCAAGCCGTGCTCACTCGGGAGATGCTCAAGGTCAAGTTGCACCACGAGTCGCAGTCCGTGCATCAAAAGGTGAACGCTGTTGGAGCGCAAGCCTTCTCGGGTGCCTCTGTGGCATACAACTTTCAGGACAAGCAGAACACAGGCCACACGCTTCCTCCAGTCAGCCTGGCAGAGTGCAAACACTCGGGACTCAACATAGAGCTCTCGTACTGCTCGCACGACATGAGTCAGCAGCACCAGCGGCTTCAGGAGGAGTTCTGGAAACAGCCGCTGCAATGCCACCCCCCAACGCTTCCACCCGGTCTCCCCGCACCCTCGAGCCAGCCAATGTTTCCATGCCCGCTTGTGCCCGCTGAAGAATGCTCGGGTGATTCCCGCGGAGGTTTGGAGATTTGGACCGAGCCTGCAGTTCCCGAGCCTCCGAAGAAAAAAATCAGGACCCTCTACACTCAGTGTACGTGGAACAGAATGATTTGGCGAGGGCAAGGGTGGGGAACCTCTAGGGCATTTTGAAATGACAGAAGTGACTAAAGTGTCTGTAAATGTGTGATATGCCAAAGGTATTCTTTGGGTCTTTCGGTAAAGTTATATCTTTGTTGATAGCCACTAACAAAGATTCGTTCATGAAGCCATCCATATATATAGCCATCCATATATTCATACATCGACACAATTTCAACTGAGAAGATGGGTACAAACTCAGCAATCACTGGAAGGACGTGATCAACCAGTTTAGGTCATAACTGGCTATAATGTTTCCATTTTAGACCTGGCAAGCCTTTAATTGGTGGAAGCCCACCACTGGGACCATCACTGTCCACTACTACCATCACCTCTAGCAGTGTGAGTGTGTAAAGCGAGGTGCAATGATTACTTGGCAGCCCTTTAATTGGTGGAAACCCACCACCAGTGCCGTGGTTGCCCTCTACGAGTACCATCACTTACATTAACATTAGCTGCCCCACCCATGCTGATGACACTTGGGATACGCCAATTTCAAACATTTATAAACAGTTTGCTTTTAGAGGTTAACCCCCTTTTCCTGATGACCGCTTTTGTTGCGATCGAAACGTCATAGTTTTTTTGTTATTTTCTTTGAACCTATCTACGTGGCTTTACCGAAAGACCCAAATAATATGAATTCCTGCAGTCACGAAAGCTTTAAGTCAAGATGTATGCCAAAGGTATTTACTTGAGAGTCCGATTCAGCCCTTATAAAGAAAGATGTTCTCAGTCCCTGATTTTGGAGCTGTAAACAAAACTATCTGTCTAAAAAGTAAGAATACATTTCAGCCCCTTTGTTAATCCACTGATAGATGAAGGACTCCCACTATTCTTGTCATTCATGGGTATTGTTTAACCATGTTTCACACTGCTCAGTGTGGGTGGGTCTCCCCTAGGTCAACCCAGCTTTAAATAAGTACGTGGTGCCGGGCATAGTATTGGCCACCCACCTCGTGTGCCGTGCCGGCCTTCATATGTTCTCATTAACAGCACTTACCCCAACAGTTTGTTAAAGGCTATACAGGGGATATTTGTCTTTTCTGAGTGTAGGTCAGCTGGATAAGTTGGAGAAGGTTTTCCTGGAAGACCGCTACCCTGACCATGAGCGACGCCTCTTCATCGCCTCTGCTATCGAAGTCTCACCACAGCGAGTCGTGGTAAACGCCGAACTTCAACCCATTATGATAATTGTGTCCAGCATGTCCTCGATTGGGATATTTCAGGAGTGGGGTTCCCCATATATCTGGATTCTAAACAAAGCCCTGTTCCTTTAAGAAAACGTTTGCATTTGCATATAACATTGGTTCTTAATATTCTAAATATAAAAAGCAATGTAAAAGGATGAAACAAACACCATTGAAACCACCGAAAATCACAAACCACTGCTGGAACTCACAATTTCTATAGCAGTTACTATTCAGTACGGTATAAGGTGGTTAAAATCGATTTGGGACCGCATATCTGTCCACCTATACGGTTTACCCCGTATTCTTGTAAAGGGAAATTGAGTTTTTAGGTCCATACGGCGTACAGCCGTTTAAATTCGGGCAACTTTTTTTTGGTCAGTTTGTGTTTCTCCCTCGTGATTGGACTATAGAATGAACGTTGAGATTCATAAGGTCACAGGGTGACCAGTAAGGTCTGAATTGGTCTGTAATAAAGTAGGCACTGATAGGGGACCAGTAACCAAATGAAAAAAAAAAAACGGTTACCAATTTTTCCTCATATAAACATGTCTAGCAATATACAAAACATGTTTTTCTTTTTAATTGGGATTTGAAGGCAGCTGCCACAGTGGTGTAGCGGTTATGACACTGTAGGTGTAATCAAGAGGTTGCAGTTCAACCTGTCAGCAGGTGATTGACGTGTACACGAGTCCATACTCCATCTGTCTACTAATCTACCATTGATGACACATACACTGCTGATTTATATGTTGGACCCTGCAATTTTCTACACACATTATGGTGCCGCGCTTCGTGAAGGTGTGGTTCCAGAACCGACGAGCCAAGTTACGTAAGCTGCAGCGGCAGAAAGCGCAGGCCATGGACGCCAAGAGACCCCCATGTACCATCAGAGCCACGGCAACCACCACCACCACAGCCAAAACTACCATCACGGCCACCACCGCAATTAGCCGGTACGTCATTGTGTTTTTTTTGCATTCACATTACAGTTTAATTATACGTAACGATGTGGATTTATATAGCCTTCGACCTCATCTTGGTGTCGGTCACTATGCGAGTCTGTGGGTTTCTTGCGCGAGTCTATGGGTTTCTGTACGAGTTTAGAATACAATCAAAACATCGTGGATTTACAGAGCTTCTAAATGAGACCGCATCTGAAGATCGGTACAGAAGCAGAGGAGTGGGGGATTTTTTTAATTATAGAAAGCTGCAGTGGGTCGTGTGCAGAGGAAAGAAGGAACACCAATCTTGAGCTTGGATTTGAGCAGGGGCATGGGGTTGACAGCACAAACGGCTGGGGGGGAAGGGAGTTCCAGACTAGGGAGGTGCCCCTGACCTCCCTAGTCTGGAACTCACCCTAGCCGAGGGTGGGGCGGGTGTCAGGGGTGGCAGACTAAGAAGCAATGATGCCATATGACACTGCTTCGGATTTAACCAAAAAAACGGCGTGTACCTAGTATATACTTGGGTTATTTAACGAGAGACGGTAAGCCGGCAAGCGTTCTTCGTATTACCGGTTCCAAGAGGCAGGAGCCGGCAACCGTTTCCTGTGGAACACTCCGAATGAATGCACCAGTAGGACTCGCAGACATACACTCCGCACGGCGCGTGCGACTCTGATTGGCCGGCGGCAGCCTTCTCATATTACCTCTGCCTATGACAGGGCTGCGGTTGATTGCTTGCTTGCTGGCGAAAGGGCCTCAACAGGAGGGAGCTCTTGAGAAGTTATTTGTATTCTGCTCTTCCACGCTGACAAGACATATTGAGAGGACCTGAGCGTACCACCAAACTTTACACCACCACAGGAGACCTGCCATTTGACGATCTGTGTAGTGCCCATTATTCTGCATGGTGGACAGAGGCGAGCATATTTAAGAGACTTCCCCCATTGTTTCATTTGCTGAGCCGGGAGACGGGATCTAACCACTCTGTGTAGGAAGTCAAGTGTGCTTGCCATTACACCGCATATAAGATGACAAACAGACACAAACACGCAGGGTTGCACATTAATGTTTATTGTTATACATTACTGTATGTACAGCAAACCAGAAACCATTTTTACATCTTTCACAATGGTTGCCAGTAATGAAAGAAAAGCGGGTTTAACAACCCTAGTGTGTATCTTGTCTGTTTTCTCGACGGCAGCCTGCCACAGGAAGGACCGGGCTCAGTGTCTCAGTGTCCCGCGACCTTCGTATTCCAGCAGCCGCCCCGCCCTATGACCCAGCCACCGCGGTCCATGCCGGGTAACGTTGGCTGTGCCCCCCCGGGTTCCCGCGGGCTGCGTTTACAAAGCCCCGATGAGGGAGTAGCCTGCGCCACGTCACCGGCGCCGGTGGGTAGCAGTGGCCCCCGACTGCCCACATCGAGCCTGCCTTGCTCAACCGCTGCCCTCTCGGTACCGCCGCAGCCTCTGTCCGGAACGTACTGCAGCTTCGTCTGCACGCCAGGTGGGTGTGCACACCGAAGCGGCGATCCCACAAGTCAGACAAGGTCCCGGTTTTTACGTGAAATATCATAACGGTACAATGGGTACACCTCAATTAATTGATTTGGCAGGTCCACGTAGTGGGGTAAAGTCTGAGTACTCTGACCTCTGCAAACATGTCTGGCCACCGTAGAGGAGTGGGCAAAATAGCCTCAACATGCGCTGTCTAGAACTCCCTCTCATGGAGGGCCTTCTGCCAGCGGTGGCGTGAGGAAGTAATTGCTCGGCTGGACTTTTAACGTTTTACCTTTTGCTTGTGAACCTCAATATGCTAGAGGTCCAGTTGCATTGGAAAGCATCTTTATATGCCACGTGGTGATAGGGTGCGGCATTTTTCAAATTCGAAAAAATAATCATAATGGGCACAATTTGATCCTGTCAAGGAAGCATAAACCGTCACGTGAACTCCGGTCATTCTCATCGCAGCAGCGGCTTTTGGCTGCCCATTGAACAAAGGTGGTCACTGCATTGTGCGTTTTTAGATGTGCTTCTTCGACCGTCTGGAACGCTCTTCCGATATTAGGAAGCCACTGGAGCGATGCACTTTTAAATATAGGTTGAAAACTCGTTTCTTTAGAACTGATTTTTGTGTTTAGTTTGTCCTACCCCCCACACCTCCGATTAGCACGGTTGGATACGTACGGTACGAAAGAAGTTCAACATACTGTAGTCCCTCGGGTAACAGTGACATCGGTTAACGGTTTTTCGGGGAACGTTTCGGCTCCCATAGATTTCGACTAATGTTAACATTTTGAGTATTTAGACCTCCACTGGATTTGTTTACATTGTTTTCTGTTTTGATTATGGAAACAGCTCTCTTGCAGACTCAGTGATTTTTATTTATTTTTCAACTCATAAGTGAATTCGATTAACAGTTATTTCGGTTAACAGTTTTCGTGGAACGGATTAAAAACGTTAAGTGAGGGACGACTGTGCATACGTCCAAATGTGCATGACGCAAAAGGCAAAGCCCTCGCCCTACAACCACAATTGTATTTTGTCCAGACAAGGAACGAGAATCATACAACGCTGTGTGGTGATGTGTTCACCGCCCCCAAGGATTGGAGCCTCGGACACAGATGAAAAGGATGTCTTCACCACCACCACGACCACAGTGCAGCGATGGCAGTGACGGGGCCACAGCAGGCACAACGCTCCTCAAAGAGCCGCGCAGCGTGGCCAATTGGTGTGCCGCCCTCGCCAACGCTACATCGATGGCCACAGTCACCCTGCCGCTGCAGTTGATGAGCCCACCTCCGATCCAGCGCAGCGCCAACTCGCCGCTACACACGGTCATGCCTGCGACCCACGTCGTGCCGCTGGAGCAGAACGGACCGGAGCACGCGCCTGCGATCCCCTGCAACGTTGGCAGTGGCCAAAGGCAAGTTGGTTTACAGGACAGCAAACTCGTGAGTCGGCATCATCACCAGCCATGGTCTGCTGACTTTTGGATAAAGGCCGCGTCAACGACGTCCCCATCCCTCGTGGTTCCTGTGATACTGAAATTCGCATTGCTCCTCTGCGGTGAACATTCTCGGGTGGATGCGCTCCTTTGACTTCTGCTCGATTATTAGTCTAGAACATTGGTCATTAGCCTAGACCATCAGTCATTAGTCTAGACCATCAGTCATTAGTCTAGACCATCGGTCATTGGTCTAGACCATCGGTCATTGGTCTAGACCATCGGTCATTGGTCTAGACCATCAGTCATTAGTCTAGACCATCGGTTATTGTCAGCCTCTTCTTAGCGACGTATCGTGCCCAAACTCACTTTTATTAACAGTCAGGTCAATGTGATATCTCTTAACTCGCGTATGATTCCTAATCCAACGTGTGATTCCATACACGTGTCCTGTGTTTTACAAATCTTTAACATCGACTGCGAAGGATGTGTCGTGGCATGATCATAGACACCTTGTTGCATTCGGACAAGGAGGTTGACAATCTTAACTGAAGTTGCAAACCATACCCGTTGTTATAGATTTCCTTTGTGCGTGACTGTCACTGGTAATTATAATCTGTTAATACTTTGGTACATTGAGTATTAGCAGCAATCTTCGAATGCAAGGCTGTCGTGAAGGTGCTACATTTCACAGACCTAGTCCTCGGTAGTTTTCACTGTCGGGGGCAAGGTGGTTGTGTAAAATCTTGATCGAGTAATTTGCAGGTATTTTTTTTAAGTTGGACCATGATGCTGGCACATAATGTGTGAATAACTTCAAAGGATCTTGAAACGTCCACTGTGCAGCAAACAGCACATGTATTACGTTTAATACAAGCACAGTATTAACCAGGGTGGCCTGCCAGATTTGAACCACAAAACTCTGAAACAAGCGGCGAACGACATTCCCGACGGGCCATGTCATCGCGCCGTTTCACGATAGTGTCATTGCCACATTGGCCTTGTAATTGTATTGCATTCTTAGAGTAACAGTTGAATGACTGCTGAATCTATCTTACTTTTACCTTGTGCAGGAATACCTTCTGGGAGGACAAACAGGAGGAGGTGGAAGCAAGGCCCAGTGGAGTTGGCTTCGTCCACCCGCACACATTCCTGGCCAAACCGCGAGGCAGCATCATCACAAACAGCGTAGCCTACGCAGGGGAGCAGGTGCCACCAGCTAGCGCAGAGGTATCCAGCACGCTGCACATCCTGAGCAGGCCGTTAGGACCAACACGGTTAATGTTTGTCCTATATTAAAGTAAACTTGTCAAACTTCGGGGTAGAACGGGGGGCAGTGGGGTGGGAGGACAAGTTCAGATATCACTCACTGGGAATCAAGCTCAAATCACTGGGCTTAGAGTGGAGTTTACTAAACACTACCCTACTGCTCCCCCAATTAAATGTCAGCATGAGTGAGGACCTGCACAACCGATTAATCTGAATATTCCTGATCGTCTAACCTTGAAAGTTTAGCAGACTTTCAAAGCTGGTTCGTACTTTGATGGGAAAACACTGGGTAATACCAAATATGGTTGGCTTGGGGCTGCGGGGTGGCCAGGAGTTGGCAGTATAGTAATGCTTCTTCTTCCTTTTCTTGGTCTGTCCCGTTCCCTCCCATTCACCGTTATGTAATTCTGTGCTCTGAGATAACGTGTTACGTTATGGGCGCATTACAAGTGAAAGTTGTTGGATTTAATCTGAGTTGAGAGTCACCGTGTGTTCCCTACCAGCACGGGGTACCACCGCCGCTGCCCTACATGAAAGGACAGGGACTGCCCATGCACTACTGCTGCACTGCTTGCTTCTCTTCCTTCCCGCCGAGCCTCAGCATGCCGCCCTTCCCAGCCGCCAGCCAGGTCTACCTCCACAGCCACGGCCAGCCACTGGAAAGCTTAATGTCTTTGTCGGCCAGCGGCGCCAGGAGTCACTGCCAGCTGGGGCCCACGCAGGACTCGCGAAACCAGCAACAGTTGCGTCAATCGCCCTTGCAGCAGCAATACTACTCAAGTAAGTAAGCATGCCCCACCACCCTGTGACGGTACAATCGACAAGCAAGCAGCGGCGTCACCTGGGGTAGTATTGCCACCTGCCGTGGCACGCTGTGTGGCGATGCACAGTTATCTGCGGTTAGCCACGATTATCCGTGGTTGCATACGAGTGATGGGATGAGTTTTTCCTCCAGGTCAGTGGACCTCTCATCTGTGCAAAGGTGTGGATAATAGGCTGAATCATCAATGCAATCCGTCAGCATCATCATCATGATAATCATCAATATTGATGTAAGCTTGAGGGATGTTTAGCGTGGTTTTGATTGGGAGTGCAAGCCTGTGCCTACAGTGTGACCAACAACACTCTGCATTCTCGCCCAATGCAGCGTTGCAGCAAGACTCCATGTACAAGACTGGGTCCACTTCTGAGCTGCTGTTTCAACACAAGGCGAACAGTGACAGTGCTGGATTTAGCGATGGGCTGCGCACACAGGTATGTGGGCTAGCCCTGCTCTGCTAGGCCTCATCAAAATAATCAGCAACCGATGAATCTCTCTTTCATATATATGTACACGTCAATCCACTGCGGGGACATTGAGCGGGCGAGCTCTCGATTACAAGTCCAGTATGTTAACCATTACACCATTAGCATCCGGTATATAATTTGTAATATTCAATGCAATCCCCTGGTTGCTCCTCCCCTCCATGTGTATGTGTGTGCATGCGTGCGTGCATGGGGAGTGATGGTAAAGCGGTTAGCGCACTGAGTCGCGAATCCGGCGATCTGAGTTCGTTTCCTGTTCACGACCATTAACAGGAGCGAATATTTGAACCATTCTTGGGCTTCCCCTGGGTTTAGGTACCTGGTGCGGTGCGTAAACATCAGAACTTAGTAAACAGAAGTGGCCAGTTGTGGGGCTGGAAACCCACCCCCTCGTGAGCCTGCACAGGTGCTCACTAATAGCACTTGCCCCATTGTCTGTTAAGCCTATATGGGGGATCTCTGTCTTTGTCTTCGTGCATGCACGCAGGCGCACCTCAAGTCTTACGGAATACCGGCCGGGAGGGACTTGCTTACGCAGTCCTACCTGCCTGGCTACACGCTGACTGCCCTACAGCAGCTCCACAACGGCTATGGGACAGCCGTCCACAGTCAAATTGACGACTGTGGCGGGGCGGAGGTGGTGCATAGCGGAGTCCCAAATGGGTTCTGTCTCACCATGGACAGTGGTCAGGGTGGCATGGAGGCTGCACAGACTGCTGCCCTCGAAGCTGGCACGTACCCGCTCGGAAATGCTGCACACAGCTCGTACGGTGACAACAGCAGCCACTTTGGTCAGCCGCTCACCTTCTCGGCAAATCACGTGGCCCTCCCGATTCTCCCAGCCAACGTCGGCCACTCCGCTGACTCTGGACACTCGTTTTACACCGGCCACAGGGTGGACATCGGTCACGCGCCCCTGATTAGCCAAGCAGGACAGCTGAGCTACTTAACTCACTTCAACCGCTCGTGCCTTGCTGATCACGCTCTCAAACATGAAAACTCAGATTGTCTGAATTATTCGGTGAGCTGCAGGTATCCACGCACCTATAATTATAAGCCCGTCTCGAACCAGCCTGTCCTGTATAACAACGTCCCGAAATTTGGCCACTCCGTCCACGGCAATAACGCTGCTCAACTGAACCACTCGGCCCACCTCAGTCACCCCGTTCACTATCACCACCCCACCCTCCCTCGGCCTTCTTTCAACTACAACCACTCTGCTTTCCTTCACCACTCGGCCGTACCCAACAACGTGGCCCCATTTAGCCACACTTCACAAATGAACCACTCGGTCAGCCGCAGCCCTCTGCCCGTGTCCGTGCAGTCAGTTCACCCCATGCACGCGTTCCAACACGGCCAGCGGCTGGTGTCGAGCCCGACCCCTCTCATCTATAACACGTATTTCGTGAGCACCGCTGACGAGCAGGGTTCCGGCACATTGCAGTACGAGGCTACGCAGTTCAATCCCAGGTGCGACGCCGCCGTGAAGTCCCCTGGGCTGGCGGTGTCCACTTCCTGTGCTGTGGGACTGGCGGAGCCCACACAATGCACCTTGAGTGGTGGAGATGGCGGTGGTGGGGGTGGTAGTGCCTTCATGTGGCAGGAGCTCCCGGCAAGCTCCACCCCCGCCTCCGCTTCTCAGTTCTACTACCAGCCAGCGGACTGCAGTGGCTCTGGTAGCTGCCTCTCTCCTCGCCAGATGTCCGCGGATCACGTGACCGGCGGTAACCCCGTGTCGGACTACGTAGGGCACTCTGGGAACATGACGGGAAGCCAGTACGCGAGCGCCAGCGGCGCAGCCCCCGCCGGTTCTAGCGAGCGCCACGTTGCACCGGACGACGACATGGATGGCCGCCCTGCCTGGCCTTGCTCGCCTCTCGGGTCGAGCGCCGATCGCCCGTGCCCATCCCACGGAGAGCACGGCGTTGATGACGGCGCACCGAAGTGCGCGGGGGAAATGCTGGTGGAGAGAATCGCGTTCACGGCGATCGACGCGATGGATTTTCAGGACGACGGCACCGAATTGACGGGACAGTGCGGGAGTTCGCTCGGGTCCTGCAGCGACGGTTCAGGTGAGGATGCCGGTGCCGGTGTGCGACGTGAAATACATTGTGGCTGTAGCAGCTGGGTAGGGGAATTGCGAGGAATGGTCGTTCACAATAATAATTTACATTTGTAAGGCGCATTTCATCCAATTATCCCAATGTGCCATGTATGGACAGCAGGAAATAAGACGGAGTCGGCGTAAATAACCAAAGCTATGGGGGAAAGGTCATTTTAAAGAGGTGAGTTTCCAGGGCAGATTTAAATAGCTGTAAAAGATTCTGATTGTCTTATGATCAGAGGCAACACGATCAATTGACCCTGAATGTGTTAGATTTTTTCAGACCTTGGAAACTACACAGAATTGGTCATCTTAAAGCAGACTGATAGAAACTTATTTGAATACATTAGCGGTATGATGCATATTAAAACAAATAACTTTTAACAGATTTTTGATGATTTGAAAAATATTGTTATTCAGCCCTTGGTCAATCGCTCATATCTTTTTGTGTTTAGTTTGTTGTCCTTCCCCTGCGCCTCCGATGAGCAGTTGGCTACATACGGTGTGAAAAAAGTTCAATATTCATACATTCGCGACCCACTAATTACTCTGCTGATGTGTTGTGCCCACTCTCCAGGTCAGATCACACCTCATAAAAAACGAGCTTGCGATTTGGAAGGATTTGAATTCACTATATTTTTTTTATTGCTCATCCCTGTGCTACTCTTGGAATCTCGAGTTATAAGCAGAATGCAAAACAACCACATATCCAATAACTCATTCGTAGTGGTGTTGTTATTTTTGTTCTTCTGGACGTCCACGCAGGGTAGAGTAGTATTTCGTGCACTGGACTGGCAGGGCGGCTCCCCGTGCTGCCGCCTGCCACAGACGGCCACCCTGGTGCTGGCCTAGAACCAGCAGGAGCTTGCGCTGTTGGTGCTCATCACCTTCAATTAAATTGCCAGTGCACGGCTAACATCAGTGGTGCGTGGCATATGAACCGGTTGCCAAACCCGCACTGACCAGCATAATAGGGAGGTCTTCCTCCACCCAGTTGATTAACAGGGGCTGTAAATGATTGTCCTCATCATTATAGGTGTTCACACGTGAGGCAGCTGGGTTTGCTGACACATTGACGGATTGCCTACAGGTACCCGAGACTCCACGGCGGCGAGGGAAGAAGATCTCGACAAAGCGGCCCTCGTGCACGAGGAGCACAGAGAATCGTGAAGTTTCACTTCACCGAAGCCCCGATTTTTATTTGTTATGCTTTATTTCTTTTTTTCCCTGGAGACCAATTACACCGTACTCACCTCGCGACTCATGAGGTCGTGCAATGTTTCTCAACACCAGTCCTCGCGACCCCCTCACGGTACACATTTCGTGATTACCATCAGATTTGTGCAGTGTGAAATGGTGGTAACGGGTGGCAGCCCCAACAATGACTTCCTCCCGCCACTTCTGGCAGTGGCCGATTCTTCCACACTGGCCATAAGTCCACCCAATTGGGTGGGTAGAGGTGAGGAGGTGGGGGGCGGAGGGAGCAATTTAATAAAACTACCCATTTTAGCTTTTTGCACGGGGTGGGGAGAGAGATCAAACCGTTACACGTCACACCGCAGCAACATCACAGTGGCTTTACTTGGTCTACGAATGAAAAAATCACGAAAATCCGGAGTGTGGAGGTGGGGGGGGCAGTTGTGAGGACTGGATTTGAGAAGCACTGCAATCCGGTGCCCCTGAAGTGCACGGCTGGAGATGGATCTCTGTCGTGCTGGGAGTCTATCGCGTGGGGCTTGGTGGAACTCATGCATTTCCGTTGCAGTAGTTGAGTCCCATGACGTGTGGCTCATGTTGGAGTTTGTTTGATTTTGGGGGTACAGTGAAACCCCTGATGTGAAGATTTGTCGTTTTCAGGGGTCCAGCCAAATTGAATGTTTCTGTGGGAAAGTGTTATATTGGGGAGCATAGATTGTAGATCAATGGGGATATTTATTTATTTTGGGGGGGGGGGGGAAATGGGATCTTAGATACTAGACAGCGCACAAACGTTTTCCATGTAACAAAACGTTATAGCGGCATTATGAAACCTCATAACGTCGCGGTTTGTGTGTTTTCCCAAATATTAATACTTACAAAGATTTAAAAGTAGCAGTGAGATGGCATAACACAACATCTCTTTGATTCACAGATGGATTGAAAAGTTTTGAGTTTATCCGTGGATTGAAGTTATCTTTAATAAGTTATCTTTAATAAGTTATCTTTAATAAGTTATCTTTAATAAGTTATCTTTGTCGAGCTTTGAGTGGCACCCCCTCGAATGCGCGGTGGATTTTTTTCTGAGTTCTTCAGTTTCCGCCCTTACGAAGCCAAACTCAAGCGAATAGAATTGGGTCACACCTCCCAATGCATGACCCTACTGAACACAAGTCTTGAGACTCAGCGAGGCTTTACAAGGGTAATTAAAGAACATAATTTTCATCATACAATGCTGATTCACATTTAAACGTATTGTGGAGAAAAAGTATTCTGCACAGTCAGTGTAAACAATAGTGCAGCAGGCGTATAGAAGCAAAAACGAAAGAATATGTTGCTGTTTATTTTACATCTAATCATGTAATTAAGGTAGACGGGAGAAAAAAATGTTTCACGATCTCTGTGTTGGTGCATAAACCTGCTGCCATGTTTGGATTCATTCCAAAGAATACGTGTGCAATATGATGCAACTTGTTTGGTTCTTTCGGTAAAGTCACGTAGAATGAGAATAAAATAATAAAATAACAATAAAATTCTCACGACGTTTCGGCCACAACGCAAGCGGCCGTCTTCAGGTGAAAGGTACAGAACTGTCGGGACGACAGAGCTTCAAGTTCTGTACCTTTCACCTGAAGACGGCCGCTTGCGTTGTGGCCGAAACGTCGTGAGAATTTTGTGTTATTTTATTATTTTATTCTCATTCTACGTGACTTTACCGAAAGAACCAAAGAAGATGAATCCTTGCAGTCACGAAAGCTTTAAATCGAAATATGCAAGTTTTGGATTTTTGGGCGACAGTGGTGAGGTGATGCAGTAAGAGAAGTATCACAGAAATAAGGTTTATCTGTTAAGGAGAATATTCATTCATTTTCACCCCCTTGTATTCATGATTTCTTCCGGGCACTACAGTTTTGTCCCGCATGAACCCCAGCACTTATTAATGGGACTGGCAAAAACGTCCCGATCAATCCACAACCCTCGTGAAAAAGACTCCTGGGTCTCGGTGTGAACTCCCTGGGTAAAGAATGACTAATTTAATTGGGTAAAATGTTTTGCAAATTTTTGATCGTAGTAGACGTCAACACAAATTTGACACTTAAATAACGGTCAGTAACTTCACATGAAACACTACGTATGCAATGACTCAGGTTGGTGGTTAGGTGCCACGGTCACACGTATGATTGCGATTATGATGCAAGTGTAGGTTCTGTTAACCTCGGTTGAAAGTGGTCTCTAGCGGGGTTACTGAGATTATCAAACCAACGAACTGCTTTGTCGTTCGCAGGGGCTGTGGACTGCGCACATCGCCATTAGATTGGAGGTAATTGAGAAGGGGATTTAAAACCCTGCGTTAACGCGATGAGGAAAACGAACCTTTGCGAGGTTGTAGACACACCCCCGTGTGTTGTAAGAGTCATTTCCATTGAGGCGATTGCCTTTCGACTGACGGGGGATGTAAAGACTGCACTGGAAAATCGCTGCAGAGTATAGGACCTATAGCTTTGGTGGGGAATATAGGGGTCCATGGAGTACATTGTATGTGACAGGGTCTGTGGGCATGAGACCTACCGCTCCGAAACGGGCCCGCAAACTCGCTTTACCCATGACTGCGAGAATCTTGGCCGTGGTGATTACTTGGTGACGCTGCTTTAACACTGGTGCACAGGCACAAATAATTAAACGCATTCGTGAATAATAACTGCCTTAAATTTCGATTTAAAGCTTTCGTGACTGCAGGGATTCTTATTCCTGTGTTCTTTCGGTAAAGTCACGTAGAAGGGAAATAAAATAATAAAAATAATCATAAAATTCTCACGACGTTTCGGCCACAACGCAAGCAGCCGTCCTCGGGTGAAGAACAGAGCGGTTGCAAAGACAGCGTCCTAATACATACCGTCTTTCCGACAGCTCTGTTCTTCACCTGAGGACGGCTGCTTGCGTTGTGGCCAAAACGTCGTGAGAATTTTATTGTTTTATTTTCATCATTTTATTACTTCCCTTCTACGTGACTTTACCGAAAGAACCAAGAATAATAACTGCCTTATTAAGAGGAAAAATACATTATGTGCATTTTTTGTTTGAAAATGTTATATTTATATCTATTTTTTATTTTAATGCAGTGTTATTGACAAGTGAGTTTTGTTAATTTGATACTTCCTAGACCTAGCAACACGTGTATGTCTCATTTGATCTTGGTTAATTCTGTCTTGCCAAGAGCCTGTTTATATGCGATGCGGGTTATGTTTCGCATTGTTTTCTGGAAACACGCGTGTTCATAATATGTAACACGCCAGTCCTATTCAGTCCTGAGTAAGAAAAGCTTCCCCCGTGCCTGTTGTAAGGGGAATCGACATTCAGTTAGCAGCAGTAGCAGCAAGAGGTGCCCTGATCCACGGAGGGGGCAGAAATTGGTAAAATTATGAAAGAAAATTGTCCAAAACAAGCCTCTACCAAATTATATATTTAAAAAGTAATAGCATATTTTACGTAACAAAACTATTGACAATAATTTAGAATCTTTCATTAGAAATCGTCGTATCGGAGAAAAAAACATGTTAATTGAAACCTATAATCCCCGATTAAGCGCTTCTGAGTTCACCTTATTTAGGAATTCCGCATAGCTACTGTCTGCACTGTGCATGTTTCTTGTCGATGTGTTTTTTTGTGTGGTTCTTGCGTTGCTAAGTTTCACAGTGTTTACACACTCACGGTGTTTCACACAATTTGATTAAACTTGCACACATGACGCAGGCATGTGCCCTGCAATAATGCCTCTGACAATCAATTCGGGAATGCGTCCGATCTCGACAAAAGTTAAGCCGGGTTTTAGCCTGCATCAGTCCTTGGATGTGCAACCGATGTACGTGACAAGGCTGCTGCAGTGACAGCTTGTGAGCAGCAAGAGGGCAGTGCACGCAAAGTTCGTTGTACTTCTTTGGGCGCCACGTCTGCTGCCTGCAGTCCGCGATGACCGGCGTGGTGAGGTTTAGGAATAAATCCCATGACCCGCACCTCCGGTTATCACGGTTGACGATGCTCGCGCTTGTGACGCTGCTAACCACCGCTATCGGATTGGGCTTCCACGAGAGGAGGAGGGAGCTCTTAAGAGAGCCCACCAGAGGGATTTGTCTTTACTCGTCCACGATGGCCAGACGTCTTGGAAGAATTTAGTGAACTCACCTTTTCCCACCACGCGCGTCCTGCATGTAAATCGTTAACGTATTCTTTGGATAAAAAGAACGCTTCAGAAAATAAGACGAACCCCCCCCCCCCCCCAAAAAAAAAACTTGTGTCTGGTATTTTAAAAGGTGTATAATCATGGTCAAAAAGGTAAAGTTCCCCCGTATAGCCTTAAACTTTTGGGGCAAGTGCCGTTAGCGAGCTCCTATGAAGGCCGGCACGCCACACGAGAGAGGGTGGGTGGCCAACGCCACGCACGATGTTTACACACCGCACCAGATACTCATTTGAGGCTGGGTCGCCCTAGGGGAGGGCCCAGGACCAATTCAGATAGTGGTTGTTGATGTTGCCCGTGAGTGGGAATACGAACCCGGGTCGCCAGGTCTTTCGGGCAACTCGCTAACCTTTTCGCTATTGCTCCCCACACAATTCTGGTCGTACATAAAATCCGTGATCTGGTTCCGTCTGTAAAAGATGTGATTCCGGACATACAGTACCCTGGTGTCTACAAACTAAGTTGCCTCTGTGGTAGTAGTTACATTGGAGAAACCAAACGCCATGTCTCGGACCGCATTCGTGAACACAAAGCAGACCTTAAACACGGTAGGACCAACACCTCGGCCGTGGCAGATCACTGTTATAATTCAGTAGGCTCACATGACATTGACTTCTCCAAGACAGAGGTTCTTTGTAAGCCATCTGGCTACCATGAGAGATTCGTTCATGAGGCTATCCACATATACAAGCACAGAGACAATTTCAACCGAGAAGATGGATTCTGGCTTAGCAATCATTGGAAAGATTTGATAAACCATTTCAGGTCTTAATTGATTGTTCATGCTTACGGTGGCTTTCAGACAGCATACATTAATTTTTCGTCTCCCCCCTCTTTTCAGAACATAGATGGACTCGTCCTTCTAAATAAACTGCGAAATCGCTGCGCGTGGCGCTGATGGTTTAAATAAATAAATACGCCGTTTATAAATTTATGCAAACCGACACACCTGATGATGACCGTTTGTGTTATGGTCGAAACGTGAGAATTTTTATTTTTTATATATTTTACTATTTTATTGTTTCCCTTCAACGTGACTTTACCGAAAGAGCTAAGAATATGAATATAATGTTAAGTCTGTTGGTCACATACACCTCAAGTTTATCCATCTGAAATACTGTGGTCTGTGCCCACGTGCGTGGCAACTCCCGAGGACCTTGTTGTGGGCTTGCTTAGCCGTGAAGAGTTTACGATTTCTAGCTCGCTCAAGCCACTAGGGGCACTATCTCGCTTCTCCCTCGGTGTCTTTCACGCACACAGGAGGAGGTGAGTGAAGGCGATTGGTAATTTAAAGCTGTTGGTCACATTAAGGCCGTAATTATAATATGGGGGGGGGGGATACATACAATGAAACAAGGTAAAAAAAGAAAAAACAGCAATGGAATACAATACACTATTAGACATTGTAAAAAAAGTAAATAAAAAGTCCATCCCATGTGTTCGTGAATTTGTTTTTTTTATATTTTAGGCATGAACTGGCAGGAAATGAGTTTTAAAATTAAGATTTCTTTTTTTCTGTAGGTGGACCCACTGGACCCACTGGGAGATTTTGTCCCCTCCCCCAATGTTGACGCCCACGGCTACGGCCTTGGGGGTCACATAAACAAATAAACAATCTCAAGTTTATTCAACTCGGGTGGTCACCAGCTGAAACGGTACCGTGGTCTGTGCCCCCCCACCACCCCCCACGTGGTGCCAACTTAACCGAGGGGGGGCCTTGTTTGGGGCATCTGTAACCGTGAAAAGTTAACGATTTACTAGCGCGCTCCAGCCACTAGGGCACGCTATCCCCGCATGCACACAGCAGCAGGAGCAGGTTGGTGAGGGAGGAGGAGGAGGAAGGGAAGAAGGAAGGAGAGAGGGCGACATGGCGGCCTTCAAGAACTCTGCCTCGCCCCAGCTACCGGACACGAGGCACGAGCTGAGCGAACTGGTCAAGAGGCAGCAGGAGATCGCGGTCAGCGACGCACAACAAACAACAACCACCAACAACAACCACCACAACCACCACCACATCACCGGGCCCTAGTTGTGAATACAATAACGTTGCGACTGCTGCCGTAGTATCGATGACGATGAATTATTTTTTTGTAAGTCGCGTTCGTTGTGTGTGTGGGTGGTGGGGTGGGGAGCGGTGGTGCAGCGGTGAGCGCGGTTTGTGTATCACGTACGAGTTCGACTCCCACACCGGGGACGATTTGTTCGAACCGCGCCTCACCCCCCACTCGACTCCTTTAGGTCAACTCGGCCTTAAACAACAACACAACAAACCCTACAGCAAAGACGACGAAGCGGCCTTGGCGCTTTTGCTCAGCGCTACGAACCCGGCGACCCGAGTTCGAGGCCCGCTCGCGGCCGCCAACAACAACAACAACGCGCCCGGTTGACGATTATCTGAAGCGGTCCCCGGGCCTCCCCCTCTAGGTCGACTCGGCCTGAAACGAGAACCTTGGTTGCGGCGTGTGAGTGAAACGTCGCCGCTGGGGGAGACAAAGGCGGCCGGGCGTGGTGCTGGTCACCCCCCCCCACCTCGTGTGCCACGGTGCCGGTGGTCTTCGTCGGCGCTGCTCGCTCACGGCACTTGCCCCCAGCAGCCTGTGCAGGCTACACGGGGATCTTTGCCTTTGCTTTAGTGCAGTGCGCCACGGCGTGCGGTGTCGTAGAGTACTGTGGAGACCATAGATCACTTGATGTCGATTATAGATCACTTAATATCGATTATAGATCACTTAATATCGATTATAGATCACTTGATGTAGACTATAGATCACTTGATGTCGATTATAGATCACTTAATATCGATTATAGATCACTTGATGTCGATTATAGATCACTTAATATCGATTATAGATCACTTGATATCGATTATAGATCACTTAATATCGATTATAGATCACTTGATGTAGACTATAGACCACTTGATGTCGACTATAGATCAGTTAATGTAGACTATAGATCACTTGATGTCGATTATAGATCACTTAATATCGATTATAGATCACTTGATGTCGACTATAGATCACTTGCTATCGACTATAGATCACTTGATGTCGACTAGATCACTTGATGTAGACTAGATCACTTGATGTCGACTATAGATCACTTGCGATCGACTGAGTTGCTACTACATCATAACACACGTTTATGAGGTAGTAATGAGTAATAATAATGATTCGTTATCGTATAATAGGTTACAATAATTATGTTTCGTTATCGTGTGTATAAGCTACTTTTGGTAATAACGTGATGATGGTGATGATGTCTGCAAATATAATAATAAAAATTAAGAAGATGTTTTATGTTAAGATGTTAAAACACCACAATAGAAACTTTTTGCAAGGAATCAAGTTTAATGGATTTAGACAATTCCCGAGAACTTGGTTGGTCTCTACGTTAACCACAAAATGTAGCTATTTGGTTTTTAAACATTATGTTGTCCCCAACGTCGTCCCCAACGTTGGGGACTACGTTGTCCTCAACGTAGTCCCCAACGTTGCCCCCAACGTAGTCCCCAACGTTGGGGACTACGTTGTCCTCAACGTAGTCCCCAACGTTGGGGACTACGTTGTCCTCAACGTAGTCCCCAACGTTGCCCCAACGTTGTCCTCAACGTAGTCCCCAACGTTGGGGACTACGTTGTCCTCAACGTAGTCCCCAACGTTGCCCCCAACGTTGTCCCCAACGTAGTCCCCAACGTTGGGGACTACGTTGTCCTCAACGTAGTCCCCAACGTTGCCCCCAACGTTGTCCCCAACGTAGTCCCCAACGTTGGGGACTACGTTGTCCTCAACGTAGTCCCCAACGTTGGGGACTACGTTGTCCTCAATGTAGTCCCCAACGTTGCCCCAAAGTTGTCCCCAACGTAGTCCTCAACGTTGGGGACTACGTTGTCCTCAACGTAGTCCCCAACGTTGTTAACGGGGCCCTAGGTGATAGGGGGGTGGCCGAGAACCCACAAAGCTGTGGACCCACACGGTTTAATACTCTGTGTTCTTGTACAGGGGAATTGAGTTTTTTAGGTCCACACGGCGCGCAGCCGTTTCAGTGCGGGCAACGACGAACACAAATCATTCGTAAGGTCATTTGTGTTCTCTTTGCGTTGTGTTTCTCCCTTGTGATGGGACTTTCTTTTGGGATGAACGTTGAGATTTATAAGGGGGCACGTGGTGACCCAATTAGGTTCTGAATTGGGTTGTAATAAGATGAGCGGCACTGATAAGGGGTTGACATGTATGGCTCTATTCACTGCTGGATGAAGGCCTTTCTCCCCCAGGAATGTCGCCATCTCGCGATACCGAAATCCAGAGAGGATCTTCCTTCGGGCACGTCGGCTGATTTTTATCGCTCCACGTTTCTCCACAACGGGATGTGGCTCTAATGGGCATTATTCACGAGCGCCGCAGAAACCCAGGCTGTTTTTGACCTATTCGTATTTTTTCACACTGTGATTCCCGCCAAAAAAAGGGTCCCGTTTTGTTGTAGCCGCTCGTCTCGAGCTATAAATTCTCTCTGATAGTGCATCGTCTTTGTGCTGTTCGCCTTGTGGCGTTCTCTTGTCTGACACTGGTGCTGAGGCTAGGCCGTAAAGAAGTCTGCTGTCTCTGGTGCAGGCCATCGGTTTCAAAGACGGTGCCCATGTTCGTTTGCACGTTCACCACAAGTACCGCGTGCGTGGTTAATGCAGTAACTTGATTCCTCGCAAAATGTTTTCTATTTGGCGTTTGAACATCTTAACACCCTATACTCCTTGGTTCTCTCGGTAAAGTCACGTAGGTAGAAAAATAATTATTTATTAGTTGGTCCAGATGTCTGTGACCCCCCCCCCCCCCACTAGCATTTAATTATCTAAAACTGAATTGATTGATTTTTTTTAAAGTAATGTTTATTTGAAACATGAATTAATACGCAAAGAGTATGGATTCCTGCAGTCGCGAAAGCTTCAAATCAAGATCTTAACATCTGTTTTATTGCCATAAATTATCTCATACTTTGACACTGCCAAAAAAAGGTCCCAGTGTTCAACTTTGTTTTGTTTTGGCTCCTATATACCCCCCCCCCCTCGCCAGACCCAATGTGGTTCGGAGGTAATACATGTATGAATAATGAACGTCAATATTTTAGCCAATTCATTTTGTGAGGTATCCTAACTAGCTTCTAGTAAACTGCAAGCGAATAAAACGAATTAAACGGACGCTCTGCACGCATTACGTAATTTTATCGCGTTCCCTGCTTACTCTTGTGAACCCACATTGTTGACGATCGGTGAGTTTATAGAAGGTCTTTTATATTATTCTAGGTTACCATGTGGATTTAAATGTTGTAGTTATTTTATATTGGCAGATACGGTTTACCTATGTTATTGTACAGGGTAATTGAGTTTTCAGGTCCATGCAGCGTACAGCCATTTCAATACGGGCAAAAATAAGTATTTTGTCTATTTGGTTGTGTTTCTCCCTTGTGATGGGACTGTAGGATGAACGTTGAGATTTATAAGGGCACAGGGTGACCAATAAGGTCTGAATTGGTCTGTAATAAGGTAGGCACTGATAAGGGGTTGACAGGTATAATGATGTAAAGCGTTCGTGACTGCAGGGATTCACATTCTTGGTTCTTTCGCTAAAGTCACGTAGAAGGGAAACAACAAAATAATAAAAATGTAAAACAATACAATTCTCACGACGTTTCGACTGCAACACAACCAATCATCATCAGGTGTGAAAACCACAGCAAGAAAATTTGAAAAAAAGTGGCGGGTTTTTTTCCTGCTGTGATTTTCACACATGATGATGATTGCTTGTGTTGCAGTCGAAACGTCGTGAGAATTTTATTGTTTTATATTTTTATTATTTTATTGTTTCCCTTCTACGTGGCTTTACCGAAAGAACCAAGAATATAGGTATAATGAGATAATTTAATTTCATACATTTATAAATCACCTCACGTTACCTCCTGGGACATTGCCACGTACTCCCAAGGAGTCCACGTAACCCCGGTTGAGAACCACTGGCTTAAACTGATCACCGCTTTGGGAGGAACAGCCAACAATGCTTGTCCTGTGGAAGTACTTGCCATAGGAATGTGACATTTTCACCACTGGCTTGGGGCCTGGAAAACGGCGGACGGGCACGGCTGCATTTCTCGGTTGAATGTGAAACTACTCGACATCATCAGCTATGGGTCACTCCACTGTTGGATGAAGGCTTCCTCAAATCGCAACCATCTCGTAATCCGCCTTTAATTATGCATCCAGAGCACCTGCTCAAGAACTGACCTCATCACTCCACCTTCCCGGTGGACGTCCTCTCTGTCGAATTCCATCCCTCGGCTGCCACCCTCCTCCACTTGACATCGACCCTTCGAGCGAACTTCTCCTGGGCACGAGGCTCGTTGACTTGCCTAGCAATTGTGTCCGATGACATTAGTTTGCATCCATTCTATTTTTGAAATTGATTTCTTTTTTTGTGTTTTTTTTACAGGAGACTCTGAAAAATCTTGAGCGGCAAATCTACGCATTTGAGGGGAGCTACCTGGAGGACACGCAGGTGTATGGCAACATCGTGAGAGGATGGGACCGCTACCTCTCCAACCAGAGGCAAGCGAAACTAAACTATTAAGCTAAACTACTTTTTTATTTTACCAGTTAAGGCCCACTGAGCTATATAACTCGTTTTCAGAAGCGACCTGGCCACAAATGATAGCTCAACGAAGTGGCTGATCTTGTGGAAATTTGTAGCGGACAAATAACTCTAAACACATGTTGATTCTAAATGTGTAGGGAAAAGCTGGAGGACTTGGAGGAAAATCCACGTGACCACGGGGAGAGAGACATGCAAGCTCTATAAATATACAGGCTTTCGGGTCAGAATCGAGCCCACAAGCTCCTGCATACCAGGCGAGATAGTTAATATCTCATCACCCAACAGGCGGTGGCGGATGTAGTAGAATTCCACCCGTCCTGGTTTCGGTGTGCTCTCGTAATAATTGTAATAAAGGTTTAGTTTTAGTTAGCGTGTCATCGTAGTCCATGCAGATTGCAACTAACATTCTCTGAGGAGGCATAGACACGGGCTGGAAGGCAGCAGCCAGGCTGTTAGCCGGCACCCACCGTTGCCCTGCCCTATGAACACACAACTCAAACCAATCACGAGTGTCATCATGGAGAATATAAATAACAAAGCAGATAAGTAGACAATGTCCCTTCACGTAAAAAACAAGTATATCTTATATAACGCAAAAGCAACACGGCCTTCTTGGAGTGATGATTATTTTGAGTTGTGTATTATACAATTTTGTGTTGGACTGTATGTGTGTGCGTGTATATATAGTTTAATATCTGCGAAGAAGATGGGTGTGGATGTTATTCAAACAAACGCATGACGTATGTATGCATGTTTAACTTCTTTTGCCACCGTACATAGACAATCATGATGACCGGAGGTGTGGGGGGAAGGACAACAGACTAAACACACAAAGCAGTTATCAAGAAATGCCTTTTCAATCTAGATTTAAAAGTGTAAAGCTCCAATGGCTTCCTAATATTGGAAGGGAGAGTGTTCCAGACGGCCGCAGAAGTGCATCTGAAAGCGTGCCACGCAGTGTGACCGTCTTTGTTCGATGTCTAGCTAAAAGCCGTCGCTGCGAGGATGGATGACGGGAGTTTGCCTGATGGTTTATGCTCCTTGTCCCGTGCGTGTAAAGGGATTGGTGTGTGCGCGTGCTTTGTTCTTTTGTGCCCTGCTCCCTGGCTCGCTGCACAGGGGTGGCTCTGGACCCGTCGAGAGGAAGAGCCGGAGGTTTAAAGAGGCAGAGAGATTGTTCAGCAAATCCTCCGTCACATCCTCAGCCGTGAGTTGGTATTCACCGCGTCTCAAAAAACGTTTTAAAGTCACAGATGTTCAAGATGGAGGTGGCCAGAGGACGGCTTGGGGAATTGGATACTGAACCACCACTGTTGATTTTATGAGTTTGAGTCTGGGTTTCAACCATCCATGATTAAACCGGGTTCTTATGTTTTGGAGCACTCACTCGAAGTAGCACGTAAAGAAAATACATTTGTTGTTTTTATTCAATTAATTTGTCTAAATTCCAGGTCTGAGAAAGTATTGGGTTGCCTTTTGTGCATTTCTCTCAAGTGGGAAAGTGGCGCCTCCTACCAGGTCACCTATAGGGATCTCAGCAGTATTTCTGTAAAGTCCGCTTCTGCGGGTTCTTCCCTAACACTCGGGGACATGCCCTGTTCTGTGAGATTTCTGAATGGATTCATCATTTGCCCCATTAACTATCTGAACACCTCAAAACATGCCCATTCAAATGTCAAGACTTGAGAGACCAGGATAAGTTTTAATTGCAGGAGTGGCATGCGTCACCAAAATGACAATATAGAAAATAATAAAGTCAAAACAATAACAACTGTATCATGATGAGGAATACAAAATATTGCAAACATAATTCCCTGCAGTGCGCACTGTAATGGGCAGATTACCTCCAGAATGAATAAAGCGCAAGTTACAAAGCCAAGCTGCAAACATTAAACATAAAGATGCTGACTAATAGTACTCGTATATGTGAACAAAGTCGATCGGGTTTTAAAACGTGTATCGCGTCTTGCTTTTTTTCCCCGCAGGCTGTGGGTGTAGTTGTGAACCAAGATGGAGCAGAGGAAGATAAGAGTGAGTGTTCGTTGTTCCTTCATCAGCTCTTAAGGGTTTATTTTAAACCAAAGTCCCACTGTGGGACTACACGGTGGGCAGCAGAGGGCAGCACAGCCAAATCCATTGCTGTAGAGCAAGTCCTTGTTTAACGCGCGAGCAGCAGATGCGTTCCTGAAAGTGCCACGTGAAGCGAAAACGCATTCAGCGAGGAGTTACTGTAAGATGGCGGGACAAAGAACTGAGATGAGGATATTGTATCACTCTGCACATATACCAAGAATTCCCAAAGCACTCGAGCTCCAAAAAGTCACAATCGGAATCTTTATTTATATTGGAGGAATCCGATGAGCTATAAAGCTATTTTTCACAGATGTCCAGTAGTTCATCGTCGACCGCTCAGAAGCTGCGTAAAAAGCTGCATGAAAAGTGTTCGCTCGTAGAAGAGCCATGTTAATTAGGAATTGAAGCTTTGGTGACTGCAGAAATCACTATACTCATTGGTTTTTTTCGGTAAAGTCACGTGTGTGGAAATGAATAAAAATAAAATAAAATAACCCGTCACTTTTTTCAAATTTTCTTGCTGTGGTTTTCACACCTGATGATGATTGATTGTGTTGCAGTCGAAACGTCGTGAGAATTTTATTGTTTTATATTTTTATTATTTTATTGTTTCCCTTCTACGTGACTTTACCGAAAGAACCAAGAATATGAAATCCTGCAGTCACGAAAGCTTTCAATCAAAACAAAATAAAATTCGATTAAAATAAATTACGACGTTCGCGAACGCGACACCTGACGATGAGCGCTTGCGTTGCGTTCGCAAGCGGCGCGATTTATTTTGATCTAATTTTATTTTATTTATTTAAATTCGGTTTTATTTCCGCACACGTGACTTTACCGAAAAAAAACAACGAGCAAAGAACCGTGTTGTAGCAAAAAACGCGTTAAAGCGAGGACTTGCTCAACTGCACTGCTATGCTGCAACACCTGTGCCACTCCCGTTCAATCCCCACTCGCCAGCGGGGTCAAGTCTGGTCAAGTAACCCTCATGGCTCTTAAGAGGTGGGAGAAGGCCCTTACCATGTTAAAGTACAGCCGTCCGGATGCATCACTGTGGGGTAGGGTGCCACTCAATATGCAAAGTGAAAAGGAAAGTTTCAGTTTTTTGGGATCAGAGCCTCTTTGTTATGTTTGGTGTAAAAGTCAACGGCTGAGAATCCCAATGTAGTCTGTTCATATTTACAGGTTGCTCAGGCTCCCGTGTTCTCTACGTCTGTGTCTCTGCAACTAGCACTCTCCATGTGCATTGCCCAGTGTGCAGTTCTCAATCCCATTGAGGAGTCGCGATAAATATCAAGGCGTTGTCTCCAGAACTCGTAGTGGTGCTGTTTAACGGGCACATTAATAAAACCTTGAAAACAACGAACTCGAATTTTTAGTGGCACGCTAATGTGGGGCCATGTTCATAGGCAGCACATGTCAGCGCAGCTAAATCAATATCCATGCAGTGCATCTATGCTCCCGCATGATTGGAGGAAAAGCAACTGCAGAGCGATAGCTCGTCATACTGGCAGACAAGTATCCACTTGCGCGCCGGTGCTGTGTACACATTGTGATGCACAGGGATAGTTGACGAGGGGGGGGGTTCCCCCCCGTGGTTGTACTGCGGCGCAACGCGCCTTGAATTGCTGAGCAATGGAGGCAAGAGCGCCAACTCTAGATGCAAATCCTGACCCTCGTTCTCCTTGCCGCGCGCTTCAGCACCGACGCGATCGCTTTCGCCTCTGCCGCAGAAGAGAAGCTCGAGAAGGAAGAGCGCCGCGAGGAGAAGGTGAAGCCAGCGCCGGTGGAGGAGGAAGCGGCGGCGGTGGCGCGGGAGTGCGAGCCGGAGCCCGGCGAAGCCGAGGCCGCCAGCGACTCGCCCGCCAAGCCGACGGACGGCGGAGGCGGCGTTGGCGGCCAGCCCGAGCAGCTCGCTCCAGCAGCGGCAGCAGCAGCAGCAGCAGCAGCCGCCACTGCCCCGCACGGCAGCCACAAGAAGAGGAAGCACAAAGCACGGCACCGGTACGCCGCTGGTGTGACCGCTCTGACGCCGCCACTGTGTGCGACTGCCTGTGCTGGCGTGGTACAGCCCCCGGCGATGGTAGTCGCACGGGTGGCGTGATGGTCACGCGGGTTGGCATAGCAGTCGCGCGCAGGGCAACCCTCGCTTGTGTCTGCCTGTGTGGAGGGGAACCTGGTGGATGAGCAAGAGCCATCGGCAAACACCAATCACGTCATTTTCCCCCTTCGTTGGCTACGTATGGTGCGAAAGAAGTTCAACATACATATAACTACAGGGTGATTCGAGTCGCGTAAACAACTGGTAGGTTTTTCTTGCATGGAGAAACGAGCCACGTGGGGACGTTAAAGGGCTCTAATTTGTTGCTTTTGCATTGTGTTGCAGATTTGAGTGGAAAATAAACAAGAAACCCCGAAGTGTAAGTACTGCGTTGTAAATAGTGTTTATGAAATGGAAAGAGGTGAGGTAACGTTTATTTCATACATTATAAAATGTCATCGTCATCGTCAGCTACGATCAATCCGCTGCTGTGTGAAGGCCTCCCCTCTCGTGATCTCCCAGTGGATCACTCCTTCCAGTTCCCGGACACGAGCTGATTTTGTCACTCCGTCTCCGTGATGGACGTGCTGTGGGGCGCTTTCCTTTCTCTGGCTGCCACTCTGTTTCAACTGCTGTCTGACTTTGGCGTGTTTTTTTTTTAAATAATTGCATCAATATTAAAGGTGAAAGCTATGCATATCAACAAATACTGCAATGCCAAAAGGGCAAACGGGACAGGTGAGCAGATCGACAAAATACATTTCTAACAACAAATTCCAAAGACCAACTTGTCAGATCTCAAGCTAAGAATCATTGAGCCTTGTTTAAGACTTGAATTCTAAACTGCCTGGAAATACCAGCCATTGTAGACTTGGGTTACTGGGTGGCCAGAAGATGGCAATGCATAAATGTGTCTGTAAATCCATCTGCGTGGAGCTTTGAATGTTATCCCCTTTAATTGCCTGGTGGGCTATCCATGGGTACTCTGGTTTCCTTCCACAAGCCCAACGCTTGCGGAACACGTGTCATCGTGACGGCCTGTGTTCCACCGTGCATGTAAATGTAACACCGCATCCGATGATTGAAGTCACCTAAACACACACACACGGGGTGAGGGAAGGCAAGGAGAAGTCGCCACCCTCGATTATCCTTCGCGAGTCGTTGCTCAACAGAATCCCCTGTGCAGAGCGTGGGTGGTGCGCGGTGGAGAGGGATGAGTGGAATCGTGTAGAGTGGGAGGGAGCCTTGGACCTGTCCGTGGGTAGATAACTTAAGACGATGATAATGACGACGACGATTTTCACACCTCTGATTACTACTGTTCGCTATGAACGTTGTGAAAGAAGTTCTACATACATGATGATGATGATGTTTCTTATGCTGTCTTCACAGTAAGATGAAGGATTTCCAGCGAGCTGGGTGAAGCCGTTGAAGTGATCTCCGCCTCTACCCTTCGTGAAAAAGAGTTTGAACATTTCCCCTGTAGCTTCTGTTAATGATCACTTTAAACGGGAAAAACAAGGAGCTCTAATCTAGATTTGAAGTTTTCATGACTGCAGCGATCCATACTCTTTGGTTCTTTCGGTAAAGTCACGTAGTAGGTATAAAATATAATTTTATAATTTTATTTTATACCTACTACGTGACTTTGCCGAAAGAAACAAGGAGCTCTCCCATGTGTTTTCTGGTTGTGTTTTGGGAGCGTCAGGAACTGAATTCAGTTAGGGCTCATCGTGCCGATCAACGTTGCGGTACGGAGAACCAGAAATTCAAGTGAGTCTGAATGCTTGGTGAATATAAAGCTATTCCGCTACGTAGGTTTTTGGGATTGTGCTAACGTAGAGCTCTTCAATGCGTTGTACCGCATCTTTTTTTTCCGATGTCCGACGTTTCGCGCCACGCGCTAGGACGTCATTGTGCAGAACAACGGGCGGCACAACCCCCAAACACATCGGAGAGCTGCACGTCGCAACCACGAAAAACTTATGCAGTGGTTACAACAACAAAAAAACCCTATGGTAAAGTGATAATCGTGAATAAGATGCAGCGATGAGCCTCACTGCAGTACATGCGCAAAGTTGCAGTCATAGCAAGGACATCGAATCCGTGCTGTGACGTGCAGCTTGAAAGCACAAAGAAGAAGGGGCCTTAGTGTCTTCCCAGCAATATCTTGTCTGCAAATGTTTCTCACTTGAGTAAGAGTCGCTGCAACAGTACTGAATGCTCTCTGATGTGTGATTAGGATTGTGCGCGTGGCACAATCTGAAAACACAAGGGAACCATACGGCACATCCACGAAATCCTACGCAACGGTCGTAGAAGTATACTGAATGCTATCAAGCAAAGAGCAGTAGTAATTTGCAAAAAAAATGTGATTCAACAGTAGTGACTATTTGTGTCTCAATGTTTATATTATAGTGGATACTCAGAGGCCTTCATCCAGTAGTGGATTGTTCATGACCAGGGGTGGGGAAACCAAGATAACAAGTAGAGACCTTTTTTTTCGAATTTGCTAAATGCATGTGAATCCGAGACGGTGGTCCTGAATAAATAACGTCTCGTGAAGTGGCCCTCAAAGAGCCGCATTCGGCTCTGGAGCCGCAGGTTTCTGACCCCTGATCGTGACCGTTGATGATGGCGGTGATGCCCTTAGGGTGGAGTGGTGATGCAGTGGATAGCGAGTTGCTGCGAACCCGGCCATCCGAGTTGAATTCCGTCTAACGTCGGTTGGCGAGTGATACCTGAGCTGGACCTGGAAAACCCTGCCCCCACACCTCCACCAACCCCGGTTTTGACTGGCGTGGTGAAGTATGGCCAAACAAACTCCCACGTCCAATCACGTGTGGGGAGGCGTTTATCCAACAGTCGAATGGCAAGGGCTGTAAGTCGTAAAAAAAAAATGTTCCTCAATCTTAGCTATAATTCCAAACTTTACCCTTGAATACCACATTAAGAAGCAAACTTTAGTTCACATAATCGTTATGCTTTACCAGTTATGAATGTAGCGGTCTTATTTACTTTTTTGCCGTTTGTTTTTCATCGCAGTGTCCGGCATCAGTTTGTAGAAAAAAATGTAATGACGAAGTGTGTGTTAGTGTCGAGCTTTTGTGTGCTTTCAACCAACGTTACGATCACGTGTCTGTCGGCGCTTGTGACGTCTCCCGTTACAGACATGGCAATGCATTAACAGCGCGTTGTGGAATCTCGTCGATACGACACGAGTTGGAGAAATTTGTTTTGTTTTTTTAAAGCTACCGCATTAATTACACGCAATAGATCTTTAACAAAATAAACTATTTGGTCATAAAAAAAATGTCGCGGTTGTCTTTTATTGACATCCCAGTGGTCGCGCCGTGCGAAACTGGCACACTTTTCAATCTCAGCTCGTGTGGTTTCCCCCCTGATAAAGGCTTTTACGGTACAATATGATTAATTATGAATTTTGGTTCAGGTCTGTTGGTACAATGTTTAGTTTTTAACTAACATGAATTTGGCATATTTGCCCACGTGACAACTTGATTTGATTGGCGCTGTCGGGTAGTGGAGGGTTATCGTTAGAAATCGACATGACTTTGACACGATCTGACCCGAAAGAAACCGATTACGATTCCTTAATGGAAATAGCCAATGCAGGACCCTCTTGAAAAAAAATGTATAGAGGCTCGGGGAGGTTTTAATGGGGAATCTAACTAATAATGTTACCATATTAAGCAATACCGATGTATATTATACCATACTGTAAAAAAAACATTCCTTTATACTGCACTAAAAGGTTTAGATGCTGCCATAGTGCAATGGTTAGTAGACTGGACTTGCAATCCAGAGATCGCAGTTTGATCTCCCCACGCGGTAGTTAAAATCACGGCGCAAGTTTCTAAAATCCCCCCCCTACCTCCATCCACCTAGCAGTATGAATACAGCACAATTATGTCGGATCAGGATTGTGTGTGGTGGGTTAAAGTCTAGGTCCTGCATGTATGTTGAACTTATTACGCACCGTATATAGCCAACCGTGCTAATTGGAGCTGCAACCTCATCCAATACGTATGGCCTGCGTGTAATATTTGGCCAATTAGTGGAGGCCCTTTTAGCTAGCAGTGGCGTGAACAAGTGCTGCATTGGCCGGGATGCACCCTTACCTTTTACAGCTTTCAGGAAATTTTGCTTCGTACTTAAAAATGCAGATTTGAAGTCTTTAATCCAACAAAGTTTAGTGGCCAAGTTTGGCATTTCATCAGCACGGTTGAATGTTATTATTCCACTTACATAACTACACTTTGGCCAAATCACAATGCCGTGATTTGCTCTGTGGACACGTAACCGTGTTCCCGCATTGGCTAATTCTCTGTGCTTCGTAAGCGGCTTAGTAAGCAGCTTCGGCATCTTGGTGACGGGAAGAGAAGGTCGTAATCCCGTGGAGGAATTCGCTTGCACCTCACTTCCAAGTACAATTGTGAAATTTGAGATTTAAAAAAAAGATACTTTTATAAAAGTTCACAATTTGCCAATTTTTGTGTGAACACTTGAATACTACAAGTTTATGACATCCTTTAAAAGATACACACGCGCTCAATTGGTATTCAGATTTCAATGTTCGGTCCCTATTATAGCAGTGGCGTAACTACATTATCAGCTCAGGGTGTGCGGCAATCGGTCAGGTGGGTCCCCAATATTCGATTTGTCTCGCACGATCCCACCAAGGCTATTGTAGATCGCGGCTACTTTTTGCCGAATCATATCGTCTTTACGCTCACGGTCTGGAACATTTTAACGCTGTATGGGCGCTCCTTCTTGGCATAATGCAGCCACTCCAGCGCTGTAGTATGGCGGTTGTCAAGAGGGCCCCCAGCTTGTTGCTTTGGCCACGGGGTGGGGGGTGGCGTCACCGGGTGGCTAGGAGATGTTAAATACCTCGCCTAGTCTACAGGAAGACGTGGGTTCGATCCCCGACCTTGACGCTTGTATATTTGGGAGTTTTCACGTTCTCCACGTGGTCTTGTGGATTTTTCTCCGGGTCCTTCCGTTTCCCCCCTCCACATTTTTGGAAAGATGCGGCGCTTGGGGTATTTTGTTGTAATCCATATCCACACGATGAGCCACTTCGTTGAGAAATCGCTTGTGACCAGGTCGCTTCTGAGAAAGAGCTATACAGCTCAGTGGGACTTTACCTGGTAAAACAAACAAAACTCGTTTTAATACTCTATGGTTCTTTCGGTAAAGTCACGTCGGTATAAAATACACTAAATCACGACGTTTCGATCGCAAACACAAGCGACCGTCATCAGGTGCAACAGATCCAGCAGGAGAACTGCTGACAACCGCTGACAGCATGTCAGATCGAAACGTCGTCATTTCTTTTACTTTCTACCTACGTGGTTACTTTACCGAAATAACCTAAGAGTATGGATTCCGGCAGTCACGGAAGCTTCAAATCAAGATTAGTTTGAATAGTTGCCGTGACTGTTTTCTAGCCTTCCTCGATGCCTCGAGGGTTGACCATGAGATGGACTCTGCTCGGCCACATGGGCCCGTTTGTCGCCGGTAGTTCTCGTGATGATTTGGACCCAGGATGCGGAGCCCTGCCCAAGCAACAGCGTCATCATTCCAAGGTTTCATTTGTAATCTGTTTATATTGAAATGTGTATTTAATCAGTGCGTACTGTACTACGACTACCTGATTTTGACATTGTTTTGAAACACGGTTAACAGAAGGAGAAAAATACGGACTAAAAACTGGAAAGTGGAGCAAAAAACTGTAAGGGCAGAAAGAGGAACACGTGAATTAGAGAATGTACTCGGTTTATTGCCATGATCCAAACGATTAAGAAAATGAGTGGGTGTTTGCAGCAGGACACGCGCTCGAAAATGCCACAATCAGAATATTTATACTGGAGGAATCCGATGAGCTATAAAGCTCTTGTTTCCACAGATGTCCAGTCGAGACGGGTCAGAATGTTACAACAACAACAAACAAACAATACAAAAACACGCTAGAGGAGTGTACAGTATATTATTGTTATTACTGAGCGATGGCCAAGAATATCATTGGAGTGGCGACCAAGGAATGTAACAAGGACGCCGAGGAGATGATTATTGCCTCGCTGAACCGTGAGAGGCGACGGCATTGGCGGCTTTGGAAGGCTGTCATCCAGGAGTGGATGGACCATGTCCGATGATAATTATGAGAACATTTAAACGAAACTATTTTTATGTTACCAGGTACGGACCACTTGAGCGATGCAGCTCTTTTTCAGAAGCGACCTAGCCAACAAATGGTAGCCCAAAAAAGTGGCTACATCACGTAGACATTTAAAACAGCCAAATACTCTAAACGCGTGTTTCTAAACGTGGAGGCAAGGACCGGAGGACCGGGAGAAAAATCCACGCGACCACGGGGAGAGAGAGAGACACACACACGCAAACTCCAAATATACAGCAGCAGCAGGCGTCAGGGTCTGGGTCGAACCCACGACCTTCCAGCATACCAGGCGAGGTAGTTAACATCTCGCCTCCGCAGCGAATACTAGTATGTACAACACACCCTGCACTCATGTTATGGAGCCATGGCTAGTGAAGGAGAGGTGATGAGATGGCTTCCCCTTTGCCTTCCTCAGCAGGACTTTTTTTACGTGACATTGGTGCCACCACCACAGGACCGTCTGTATCAGTGTTCACTCATTTTCAGAGGGGGTGTCACTTTCGCCCATAAGACATCATCAGTGTGAGGACCGCTACACATTTAAAACCGTTGGGGGTTTGACAGCGGCACGATGATGATGATGATGATGTTAACTGGCGGAGTATTTTCACGTTGGTGTTTATTGTCAGGGGTCGCCGGTGTCCCACGGGCCTTGCGATGAAGAACACTGATCTGGAGGATGTCCCATGCCATTGTTGTGGACAGGAGCTCATGTTTCCTTATTTGTATCTGGTCCAGGGTCCCGTTACAGACATTGCTTAGTCATTTCACACCGCTTTGTCAATCCACTGCTGGACGAGGGCCTGCCCACACCGTGTCGGTCGTGGGGGCTGTTTGACCATACCTCGCCACGCTGGTTAGTAGAGCGGGTGCCAAGCACAGGTCCGGATATCGCTTGCCACTAATTGTTAACCGTAGCCGGGAATCAGAGTTCGTTCACCGATAGAGTCACGTAGGTGTAAAATAAATCACGACGTTTCGGGCGCAACACAAGCGTCCGTCACTGCTTTCTCACCTGATGACGGACGCTTGCGTTTGCGCCCGAAACGTCGTGATTTATTTTATACCTACTACGTGGACTTTACCGAAAGAACCAAAGAGTATGGATTCCTGCAGCCACGAAAGCTTCAAATCAAGATTAGTTCGCAGAGTTCACAGCACCGTGCGCTAACTACTGCGCCATCGCCCCCCCCCCCCTATTCACACCGTCGAAAGGAAAACTTGATCCAAACTCAAAATGTAGCAACAACAGAAACAACCAAGTCCATCGCACTTCGTAAAGTTCTTGATGTTCCGCGGCCGTTTTCTCGGTGTTCTTCTTTACGCTTTGCCATAAAGGGGCCAATATTCAGGCCCTGTGTGGCAGTGGGAAACTCAGGGGCAGGGCCAGTGGAGGGGGCAACCAAAATAACAAAAGGAGCAATTTTTTTCGAATGCGGTAAACAAACAAACAACCCCCCGGTCAACGGTGAATACGAGACGGTGGTGGTGAATATGAGATGGTGGTGAATACGACACTACAGCGGTGGTGAATATGAGATGGTGGTGGTGAATACGACACTACAGCGGTGGTGAATATGAGACGGTGGTGCGTACGAGACGGTGGTGAATACGAGACGGTGGTGAATACACTACAGCGGTGGTGAATACGAAACGGTGGTGGTGAATACGAGACGGTGGTGAATACGAGACGGTGGTGAATACGAGACGGTGGTGGATACGACACTACAGCGGTGGTGAATACGAGATGGTGGTGAGTACGAGACGGTGGTGGTGAATACGAGACGGTGGTGAATACGACACTACAGCGGTGGTGAATACGATACGGTGGTGGTGGTGAATACGAGATGGTGGTGAGTACGAGACGGTGGTGGTGAATACGAGACGGTGGTGAATACGACACTACAGCGGTGGTGAATATGAGACGACGGTGAATACGAGACGGTGGTGGTGAATACGAGACGGCGGTGAATACAACACTACAGCGGTGGTGAATATGAGACGGTGGTGAATACGAGACGGTGGTGGTGAATACGACACTACAGCGGTGGTGAATATGAGATGGTGGTGAATACGAGAGGGTGGTGAATACGAGACGGTGGTGAGTACGAGACGGCGGTCCTTAATAAATAAATGAACCGGCCACGAGGCGGTTCATTAAAGAGAGCTGCATGAGCCTCCGGAGCCGCAGGTTTCCCGACCTCTTGCCCCGGGGTTGTGGGGGTCGGGGGGGGGGGGGAGACGTTATCGGTGGGTGCTGCCCAAGGCCGTAGCCATGGAGTCAACATTGGGGGGGGACCAAATCTTCCAGGGGGTCTGGGCCCCCCCCCCAAGAAAAAAATCTAAATTTGAAAAGATTTTCCTGCCATTTCCTGGCTAAAATATAAAAAAATGCACCAACACATGGGATGGACATTATATTTTTAACAATATTGTCTAATAGTGTATTGTATTACATTTCTCTGTTTTCACTTTTTGTTTTACCTTTTCTTGTTTCATTGTATGTAATGGCAAAGATTAGGGATTAATAAAGTACATCCACAATCATATAAACAGAAATCTGTTTTATAGAAATATATTGGGGGGGACATTTTGAGCATATTTAAATATTGGGAGGGGGGGGGATGTGTATATTGGGAGGGGGGGGGATGTGTCCCCCCCCTCCCAATATAATATATTATAATTACGGCCTTGGTGCTGCTGCACGGTGAGAGTTATTTTAATCGGCTCCGAGTGGCATTCCTGACACGTGCGGAGCGCAGCGTAAAACGTTGCGTTCCGTGCGCCAGCCAGGCTGAGCTGCTGTGAAAGAACCACTTTGTAACATAATTCTGGGTTTGTGGGACGGGGTGGAGGGTGGCGGGGGGCAAAACGGCCGCAACACGTGCTGCTGCTGCTGAGGCTGCTGAGGCTGCTGCTGCTGAGGCTGCTGCTGCTGAGGCTGCTGCTGCTGCTGCTGAGGCTGCTGCTGCTGCTGAGGCTGCTGAGGTTGCTGAGGCTGCTCCTGCTGCCTCGTGGTGCTGCTGGCGTTGTTGTTTATTTTATTTTTTATAAACTCCGGCAAGTGGCACGTCTGGAAGTGAACGGCAGTCGGTGAGTGAGAATCTTTTCGGCATTTGCGAGGCGCTGTGTCTCGCCTAACGCGACGCGGTGGCGTTCGTCGCCGGTTCAACATCGGTGACGAATATCGCCAGCGGTTCTGGGCCTCACCCTAGGTCGACTCAACCTCAATTTATTATCTGGTGCGGTGTGTAGTAAACATCGACATCGGAGAGACAAAGGCGGCCGGGCGTGGTGTTGGCCACCCACACTTTTCGTGTGCCACGTTGGCCTTCATAGGTGCTACTCGCTAACAGCACTTTGCCCCAACAGTCCGTTAAGCCTATATGGGGGATCTCTGTCTTTGTGTCTAGGTGTGCCTGTGTGTGTGTACGGATGGATGTGCGCCTATCTGTCTTGCCTTCATAGGTGCTACTCGCTAACAGCACTTTGCCCCAACGGTCTCTTAAGCCTATACGGGGGATCTTTGTCTTTGGTGATGTTGGGTTTTATAATTAATTAGTGTGTCACTGGCAGAAGAGAGGACCAACTCGTGCTACGTCGGTATTTCGCTTAACAAAGGTGAGTGAGAGAATATTTTCAGTAATCCATGAATGGCGTGATGACGGTGGATGTGCCAGTGAGTGAATGAGCTTGCGTCTTGTATGTTTCTCTCTGTCACTTCACGATACATCTCAGAGCTCAGAGCTCCCCTTTTGGCAGCTGCCCCTGTGCGGCCCGCGGTGACTCGGCACCTTGCCCGGTGCCACTAGGGGACGCTGATTGCTCTGTGAATAATGTGGGTAATTTTATTATTATTTTGTTGTTGCAAATTTAAACCGAGATTAGCATAGTGGTGGTGGTGGTGATGATGGGGAGTGGGATTGTAGCGGTTAGCACAGAACTACAACCTGAGGTCCCTTCAATTGACCTCATACCATGTGCATCTTTTTCCAAAGCTGGGTGGTTTGTAACATCAATCATAACTTAATACTTTACCAATAACAGCACAGGCCCAAGGTCACGAAACGTCGAGCAGTCATCAACAAACGGCACGATCCAAAGTTGTAATAGTGTAAGAGTTAACATGTTTATTGATTTGAGCAAAAGTTATACCACCGTGACCTGCAGTGTGGTGGGTGAGTGTCGCTGTGACCTCGGGAAGCGGTAGTGTAGCGGTCATCGCGCTGCGCTACGAACCGGGCCATCGCTAACGGTCAACACCGGTGACGATTATCTGAACCGTTCCTGGGCCGCCCCTAGATCGACTCAGCCTCAAGCGAGTACCTTATGCGGTATGTAAATATCGCCAGTGGGGACACAAAGGCGGTCGGGCGAGTTGCTGGCCACCCACGCCCTCGTGTGCCGTGCTGGCTTTCGTAGGTGCTCGCTAACAGCACTTGCTCCTACATTATGCTAAGGCTATACGGGTGATCTTTGTCTTTGGTGGTGATGATAGTGCTGGTGGTGGTGGTGAACACTGGACAGCAGACTTCTCGGATGCACCAACTACGTCAGCGATGAATTTAACACTGATAAGCCGGAGACATTTCGTCATACATTTATTACACGCCGCTTAATTTGATGGTGACGGTCGTGATCATAATGATTATTTCCACTGATAACGTGTAGCGCTTTGCAATGCGCTCGCATGTAGACGCTCTGTAAATCTTCATTGTTATTTATTGACGCGGTATGGGTTGTTGATAAGCAAGGGAGAGGTTGCATACGTCAGTTAATTGAGTGACAGACCGCAGGTGTTGTGTTAGACGTGTGTGAGTGTGTAAGTTGGTGAGGAAATGCGTGTTCACATGTGTAATGAGAGAGTACACCGACGGACGCCGACCGGCTGGATTGGCTCCGCTGCATCAGTCATAAGCCAATCAGGATTAAGTGGGTTCACCTGGGCCAAAGTTCACGGGCGGAGCTCAAGGGTGCTCGTGAGAACTATCGGGAAGGTTCTAGAGGGGGCGTGGCTAGAGGCGGGGCTTGGCTCCGCGTGAGATGGATATAAGGGGAAGCAGGAAGAGGCTCGTGGTCAGTGTGGGAAGTCTGGAAGCGGGACGACGTCTCGCCCCCTCGGAACGCCAGCGGCCACATGGCGGTCCGAGGGACGTCTCCTTGCGCGCCGCCAGCCAGCGGTGCTCCGCAGGAGCGGAGAGCGTGAGCGAGCCGTGCGCGGGAAGGAGTCGACACGCGCCGCCCAGAGAATAAAAAGATCGGTTACCATCCGAGAAGAAGCGCGGAGCTGTACAGCCAACATAGCAATAAAGAAAGAAAGGCGCAAGTCAACGTTCATCGTCAAAGTGTTTTATTACATATGTATGAGTCTATCCGTTGCCTTTTGCTACAATTCAGTTATAACTCTGCCATCGGTGTCGTGTCCCGACAAGAAGTTGTGTCCGTTCGGGACTCTCAGAGTGAGCAGCGCATCACGCCGCGTGGTAAAAAATAAAAACGGCCATCAGAATCTGATATCACAGAACCGCTTCTGAGATCCATTTCAGTGACCTCTCTACCCACAATTTTGCCCCCGACAGAGACACGTTTGTCGCATGCCGAACCGACGTTTTGAATTCTCAAAGCTGCAATTTAACCAAATTTGTGATCGGAGTTTATTTTGCGCGCGGTCATTGTTGACCGGGCTGAGACCATCGAACTCACTACGCTTGAAAACCCGGTCTGATTACGGGCGGCTGGACCCCGAATTCGAAGCCAAGATCTCAGCGGTGCCGGCTTAGTCCCGTGACCTTTGAGGCGAGGCACCCCCAGCCACCTGAGTAATGTTTTTTTGTTCATTAACATTCAGGTCGTTATTTTGCAGGACCCAGATTATGGGGAAGGGACGCTGGCTTGGAGAAGGCCCAGGCTCAGAGGATGCTAAACTGCCCCGGTATGCCAGCATTAAGGTGAGGTTCCCGTCTCGTGAACGGGAGCGAGATGGACCGCTGCTGCATCGCCGGGGGGCCGTGAGAATTGGCGACGGCTTCCCCAGGCCCTCGTCTCGCAGCGAATATGGATCATGGCCGGTCCGGCTTCGCGAATGTGCAGTTTGTGGACGAGAAGTGGCATTAGCGGTGAGCACGCTGCGCCGCCGATTTTGGTGACCTGGGTTGTCATCGCGTCTACCCCTCCTTTTAAGGAACGAAACGGGAGGATTTCTCAACTAACCTGTCTGTCGCCTGATGAAGCTAGTTGTAATTACTGGCGAGACGTCGTACTCAGATTGTAAATGTTGTGGCTTGGCTCTCCAACACACCGGTGTGCTGTACCAGTAACGAATTGGCCACGTTCTGTTTACGTGACAAACCTTACTAGTTGGCTGTGTCGGGTGGTGGTGGGTTTAACGACACATTTATATATTTATGCGATATTGGTTCGGGAAGGCCTACGTGTTAAGCCAGGTAAAGCTCACTGAGCTATATAGCTCTTGTTTTCAGAAGCGACCTGGCCACAATTGATAGCTCAACTAAGTGGCTTATCACGTAGAAATTTAGAGCAGCCAAATTCTCTTAACATATCTGAACCAGACCTGGGCATATCCGACGACCGAGGTCAACTCAGCATTAAATGAGTACTTGGCGCAGTGTGGAAACGTCCACACCTCCGATTAGCATGGTTGATGGCTATATACGGTGCAAAAAAAGTTCAACATACATCGCCACTGGGGAGATAAAGGCGGTCGGGCGTAGTGCTCGCCACACAGCCTCCTCGTGCACCGTGCCGGTCTCCACGGACGCTCGCTAACAGCACTTGCCCCAACAGCCTGTGCAGGCTACACAGGGGAGGGGGGGGGGGGTCTTTGTCTTTGGCAGGCGTTCCTGGCCAGCCTGTCACTGCTGTACTTCTGCAAGGCGCTCACGGCTGCCTACATGAAGGGCGCCATCACCGCCATCGAAAGGCGCTTCTCCCTGTCCAGCTCTCTCGCAGGCATCATCGATGGCGGCTTCGAGATGGGTGGGCTCCACACCGCAACAATAACAACAATGGCTCACCGTCGCTGCTCCTCCTCTTTTGAAGGAGCGCAGACTTCCAGTGGTTTATTGTATGGGTCCATAGTTTGAGTTGTGTGGCCACAATCTCAATGCTGCGGCTCGCCTTATAATGTATTTCTACGGATATCTAGCTATCTCTACGAGTTTCTCCGTGTATCTCTGTGAGTCTCAATGGGTTTACTACTTGATCTATAATTGGGTTGCATAGCCACAATAAAATTTCATTCATTACACATTGATTACACCCCCCCCCCCCACACCTTCAATCAAAACATACATTTAGCTTCTCCCAGAGAATATTTCCACCAATCTAAAACTAATCCACTTTATTCTTTGTTTTTTTTCGGTAAAGTCGCGTAGAAATAAGAAATAATAAAATTACATATAATAATAAAATTACGTATTATTATTTCTTATTTCTACGCGACTTTACCGAAAAAAAACAAAGGGTAATTCCTGCAGTCACGAATGCACCAAGTCAAGTTTTTAATCCACTTTATGTCACTAGGTAAGGTCCCACTGAGCTATGTAGCTCTTTTTAAGAAGTGACCTGGCCGCAAATGATAGCTCAATAAGGTGGCTTATCATCGCGTGGAAATGTTTAGCAGCCAAATACTCTTATCACATGTTGTCGATTCTAAATGCGGACGGAAATATCGGAGGACCCGGAGGAAAATCCACGCGACCACGGGGAGAAAGAGTGAGACACGCACACTCCAAATATACAGCAGGCGTCAGGGCCGGCATCGAACCCACGAGCACCTGCATACCAGGCGAAGTAGTTAACATCTCGCCAACCGTGGCGCCTCTGACGATCATCACCTCTGACATGCAGGCCACCTGCTTACTGCTGGTGGATTTGGCGATGGGCTTGCTGGGTCTCCTCCCAGCCAACGGGACTGAACGTGGCTGCTGTGGTCGTTGTGGGCCCCCCACCACCGCCCCACCCCCACCACCGTCCCACCCCCACGTGTGCAGGCAATCTCCTCGTGGTGCTCGTGGTGAGCTACTTGGGCTCCCGGCTTCACCGTCCGCGCCTCATCGCCGTCGGCGCCACCGTGATGGCGGCGGGGACGTTCGTCATGGCCCTGCCGCACTTCTTCATGGAGCCGTGAGTTCGGATGCTCGGGCGGCGGTGAGAAAAATCCGATGATGACGGAAGAAGAAGAAGATGATGAAGAATGATAAAGGATACAAAATAATAATAATAATGAATGACGATAGTGGCAGGCTGCAAAAAGCGTGAGTTTCAAAGGAGATGGGAAAATTTCATCAAGAGCAATAAATAACTAAATAAAAACCATCAGCAAGTTTCTGAAGCACTGCATCGTGGTCCCCTTGCCTTGGGTCAACGTCCAAAGTAAACTCGAGCAAATGTGACCGACTGGCAGCAGCAGCAGTGATTCTGTGTGATAGGCAACTCAACACACTCGTCAACAACACCGCCTTAAAAGAATAAACAAAAAATATATATAATTGGCGATGTTTCGGGAAACGGTCCTTTTTCATAGCAACATGAAGGGCCGTTTCCGGTACATTCGTTCTCAGACATTCATCATCACCGTTTTGACTCCTTGCCAGTGTTGCTGGCGGTGAGAGCTTGTGGGGTAGCCACGAGTCACGGCCTCATCGAAGAGCATCAACCATCAATCACCACGCGAACCCTCCGATCATCATCGCAGCGGCGGCTGTTGGGCCAACCACCGAATAAAGACCGGTCACGCCGCATCGCGCGCTTTGGAGGCCGTCTGGAACGCTCTTTCTTCAATATATTAGGAAGCCACAGAAGTTATGCACTTTTAGATCATCTAGATTTTTGTTGTTGTGTTTAGTTTGTTGTCGCCCCCCCCCCCGCCGCACCTCCGATTAGCATGGTTGGCTACGTGCACTGCAACAGAAGTTCAACATCAGAATCAGAACATTTATACTTGGAGGAATACGAAGAGCTATAAAAACACAACTCGGATAATGTATGTGGCACTGTCCGTGAAATTGATTGGTCCACCCAAGACAGCTTTCCTTAGAGCCTAGTCTCACATGGTGCATACATTATCAGAGTTGTTGTTTTTTGGTTGCATTGCGACCGCAGGTATTGTGGTCAATGCAAACATGACTCCTTGTAAAAAAAATGTGTCAGTTTTGTTGCCAGATAAAAGGGTAAAAAAACAATTATCATATTTTGCTACTGGCAAAGGAGGTTCCAATGGTGTAAAGCTCTTTTTCACAGATGTCCAGTCTGGGCGGGTAACGACGTTACAACAACAATGCAAAAACATTTCAGTAGTGGAAAGTACATCAACATACGTACGGTTACGCTGTTTTTTTTTCTCCCCAGCGGGGCAATTTTGTCACTGCGTTTCCTCGCCATCGTCGGCCAACCACCACCTAACCCAGTGCCGAATTATCCTAGTAGCACAAGTAGCTACTACTACTACGGGCCCCGCACTTTCAAGGGCCCCGCGCTAAATGCTTTCAAGCTATCAATTCCGGTTCAGCGATTCTGCACTTGCTCTATTACTATAGTACTATACCGCCTTCAACTTTTACAAATGACTTGGTGTTTAAGGTTAGCGATTTGTCGTATTATCTGGCTGTATAGCAAAAGAGAAAATACAATTACTTTACTGTGCAAGTAAAACATTTGTGTTTTAATATTTACGTGTTTTTTTTTACAAATTTAGGGCCCCTTTATAACATCATGCTACATGCCCCGCACTGCAGCCACCACCACACCACCACTGTCGTTGGCTCTGCCCTCCCAGGTGTAGTGGGTTCACGGGACACGGAGATGGTGGAGTAGAGGCAGCACTGTTTATTCAAGCTTAACAAGGGTTACACTGGAAGGGGTAACGGCCCCTTCACCCGTATACACTCTGGGACACCCCCTAGGCTATCTAGCCTAGCTCCTGTGCTCCCAGTTCCTCCAGCTACAGGCGCTAGAGGGAGGCTATCTGATCTGGCCCTGGTCAAGCACAGATCACGGCACCCCACCAACCAGACCGACCCTTAAAAGGGCTCCGGCTCTGAGGCTCTGGGGTCGCACCAACGGCTTACCCTCAAAGGGACAGCGGTCAGGGAAGTCCCAGGGTCTATCTAACCGGCCTTCCTTCTTCGCTGGTTCTTCATTCTTGGCCCCAACACACTGCCCCTAGCTCCTCTGGCTCCCCGCCCTTTATACCCATACACCCCTGAGGGGCGGGGCTGTAGCGGACGTGGTTGTAGCCACCAAGGTGTGGCTGTGCGTTACCTTCCCGCAACACCCCTACACAGGTACAATGAGCACGAGGCTCACGGCCACGTGCAGGCGAACCGGACGGCCGGGGCTCTGCCCGCGCACTGCCTGTCCCGGCCAGCGGCGGCGGAGGCGGCGGCCGAGACTGGCGCGCCTCCAGCGGGTACGATGAGCACGGTTTGGGTTACGTACGTACGGTGCGAAAGAAGTTCAACGTGCAAGCACATCAATAAACTTGTGCCAGAGCAGGGGCCGCAGCGACCTATTTCAACAGGGGGAGGGGGCGGGGTATGCGAGATACGACTGTGACACCCCCCCCCCCCGCCTCCTTTCTTACTGAAATAGCTATGGATGTTTTTAACCCGTACGCAATAATATGTAGGCGATAACTGTATATATAGAAATAACTGAAACGACAATGGATGCCCATGGTCATTTATATGCATTCATTAATCATCCCAACCCCCCACTTCTCGCAAGAAGAGAACACGAGTGTTATCATCAACATCTACGCCTCTACTTAAGGAACAAAACGGGTGGACTTCTCCACAAATCTGGCTGTCGCCTGATGAAGCTAGTTGTAGTTACTGGCGAAACGTCGTACTCAGATTGTACTAATTTCGTAGCTTGGCTCTCCAACAAACCGGTGTGCTGTACCAGTGACGAATTGGCCAAGTTCTGTTGACGTGACAACCCTTGCTAATTGGCTGTGTCGGGTGGTGGCGGGTTTAACGACACATTTATATATTTACGCGATCTAAACCAAAAAAACCCCTCTATTATTAACTATATAATTTTTGTTACACCGTGTATTGGGTGTGTGGGTTTTCGTTGGCCACTAGCGTTGACGGTGGGGGGGGGGGGGGGGGCACGGCTGGCACGGCGCCCCCCCCGCCCCCCAGTTCTGGGGAATGAAACAGGACCCAGCGGTGGCCGGGGGTCGTCGTGACCCCCTTTCTGCTGCGGCGCTCCGCCACCGCCGCCACGCTCACCCGCAGGCTGCGCGCGAGGCTCGGGCACCCGGCTCTGGATGCTGCTTCTTGCGGGAAACATCCTCCGCGGGATGGGCGAGACGCCCGTCACCCCGCTCGGAGTCTCCTACCTGGACGACTTCACCCGCCGCGAGGATTCGGCGTTCTACCTCGGTGAGACGCGGCGGAGCACGTGGCACGCGTGTTGCCCGAGTCCGGCTCACCGTGGGGGGCGGGGGGGCGGGGGCTTGGGGCACAGGTGGAGGGCGCCACGGTGGCTGGGAGATGTTAACTACCTTGCCCGAACGGGCGGTGGGGTGGTTGTGCGGTGGGGTGGTTGTGCGGTGGGGTGGTTGTGCGGTGGGGTGGTTGTGCGGTGGGGTGGTTGTGTGGTGGGTGGTTGTGCGGTGGGGTGGTTGTGTGGTGGGTGGTTGTGTGGTAGGGTGGTTGTTTAGAGGGTGGTTGTTTGGTGGGTGGTTGTGTGGTGGGTGGTTGTGCGGTGGGGTGGTTGTTTGGTGGGTGGTTGTGTGGTGGGTGGTTGTGTGGTGGGTGGTTGTGTGGTGGGTGGTTGTGCGGTGGGGTGGTTGTTTGGTGGGTGGTTGTGTGGTGGGTGGTTGTGTGGTGGGTGGTTGTGTGGTGGGGTGGTTGTGTGGTAGGGTGGTTGTTTAGAGGGTGGTTGTTTGGTGGGTGGTTGTGCGGTGGGGTGGTTGTGCGTTGGGGTGGTTGTGCGGTGGGGTGGTTGTGTGGTAGGTGGTTGTGTGGTAGGTGGTTGTGTGGTAGGTGGTTGTGCGTTGGGGTGGTTGTGCGTTGGGGTGGTTGTGCAGGGCATGGTTGTGCGGGGGGGGGGAGCGGTAGTGTAGTGGTTATCTCGCTGCGTCACGGACCTGATGACCCGAGTTCGATTCCCGCTCACGGCCAACACCAGCGGCGATTATCTGAACCAGTCCGGGGCCTCCCTTAGGTCGACTCAGCCTCAAATAAGCACCCGGTGCGGTGTTTAAAAACATCGCCACTGGGGAGACAAAGTCGGCCACCCACCCCTCGTGTGCCACAGTGCCGGCCTTAACAGGTGCTACTCGCTAACAGCACTTGCCCCAGCAGTCTGTTAAGGCTACACGGAGGGAGATCTTTGTCTTTGTAGAGCGGTGGGTGGTTTTTACGGTGGCTGTGCCTGCAGGTTGTGTGCACACGATGGGACTCGTGGGGCCGGTGCTGGGATTCCTGCTGGGATCGCTGTGCTCCCGACTCTTCGTCAACTTCCCAGGTCTGAGCACACCCCCACCCTAGCCCCCCCCGCCTCCTCTTGCATCGCCAGGCCCCCAATAAGAACACCAACGTTGATCCAACGACTACCAACCTTGGCACAACGTTGCATGTTTGCTGGGTCGTTATTTGATAACGGAGTTTTCAAAATATATATTTTTTAACTTGAACGGATCGCGCTCTTTTCATTCCTTAAATATTTCATCCGGCGATAAAATATTGAAACAAATTACGCGCGGGAGCGATAGCCATGACATTTTGTAAACGAGGATAATTTGATGATCACGGATCATATATTGCACAGGGAATCAACGTACCGCCATGTCACAGCACTTTTATATTCAAGCTAATAGGAACTTAGCATCGGTAATAATGACGTAAGGCCACTGCGCCGCTTGTGAGGTTTGAGGGGTTCAGCGATGTGCGTGGAGCGATTACAGCAGCAGAGTATGCGGCGGCGACGGGAGATGATGATTTAATCTTGGAATGCACCACCACCACCACGAAGTATTTGCTCGCGTTGAGAGAGAACGCCTCAGAGGTGTGAGCAAGAACTCCTGATGACGACCGCCTGCGTCGCGATGGAAACGTGATATTAAAAAAAGAAAAAAACATCACTTTATTTTCATTTGTATTATTTTATTGTTATTATTTTTATATTCACGTGATTTTACTGAAAGAACCATAGAATATGAATTCCTGCAGTCGCGAAAGTTTCGAGTCAAAATTTTAAAAAAAGGGGTAGGAAAGGTAGCCAGCACAAAATTCCCACCCCCAAGCTCTGCGACCCTATATACAGGAAGGCGTTGACGGTCAATTAACGAGGGTTTGTACATGTGGGAGGAAACCGGAACACCCAGAGAAAACCCACACGTGCGAGGGCCAACGCTCTATCCCATACAGATAGAACAGGCGGAGTCCACATTTTTTTTGCCGTACCGCGACCCGGGGCTACAGCACCACCTCCTCGACGCCGGCGGGGAGGCAGCTTCGCGCAACATTCGTGCGCGGCGATCAACCAATCCTCGCCGCTACCTCCACAGCGCTGGTTTTAAAGGCAGCCACGTGCGCAGTGGCGTAGCCGCCGCGCCGGCTCAGCTGGACGTGAAGCTCACGCCGGCGGACGCCGTGTTGTGCCCGCCGCACGCCTTGGTGCTGGCAGACCGGGTGTCCCTGCACGTGCAGGACGAGCGCTGGGTGGGTGCCTGGTGGCTTGGCTTCCTCGTCGCCGGCGCTCTCAGCCTGCTCGCCTCGCTGCCCTTCTGGGCATTCCCACGCAACCTCCCTCGGTGAGCACAAATACTCGTGGATCAAGATCGGAAAACTCGGTCTCCCTGGAACTGCTCTTTGTGTGCGAGCGTGTGTGTGTGTGCGCATCAAGTAACCGTATCGACTGCCCCGGTTTGTGCGGATGCGGTTTAGGGTGAGCCATGAGCTATACAAATGAATACAAAATTAATAAATGTGTGTTGTATTTAACACGTATGCTTTCGCGACAAATATCCATAATGCAGGTTTTTTTGGGTGAGATCACGTGAATATATAAATGTGTCTTTAAACCCGCCACCACCCGACACAGCCAACTGGTAAGGTTTGTCAAGTAAACAGAACGTGGCCAGTTCGTCACTAGTACAGCACACCGGTTGTGTGTTGTATTATGGATATTTTGTATTGCCTCAACGGAATTGAATGTGAACACATGACTATGCTGCATCGAACGCGTTAACGTGGCAGCGGCGTGCGGTGCTATCCGTTTGTCAACCGGTCTGTCTGCCGTTGTCCCGAGCAGTGAAAAGGAGCCGAGACGATCGTCGGAGATGAACTCGATGCCCGTCAAGGAAATTCTGCTCACGTCAGGTGACCTCACTTGGGGGCCACGTTCACCGCTCACTTGGGATCGTGCCACCGTGATCACAGTTTGTGCGGGGCGGCGGCGGGGGGGGGAGGAGGCGCGGAACGTTGGTGCAGTGTTTGACTGGCAGACTGAATGAAAAGTAAAAAAAAAACACTTTCTTTTTTATTTTACCAAGTAAGGCCCCACTGAGCTATGTAGCTGTTTTTCCGAAATGGCTCGGCCGCAAATGATAGGCCAATGAAGTGGCCAATGAAGTGCCTTATCACGTGGACATTTCTAGCAGCCAAATACCATAAACGCATTTTGATTCTAAATGTGGAGGGATAAAACCGGAGGACCTGGAGAAAAATCCACGCGACCACGGGGAAAGGGAAACGCAAACTCCAAATATACAGCAGGCGTCAGGGTCCGTATCAAACCCACGACCTCCTGTATACCAGGCAAGTTCGTTAACATCTCGCCAACCCCAGCACCAACGCTTGCAGGGCTGTCTGTACAGAACGAGCGGGTTTAACCCTTCCCGCGATCGTCATCGCGATCGTCGTCGTCATCATCATTGTCTCCGTGGTACAGGAGACAAGGACGAATGTGCCACGGACTTCCCCAGGAGAGGGTCGCACAGCTCGACGCTATCGACGTCTCCCACGTCGCTCATCAGAGGTGCGTATGGTGAACTTCTTTCGCACCGTACGTAGCCAGCCATGCTAATCAGAGGTGCGGGGGGGGGGGGAAGGACAACAAATTAAACAGAAAAAAAGCAGTTCTAAAGAAATGAGTTTTCAATCTAGATGATGATTTAAAAGTGCACAGCTCCAGTAGTCCAGCGACTTCCTAATATCGGAAGGAAGAGCATTCCAGACGGTCGCATAAGCGCATCTTAAAGCGCGCGATGCGGTGTGAGCGGTCTTTGTTCAATGGTTGGCCCAAAAGGCGCTGCTGCGAGGATGACCGGAGAGTTCACGTGGTGATGGTTTACACTCCTTGACGAGACTGTGACTCGTTACTACCCACAAACTCTAACCAGCAGCAACACCGGTTAAGGAGGTTGACGGTGATGAGCAGTTCTAAAGAAATTCTTTTTCACTCTAGATGATTTAACAATGCACAGCTCCAGTGGTTTCCTGATATCAGAAGGAAGAGCGTTCCAGACGGCTGCACATCTGAAAGCCTGCGATGCAGCGACTGATGTTTATCCAAAAGCTGCTGCGAGGATGACCGGAGTTTGTGTGATGGTATGCAGTGGGACTCACTTAAAGGTAACTTTTTCAAAAAAATCTCACCTCCGACGCTCAAAAAGCACCAATGGCGAGCAAAGCAACGCGGACTCGTCGGTTGCTGCGTCTCTGCGCTGCACGAGAAATCCCACATATTGCCACACTGCACAGGAGCCTCCGTGGCATGGCAATGCGCATTACTGAATTGGCCTGCGATTTTCGTGGTGTCCCTGGTGTGTTTACCTTTTGTTTTACATTGCTTTATTATTATTTTTAAATATATATTACACAAATATACAAGTAAATATGTTTTGCATGACCTTGCCTCTGCACGGGGTGCTGTGTCCCCCGCTGGCTAACGCGGTGGTGTCTGTGTGCAGGAGTGACTGCGTCTCTGCACGGGGTGCTTTGCCAACCGCTCGTTGTGGCTCTACTCGTTTCCCAAGTGCTCCAGGTCATGTCGCTGGTCGGGTTCGTGACGTTTAAGCCCAAGTTCATGGAGGAGCAGTTCGGCAAAACGGCGGCCGAGGCGAACATGTTCATGGGTACCTCTGATTCCCGCACCTCCGATTAACACGGTTGGCTCCGTACGGCGCGAAAGAAGTTCAATGTGCATACGTACATGGATGGGCACGCCGGCCTGCTGGGTGGCGACACACACAGGCACGTGGCCGCTGGTGACACGCGGAGTACGCCAACGGCCACACGGATAATGTAATAATGATAAATAATAAACTCGGTTTTCTCTATAGCCCTTTTCGGACGGGCCTCAAAGCACTTTACATAAAGCTGGAGAAAGCCTGTAGTAAAATCAGTTTTAAGACTCCATTTAAAAATGATAACAGACTCCGATGCCCTCATGGACCGAGAGAAGGACATTCAACAATCGCGGGGCTTGGCTGCAAACAAAAAAATATCCGTCTCTAATAGAACAAAGTCTTGTCTTTGGACAAGCACTAGCAACGATGGAAACGGGCAGCAGGGCTCGATCCTTGGCAATGATGGCTGGAGCCTTGTCTGGCAGAGGGACGCAACCGGGAGGTTCACCAGAGTTTGGACGCACCTAGGGGCGGCAGGCATTGAAGGCCAACCCCATGGGCCAAAATGATGGAATGAAGAGGCGGATGAGAGCAGGTCAGAGTTCTTTTAAGAAAAGCGTAATGCCGAGTGAATAATAACGCTCTGTAATCGGTGTGTATTGCCAACCACGAAATGTGCGTTGAAAAAAAAAGATCCCGTTTGGCGTACAAATGTTATCCATCCTATTTATTTTTCCGAACTTTCACTCAGACAAGCGACCGCCTTTCCCAAATACCTGCGCGGGTTTTTGCAGCGGTGCTGTAGACGGCTTTTGGCCTGTGCCGCGCACCGCTCGGCACTGCGTTCGGTGTTTTTGGCTTCGCTCGACAATTGGGAGCTTCTCCGGGAAGTGAAAGTGAACTTTTCCATAATACAGGGGTTTTTTTGGGTTAGATCGCGTAAATAAAATAAATGTGGCGTTAAACCCGCCACCACCCGACACAGCCAATTAGTAAAGTTTGTCATGTCAACAGAACGTGCCAATTCGTTACTAGTACAGCACACCGGTGTATTGGAGAGCCAATGCACAACATTTACAATCTGAGTACGACGTTTCGCCAGTAACTACAACTAGCTTCATCAGGTGACAGCCAGATTTGTGGAGAAGTCCACCTGTTTCGTTCCTTATATAGAGGCCAGTGACGTGTGGTGAGGTCAATGGCTGGGGAGGCACTGGCTAGTGTCAGAACCAGATTTACACACTGAGGGGGGCGTGGCCTCACGGAGGAGGGCGTGGCCTCACGGAGGGGGCGTGTCCTCACGGAGGGGGCGTGTTAGACACGTCCCCCTCAGTGAGGCAGATGTGATAGCTGCCTCACCTGGTGCTTTTTCATTGCAGTTTAATGACGAGACCAGCGAGCCTAAATATCTTCATACACATACGTGAAATAAGTTACCTGGAGTATGGAAGGCGAGGACATGAAATGAAGGGGTCTACAAACATTACATTGGTGACATACTGAGATAGTAACAGGCACGCGATTATTGCCCGCGCTCCACCCAGGTACTGAGGGGTTGCGCAATCAGAGGGGAGGCTGAGCTCGTCGCTGCCTCACCTCTCGTCTCTTCCTGTATTTGCAGCGGAGCTCCGCAAATTTTGGCGATTTTGACGATAAAAATGATTGGAATCATACAGAAATGACGTTTATAACACAGATCAGTAGAAAAATCTTAATATTTATTTTATTTGATTATTCTTTTTTTTTACTTTTCGTAACAGCTATTTTCATTGGAGTACGACAGGTGAGGCTCTGCCTCCCCTGCCTCCCCTGACCGCACATCCCTGATAGAGGCGTAGATGTGGTGACCACACTCGTGTGTTCTTATTGCGCAAAATGGGGGGGGGGGGGATTAACGAATCAACGTACATTTTGCATGCGCATTATGTGAACCCATTCATCTTGTACTTCCATTTCCCTGTGTGCCCCCCCCCCCCCTCCCCTCCCACTGCACAGGAGCGGTGAACGTACCCTCGGTGGCGCTGGGCATGTTCGGGGGTGGGCTGCTGATGCGCTGCCTGGCCCTGGGACCCCTGGGGGCCGCTCGCCTTTCCCTGGCGTCCGGCTCGGTGGCCTGGGCCCTCACGCTCGCCTTCTACGCGCTGCGCTGCGACGGCCCCAGCGTCGTCGGCCTGACCCGCACGTGGGCCACGCACACCCCTCGCGTTACGCGGCGCGCTGGGTGACGCGGATATTCAGGAACGCCTTGTGGATATTAGGGAATGGCATGTGGATATTAGAGAAGGCGGTGTGGATATTAGGGAACGCTGTGTGGATATTCAGGAACGCTGTGTGGATATTAGGGAATGGCATGTGGATTTTAAGGAACGCTGTGTGGATATTCAGGAACGCCTTGTGGATATTAAGGCACGCTGTGTGGATATTAGGGAATGGCATGTGGATATTAGAGAAGGCGGTGTGGATATTAAGGAACGCTGTGTGGATATTAGGGAATGGCATGTGGATATTAAGGAACGCTGTGTGGATATTAGGGAATGGCATGTGGATATTAAGGAACGCTGTGTGGATATTAGGGAATGGCATGTGGATATTAAGGAACGCTGTGTGGATATTCAGGAACGCCTTGTGGATATTAAGGCACGCTGTGTGGATATTAAGGAACGCCTTGTGGATATTAAGGAACGCTGTGTGGATATTAGGGAATGGCATGTGGATATTAAGGCACGCTGTGTGGATATTAGGGAATGGCATGTGGATATTAGGGAATGGCATGTGGATATTAGGGAACGCTGTGTGGATATTAAGGCACGCTGTGTGGATATTAAGGAACGCTTTGTGGATATTAGGGAATGGCATGTGGATATTAAGGAACGCTGTGTGGATATTAGGGAATGGCATGTGGATATTAGAGAAGGCGGTGTGGATATTCAGGAACGCCTTGTGGATATTAAGGAACGCTGTGTGGATACTCCGAAATGCCGTGTGGCTATTAGGGAATGCCGTGTGGAGGTTACAGAGCGCCGTGTGAAGATTAGGCAATGCCGTGTGGATATTGGGGAACGCCGTCGAGAGGGGCTCTTACGGATCTCCGACCCCCGCAGGCCGCTGCTGGCTAGCCACGCGGGAGCGCGGGCCACCGGCTGCCCCGGCGCATGCGAGTGCCGGGGGGACGCGTGGGAGCCCGTGTGCGGCTGGGACGGCCTCTCCTACCTCTCGCCGTGCCTGGCCGGATGTAATGCCACCGTCGCCGGCATCTCCACCCAGGGCGGAACGGCGCCGGTGAGCGCGTGCGTACGTGCAGTGCGTAACGTGAACGGGGAACACGTACGCACGCACGTGTGTTCGTGCACATATGTACAGTCTGTTCTCCTATAATGCGGTAGTAGTTGCGTTCCTGAAGAGCATTGTGTTGTGGAAAAATCGCGTTATAATAAATGATATATAACATAGCGGGTAAAGCACAGTTCGTGATGACACGACAGGTGCGTCCGCAGGCTGAACAAAGACTGAGGCGCGTGGGTAACTTCTAGAAGAATCCAGCAGCATCCCGCCTTGTGCGCTGCTGTGCCGAGGCAGCCGTACAACCGCTTATTCCTACTCGCGCGATGTACTTCTGTTCACTCGATCGCGTTATATCATGTCTGTCAACCCATACAGTTTACCCATTTTATTGTAGAGGGAAAGTGAGTTTTCAGGTCCATACGGCATACGGCCGTTTCAATACGGGCAAAAAAATTATAATTATTTGTGTCTATTTGTGTTGTGTTTCTCCCTTGTGATGGGACTTTGTAGGATGAACGTTGAGATGTATAAGGGGCACGGTGTGACCAATAAGGTCTGAATTGGTCTGTAATAAGGTAGGGCACTGATAAGGGGTTGCCAGGTATGGTTATATCCAATTTAGATCCGCGTTATTAACAAATGTGTTTCTTTAAATACATCATGCGCGTTGTATCCAAGTCGTTTTAGTTTCTCTCGGAAGCAAAACGAAAATGCGTGCAGTCCATTCCAAATTTGCGTGATTCTCTTTTTTTTTAAACCCCATTTCCACGTGAGTTGTGGCGAAACCTGTGGATCTGGAGGAAGGGAGCACGTTCTACATCCGAGTTGCGTGTACCCCCCCAACCCACCCCCCCCCCCCACCGCTGGCAGGTATTCACGGACTGCGCGTGTGTTGGTGGTAGCGGAGGACGAGCCACGCCGGGGCTGTGCGCTCGCACCGCCTCTTGCGACCGCAGCTTCCACATGTTCCTGGGGGTCACGGTGGCGTCGTCGTTCATCTACGCTCTGGGCTCCACGCCGGCTTACTTCATATTTCTCCGGTGCGAGATCCGTGCGGCCCTTAGAGTGTAGCCGCGGTTTTTAGCCGGGCGGTGGCGGTGGCGCACGCCTGTAATCCAGCACAGTGGAGGCGAGGGGTTGGTGGACCGCCGCACTAAACGTTGTGCGACTGCCTTCCCTGTGGGTGTCAAGGTGGAGCCGTACCCTGGCCTGCCAGGAGAAGGCGCTACAGCAGAAATGTGGACCCCCCCCCCCCCCCCAACGCGTTTCCATCTGCGTGGGATAGAGCGTTGCCCCCTCGCACGTGTGGGTTTTCTCCGGGTGCTCCAGATTCCACCCGCATGTAAGCACTCATCAATTGGCTGATTATACGTCAATATCAGGATTCTTTATTTAGATTTAAGGAATCCAATAAGCTATGAAGCTCTTTTTCACAGATGTCCAGTAATATATAGAGGACCGCAGAGCTTGAGCGGTGCCAGCCGATTGCCTGACTTCCTTCCGCTTGCCTGCGGTCCCTCATGTGTCCAAGTACTCTCTCGCTTCTTGGGTGAGCGAATACTGTGCGGCACATTATACGTTGAAATTATCATTTATTACGTAGGTAAAGAAAACATTAAAATAAATGAAATCACGACGTTTCGGGCGCAACACAAGCGACTTTACTGAAAGAACCAAGAGTATGGATCATTGCAGTCACGAAAACTTCAAATCTAGAATGATCATTTGTTATTAAAGGGGGGAGCATATGGGGGGGGGGGGTAGGAATAGCAGGATTTTCATGATGAAATTCAGATTTGATATTCAGTCGAGTCAAGATCTTTGGGGGATGGGAATTGAATTTCAGAGGTGTTTTCTGTGGAATGAGTTCGGTAGATGGTCGTTCACTCGATCAACCATTGTTTGAAGTTCAAATTCGCAGTGGATTAATCATGAATGACTGATGATGATGAAGATTTTTTGATCAAGATTGATCGGCACGCGGCTTTGCGACTTTTATTGTAGACCACCTCGGAACGCCGCTGCATAAAAGCCACGTTGTGCCGTCTATCGTTTGCTCAGGAGCGTGAATAGCGAGCTGAAGTCGTTTGCACTGGGGCTGCAGACCATGGTTACACGCACCTTGGGTGAGTGGCACCTTCACCATCGCCCTGCAACCACATCACACTGAAGTGACCCTCATCGACATAGAAGCTGCTATATATCCCACGTAATAAGCCACTTCGTTGAGGTATTATTCGTGGCCAGGTCACTTCTGCGAAAGAAGCCGTTGGCTCAGTGGGCTTTTACCTGGTAAGATAAAAAAATATAGTTTCGTTTTATTTGTCATTTTGTTGTGATTTGACAATTGTTTTTTTTACCCTTTTATCTGGCAACAAAACTGACACCTTTTTTACAAGGAGTCATGTTTACATTGACCACAATACCTGCGGTCGGAACGCAAACAAAAAACAACAACTCTGATAATGTATGTGGCACTGTCCTTGAAATTGATTGGTCCACACCCGAGACAGCTTTCTTTAGAGCCTCGTCTCACATGGTGTTGGACCAGAAGACGCCAAAAGGCGCTCAACTCAAAGACAATGCACCATCAGAGTATGAGAGCTCGGGTGTAAGCATTTACACCATTGGAAACCTCATTTGCCAGTAACTGTCTCGGGTGTGGACCAATCAATTTCAAGGACAGTGCATTCATTATCAGAGTTGTTGTTTTTTGTTTGCATTCCAACCGCAGGTATTGTGGTCAATGTAAACATGACTCCTTGTAAAAAAAGGTGTCAGTTTTGTTGCCAGATAAAAGGGTAAAAAAACAATTATCATATTTTGTTACTGGCAAATGAGGTTTCCAATGTTGTTGTGATTTGTTTACCTTCCCCATACTTCGCACGCCTAAGGTGTTTTTGTATTGTTTGTTTATGTAACGTTGTGACCCTGTGCCCCTACTTGGGCATCTGTCAAAAAAGAGCTTTGAAGCTTAATGGATTCCTCCAGTATAAATAAATATCCACAATACAGGTTTTTTGGAGTTAGATCGGGTAAATATATAAATGTGTCGTTAAACCCGCCACCACCCGACACAGCCAACTAGTAAGGGTTGTCACGTCAACAGAACGTGGCCAATTCGTTACTAGTACAGCACACCCGTGTATTGGAGAGTCAATGGACAACATTTACAATATTGAGTACGACGTTTCGCCAGTAATTACCACTAGCTTCATCAGACGACAGCCAGATTTGTGCAGTCCTGTTTTGTTCCATAAATAGAGGCGTAGATGTGATAACAACACTTGTGGTGTGTTCTTCTTGCGCGAAGTGGGGATAACGTCGTACTCAGATTGTAAATGTTGTGGCTTGGCTCTCCAACACACAACCGGTGTGCTGTACTAGTAGCGAATTGGCACGTTCTGTTTACGTGACAAATCTTACTGGTTGGCTGTGTCCGGTGGTGGCGGGTTTAACGACACATTTATATATTTACGCGATCTAACCCCCCCCCCCCAAAAACCTGTATTATGGGTGATATTGGTTGCAAAAGCCTACGAGTTCAATAAATAAACCTATACTCTGATTTCCATCGTCCTGCAGCCACATCACCCTGAATGCCCCATAATCTACATCGAAGATATAGAAGCTTAAGAGGCTTTCAGGCTGGTCAGCACTTCGATTGGAGGCCATCAGATGGTAGACCACCAGCGCTTGCCAAGTGTTGGAGGCATGAGCCCGCGAGGTTGTGGCCAGGAGATGATCCCTGCTGGAGTTGTCACCCCCTCGTATGCGTGGTGGGTTTTCGAAACGTTCTCCGCTTTCCTCCCACACGAAGCCAAATTCTCGTTAACAGTATTCACGGTCAAACATCCCAATATAGCAGGAACCTTTATGAAAATGTTGAGACTCAGTGAGGCTTTCCTGGCTAAATCTAATTATTTTAACAGTGAGTTTTGACACACGCCATTTGTCGACTCACCTGGGATCGGAGGAATGGTGATGAATCATTGTACCGCTATTGACAAAACATCGATTTCCTTACCCCACACTATGTACGCTGAACTTCTTTCGCACCGTACGTAGCCAACCGAGCTAACCGGAGGCGCTTTTCAAAGCGTGCGACGTTAATAATAATCCTCAAAATTGACAAATCACTGGGGTTGTTTACACGGCTGACCGCTGCGTGCGCGCGACCTTTTGGCGCTTGGCTTCTCTCCGATGCCGCCCAGCCGGAATCCCCGCGCCGATCCTCTACGGGGTCGCCATCGACTCCTCGTGCACCAAGTGGGGGCGCGGCACGTGCGGCCTCAGCGGCGTGTGCCAGCTCTACGACACGGACGCCTTCCGGTGAGGAAGCCCACCGCACGCCGGCAGCAACGCGGGAGAAAGTGGCAGTGACGGCGGTGGTTCGCGTGCCGTGTTGTGAACCTCTCAATCCAGGTTCAGTTCCCTGGCTAAGGTCTTGAGTATGATCTTGATTGCTTAGATTTAGATGGAATTTGCTGCTACGCGTTTCCACACGATGAGCCACTTCGTTGAGCTATCATTTGTGGCCAGGTCGCTTCTAAAGGAGAAGATAATAGCTCAGTGGACTTTTATCTGGAAAGATTTTTAAAAATAGTTTCGTTTTATTTGCATGTTTTTTAAAAGTTATTTGTTCATAATTTGCACTTCTATCTGTTTTTTGTATTGTTTGTTGTTTTAACGTTATGACCCGCCCCTACTGAACATCTGTAAAACAAAGAGCATCATAGCTTATCGGATTCCTCCAATATAATCTGATTCAGATTATCTCTTGATTGAGACAAATTAGTCTATCTCGGTCTCCTGGTTGAACAAAATATAATTTTCAAACTAAACTAAACTTAAATAAACATTATATTCCAGTATTATACAGTAGTTTATTTTCATGCTATACTTATGTTACTAAAATACCGATATATTACTATGTTATGCTATTTTTGCAATGTCAACATTTGTTCAAATAAAGCGTTTATTTACTTTTTTTTACACTCCGGGAAAGGGATGTTCGATGTGCTGCTGGTGGTGGTGGTGGTGATGTTGTGATTGCGACGGGTGATGATGATGATGATGATCCCGGCGATTTTGATAACGACGATGGCGTTTTTGTGTTTCAGGTGGATTTACCTGACCCTCACGTTCGTGCTGCGCGCCGCGTCCCTTGCTCTGTTCGCTGTTGGATGCGGCCTCCTACAGCAGCAGCCCAAACGATGCAGCATGCCCTAAGCAGCATCAAGATCTACAACACAAAGCCAACGCCATGGTTACTATTCCCCCGTGAACTTCACGCGTTGAATCCGTAAACCATGGTTGAGGACTCGGTCTGCAACACTGACTGTTTTCTCCCATGCGATTGTGTTCAAACATCACGCTGCAGGTCACAACAACACACACACAATCACTCACCACACTGCAGGTCACAACAACACACACACAATCACTCACCACACTGCAGGTCACAACAACACACACACAACCACTCACCACACTGCAGGTCACAACAACACAGACACACACACTAACCACACTGCAGGTCACATCAACACACAACCACTCACCACACTGCAGGTCACAACAACACACACACACTAACCACACTGCAGGTCACAACAGCACACACACCACACTGCAGGTCACAACAACACACACACAACCACTCACCACACTGCAGGTCACAACAACACACACAACCACTCACCACACTGCAGGTCACAACAACACACACACAACCACTCACCACACTGCAGGTCACAACAGCACACACACAACCACTCACCACACTGCAGGTCACAACAGCACACACACAACAACTCAACACACTGCAAGGTCACAAGACTCACCACACACACTAACCACACTGCAGGTCACAACAACACACACACACTCATCACACTGCATGTCACAACAACACACACACAACCACTCAACACACTGCAGGTCACAACACTCACCACACACACTAACCACACTGCATGTCACAACAACACACACAACCACTCACCACACTGCAGGTCACAACAACACACACACAGCCACTCACCACACTGCAGGTCACATCAACACACACACACTCATCACACTGCATGTCACAACAACACTCACCCACTCATAACACTGCAGGTCACAACAACACACACACACACTCATCACACTGCATGTCACAACAACACACACACACTCATCACACTGCAGGTCACAACAACACACACACACTCATCACACTGCAGGTCACAACAACACACACACACTCATCACACTGCAGGTCACAACAACACACACAACCACTCACCACACTGCAGGTCACAACAACACACACACACTCATCACACTGCAGGTCACAACAACACACACAACCACTCACCACACTGCAGGTCACAACAACACACACACAACCACTCAACACACTGCAGGTCACATCAACACACACACACTCATCACACTGCATGTCACAACAACACTCACCCACTCATAACACTGCAGGTCACAACAACACACACACACACTCATCACACTGCAGGTCACAACAACACACACACAACCACTCACCACACTGCAGGTCACAACAACAAAGAAAAAACAAAGATTCCCCGTTTAGCCTTAATAGAGTGTTGGGACAAGTGTTGTGAGCGAGTACCTATGAAGGCTGGCACTGTGGCACATAAGGGGGTAGGTGGCCAGCACCACGCCCGGCCGCCTTTGTCTCCCCAGTGGCGATGCTTAGGGGCCGTCCATAAATGACGTCACGCGATTTTTGACGATTTTTGACCACCCCCCCCCCCCCATCGTCACACGGCGTCACAAAAAGTCAAACCCCCCCCTCAAATATGACGTCACAAAGCTCTGCCCCCCTCCCCAAAAAAATAAAACATGCTTCAAATCGATTTAAATTATTGTCATTGTAGTGCGTATTTAATGTGCCGCTGCACTCTGATGTTGTAGGAGGAAACATTTCTAGATTTAAAGCTTTCGTGACTGCAAGGATCCATACTCTTTGGTTCTATTCGGTAAAGTCACGTAAAAAACAAAAAATAAAAAATTCACGATGTTTCGGCCACAACACAAGTGGCCTTCATCAGGTGAAGGGACCAGACTGTCTAGAGGACAGCGCTGGAGTGAACACAGCCAAACTCAGACCGTGACCTTTAAGCTGTGTGAGAGGAAGCAGAGCGCCTTGACAAAGGAATTAGCATAAAAATTTGCATTTAATTGGCGGACTTAGCATGATGAACGATGTACAGGGGGGGAGCATGTGCAAACCTGCGAGGGGGGGAGGGGGGGGGGGGAGTTTACATATTGATGGTGTGAAAAGGGAATTTAAGCAGCTGCGAAAGTTTGGGATACCACTACTAGAAAGATATACTGTACCATTGAAAATTAGTTTAATGTTTGGTTTGATTCAGAACATCTTTCCAATGGTTGCTTAATTTGAAACCATCCTCTCGGTTGAAATTGTGTCTGTGTTTGTAAATCTTAATTGCCTCGTGAACAGGACTCTCCTACAAGCTCATTTAATGTTAACACAAAAAATGTCACCTTCTGATTTGAATCACGTAGACAACATGACTGCTTCTTCTGCTGATTCACTGGCAGTCAAATGTAAAGTTAACCTGATTTCTAAATTCAACCACCTATCAAAGAAGAACCCAGTTCCACATATAACAAAACTAGACATCAACAAAATCGTCATTAATCAGAGTAGCACCCCAATTTCGGACAATCTGAAAACAGTACTGGCTAGGGGGCTGAATTTTGCTGTCACCCCAAAACACATAGCGGTAGATGATATCATCTCTCAGGTCGATGTAGCCCTCAAAGGCGTAGGACACATTCAAGCAGACGTTGCGAGAGCTGAAATAGCCACTATTCTTAAGAATACTAAGAAACCCATTAGTAACATCAGCAAAAATGAACGCTCTGAACTCGCGAATTTAAAAAACAGAAGTGATATAGTCATCCTCTCAGCCGATAAAGGCAACGCTACTGTAATTATGGATAAAGATTCATACAACAAAATCCAGAATCTGCTCAACGATGGAAGTTACTCAAAAATCAAAAATGACCCTACTAATAGCCTAGCAATAAAAACCTACAAGATTATCACAAGTTCGACCTCCCTAATCGACCCAACTAAACGTCCCTCCCTAAAACCTTCTGCTGCAAGACCCCCTAGATTCTATGGTCTTCCCAAGATTCATAAAGAAGGCACCCCACTACGACCCATCGTATCCACGATCAACTCCCCTACCTATAGACTAGCCCGTTTTCTGTCAGATACCTTGCTGCCTTTCACTGGCAAGACCGCCTCAGCAGTACTTTACTCAGCCCAATTGGTCTCTATGGTCAAAGACGTTGTACTGTCCCCTGACGATATCCTTGTCAGCTTCGGTGGTCTCTTCGTTCACCAAGGTCCCAGTACCTGATACCATTGAAATAATTGAAAATTTGGTCCAACATGGACTAGACCCCGATACACCTGCACTGGTTAGGCACTGCCTCAACAATACCTACTTTACTTGGAATGGCTCCTTCTACAAACAAAATGAGGGTACCCCCATGGGATCCCCCTTGTCACCAGTGATAGCCAATATTTTCATGGAGAAATTTGAATCAGACGCCATCCAGACTTCCACCCTCAGACCTTCCCTGTGGAAGAGATATGTAGTCGACACTTTCGTCATTTGGCCACATGGCCTCCCGGCTTTGAACCTTTTCCTAGACCACATTAATTCCAGACACCCCGCCATCAAATTCACCATGGAGGTGGAGAAAGATGGCAAGCTGCCATTCTTGGATGTTCTGTTTGAGAGAAGACCTGATGGCTCATTGGGACATTCTGTCTACAGGAAACCCACCCACACAGATTCCTACTTGAAACCTGATTCCCACCATCACCTGACGCAAAAGAATTCTCTCATCAAAACGTTATACCACAGGGCTCATTGCATTTCGGACCAACACCACCTGACCAGTGAATTAAAGCATGTACATCTGACCCTAAAAAGGAATGGATACTCTGACCGTACCATCCGCCAAGCTGTTTCTCCCTCCATACAGAAACAACCACTTGATACTCCGATCAAAACCATCACACTACCATATATAGCAGGCGTTACTAAAAAGATCTCCAAAATTCTAAACAAACACAAGATCCTGGTCCGGTTCAATACAGTACACAAAATCCGTGACCTGATCCCTTCCGTGAAGGATGTCATTCCTGACTTACAGTACCCCGGAGTTTACAAATTGATCTGCACCTGTGGTGACTGCTATATCGGGGAGACGAAACGACATGTCTCTGCCCGAATTCGCGAGCACAAATCAGATTTGAAACACGGCAGAACGAATTCTTCTGCCGTAGCTGATCACTGTTACAACACTGTGGGTGATCACGATATAATTTTCTCCGATACGAAGGTTCTTTGCAAACCCACGGGTTTTTATCAGAGATTTGTTCACGAGGCAATTCAGATTTACAAACACAGACACAATTTCAACCGAGAGGATGGTTTCAAATTAAGCAACCATTGGAAAGATGTTCTGAATCAAACCAAACATTAAACTAATTTCCAATGGTACAGTATATTTTTTCAAGTAGTAGTATCCCAAACTTTCGCAGCTGCTTAATTTCGCTTTTCACACCATCAATATGTAAACTCCCCCCCCCTCCCCCCCTCGCAGGTCTGCACATGCTCCCACCCTGTATATCGTTCATCATGCTAAGTCCGCCAATTAAATGCTAATTTTTATGTTAATTCCTTTGTCAAGGCGCTCTGCTTCCTCTCACACAGCTTAAAGGTCACGGTCTGAGCTTGGCTGTGTTCACTCCAGCGCTGTCCTCTAGACAGTCTGGTCCCTTCACCTGATGAAGGCCACTTGTGTTGTGGCCGAAACATCGTGAATTTTTTATTTTTTGTTTTTTACGTGACTTTACCGAATAGAACCAAAGAGTAGAGAAAACATTTATTAAAAAGTATATTGAATTAAGTAGAACGTGTTGTCTATATTTATTAAAAGTTGCGCATTTTTACGTACCATCATTTATAGACGGCCCCTTACACACCACACCGGGTACTCATTTGAAGCTAAGTCCGTTTCAGATAATCGTCACCGGTGTTGACCGTTAGCGATGGCCCGGTTCGTAGCACAGCGCGATGACCGCTACACGACCGCTTCCCGAGGTCACAGCGACACTCACCCACCACACTGCAGGTCACGGTCGTATAACTTTTGCTCAAATCAATAAACATGTTAACTCTTACACTATTACAACTTTGGATCGTGCCGTTTGTTGATGACTGCTCGACGTTTCGTGACCTTGGGCCTGTGCTCAGCAAGTGTGCTAAAAAAATAAATAAATAAAACACTGACCCGTACGCTATGTCTGTTATTGGTAAAGTATTAAGTTATCATTGATGTTCCAAACCACCCAGCTCTGGAAGAGATACACATGGTATGAGGTGAATTGAAGGGACCTCAAGTTGTAGTTCTGTGATATTCGCTTCCGTGGCCCGTTGATTCAAATACTCTAATCAACTCAATACGCATCGGCGCATAGTTTGTTATAAATCACGTGAAATTTTATATTGAGTGTATGGGAACATATTACTGGACATTGCTAGGAGAAGCATACACATAATTTGAAAGGTATTGCCAAATCAGTGGAGTATGATTACTACTATTACTGCAGGACAGTAATTGTAATGTGGCAAACGGGGAAATTGTAAAACAAATGAGACTGAAAGAGAGATTAAAGGTGTAATTGAGTTAAAATGTCCAATTCCCAAAGTTACATTTTTTCCGTGTTTAGTGGAGTCTGGGTCAGTGGAACTGCGAGAAAAGTAACCATGGCAACCGCCAATTCACGCATATCAATAAAATAATCGATACAATTCCATAGCTGTCAACATACGGTTTACCCCGTATTCTTGTACAGGGAAATTCGAGTTTTTAGGTCCATACCAAGAATGTCTGAATTGCTCTATAATAAGGTAAGGGCACTGATAAGGGGTTGACGTGTATGATTATAGGCAGAGACCCATCGAGATCCATAGTGATGGATAGATATCTATAGATACATAGATACCCACAGAAACCCACGTAGATACAGAGACACAGACACAGTGAGGGAAAAAAGTATTTGATCCCCTGCTGATTTTGTACGTTTGCCCACTGACAAAGAAATGATCAGTCTATAATTTTAATGGTAGGTTTATTTGAACAGTGAGAGACAGAATAACAAACAAAATCCAGAAAAACGCATGTCAAAAATTGTATTAATTGATTTGCATATTAATGAGGGAAATAAGTATTTGACCCCTCTGCAAAACATAACTTAGTACTTGGTGGCAAAAGCCTTGTTGGCAATCACAGAGGTCAGACGTTTCTTGTAGTTGGCCACCAGGTTTGCATACATCTCAGGAGGGATTTTGTTCCACTCCTCTTTGCAGATCTTCTCCAAGTCATTCAGGTTTCGAGGCTGACGTTTGGCAACTCGAACCTTCAGCTCCCTCCACAGATTTGCTATGGGATTAAGGTCTGGAGACTGGCTAGGCCACTCCAGGACCTTAATGTGCTTCTTCTTGAGCCAGAATAAAATAATCAAATAACAATAAAATTCTCACGACGTTTCGACCACAACGCAAGCCGGCCGTCAGACGGCCGTCTTGCGTTGTGGTCGAAACATTGTGAGAATTGTATTTGTGTTATTTTATTATTTGATTCTCATTCTACGTGACTTTACCGAAAGAACCAAAGAAGATTAATCCTTGCAGTCACGAAAGCTTTAAATCGAAAAATAAAGAAGTGGTTGAAGAAAGACAAACGTTGTTCGTGTAAAGTTTAACCACTATACAGGTAACGAGCTGAGATTAGGAGCACTCCCATTAAGAGTGTGCTCCTAATCTCAGCTCGTTACCTGTATAAAATACACCTGGGAGCCAGAAATATTTCTGACTGAGAGGGGGTCAAATACGTATTTCCATCATTAAAATGCAAAACAATTTATAAAATTTTTGACATGCGTTTTTCTGGATTTTCTTGTTGTTATTCTGTCTCTCACTATTCAAATAAACCTACCATTAAAATTATAGACTGTCAGTGGGCAAACGTACAAAATCAGCAGGGGATCAAATACTTTTTTCCCTCACTGTAGAGCATAGCCTTCAACCCATACGGTTTACCCCGTATTCTTGTACAGGGAAATTAGAGTTTCCAGGTCCAGACGGCGTACAGCCGTTTCACTACGGGCAACAACAGCAACATTGTCTATTTGTGTTTCTCCCTTGTGATTGGACTTTGTAGGATGTACGTTGAGATTTATAAGGGGCACGGGATGACCAATAAGGTCTGAATTGGTCTGTAATAAGGTAGGCGGCACTGATAAGGGGTTGAAAGATATGCGATTGGTATCACCTATCGATAAAAAATCGATGTTTCCACGCACTCTCGATTGTTGCTACAAAGCGTGCGTGCGCCAGTCTGTTGTTTACAACTGATGCAAAGTTCTACACACGCGCGTTTAAATATGAGCATTTGTTAATTCAAGGGGAGAAAAATGTAATTGATACGGAGCGTGTATTATAGGGGAATAACAACACCGGCACGAACCGAATCAAATTATTGGATCTGTAAATACTGAACTAGATTTGAATCGGCAGGACAGAACCCTTGAATGTTTAAAGTAATTATTTATTGCGAGACGTAGTAACGTGCCCAGTAACCACCAGGGTAGTTAACGATCCCTTAAACAATCGTGAAGTTCTGAAGTAATAATCTCTTCAATTTTAATTTAAAGCTTTCGTGACTGCAGGGATTCATATTCTTGGTTATTTCGGTAAAGTCACGTTGAAGGGAAACAATAAAATAATAAAAATATAAAACAATTAAATTCTCACGACGTTTCGAAAGCAACACAAGCAATCATCATCAGGTGTGAAAACCACAACAAGAAATTTTGAAAAAAGTGGCAGTTTTTTGTCAACGTCAGCACCACGGAGAGCGATTTGACAGTTATTCAGATGGACGAGTCCATCTATGTTCGGAAAAGAGGAGGGGGGGAGACGAAAATAATGGATGCGGTCTGAAAGCCACCTTAAGCGTGATCAATCAATTAAGACCCGAAACGGTTTATCAAATCCTTCCAATGATTGCTAAGCCAGAATCCATCTTCTCGGTTGAAGTTGTCTCTGTGTTTGTATATGTGGATAGCCTCATGAACGAATCTCTCATGGTAGCCAGATGGCTTGCAAAGAACCTCTGTCTTGAAGAAGTCAATGTCATGTGAGCCTACTGAATTATAACAGTGATCTGCCACGGCCGAGGTGTTGGTCCTACCGTGTTTAAGGTCTGCTTTGTGTTCACGAATGCGGTCCGGGACATGTCGTTTGGTTTCTCCTATGTAACTACTACCACAGAGGCAACTTAGTTTGTAGACGCCAGGGTACTGTATGTCCGGAATCACATCTTTTACAGACGGAACCAGATCACGGATTTTATGTAATGTGTTGAATCGGACCTGGATCTTGTGTTTATTCAAGATTTTGGAGATCTTTTTTGTGATCCCCGCAATGTAGGGTAAAGTGATGGCTTTGAAAGGCTCCTCAAGAGGGTCCTTCTTCATGGTTGGAGTGATGGCTTTGCGGATTATGTAGTCGGAATAACCATTAGCCTTAAGAGCTTGGTGTACGTGCTTGAGTTCACTGGCTATGTGTTCCTGGTCGGATATGCATTGGGCTCTATGGTGCAGAGTCTTGATGAGAGAATTCTTCTGTGATGGATGTTGGTGGGAATCCGGTTTCAGATAAGCATCCGTATGGGTAGCTTACCTGTAGACAGAGTGGCTCATTGCACCATCAGTCGAAACGTCGTGAGAATTTTATTGTTTTATATTTTTATTATTTAATTGTTTCCCTTCTACGTGGTGACTTTACCGAAAGAACCAAGAATATAATAATCTCTCAATAACGACTCTTACGCTGACGATTCACTTATATCGATCCTAGTAATCGATTACTTGCAGGTGATACAGTCGACAACTCTACATGCTAATGCCATGCCAATGTCACACACGGCCAATTTGAATGAAACAAAAAAATATAGAATAGCACGAACTAGACAGGAATAGTATAACACAAATAAAAATATCCATTCATATATTTCTAAAAATGATGGTGAATAGCATCGCGTGGCTGGATCGATCCTCGCTTAAGCAAGAATCGGAATCGGTCATCAGCTGCTCTTGGTACAGTGCGAGGGTGCTAACCCTTCCTCTGCACTCGCGCTCGGCTCGAGCGAGAGGCAAGGGGAACTCTCCCCTCTCTCTCCTTTCCCCTCCTCCTCCTCCTTCCCTCGCCACCCCAGGGAAGAGTCTTCCCACCACCACCATCACCACCTCCTCCTCTTCCTACGCAGACGGTGATTCACGCAGGCCTTATCAATCGAGGGCTTTCGGCAATTGCGGGAGATCATACGCGGCCCTCCCGGGGCACGGAGGCCTGGAGCAAGTCGTGGTGGGTGGGGGGTTGTCGCAGGAGGCAAAAGGCGAAGATCCTCCGCCCGGGTAGCCCTTTGAGCAACTGTTGGGGAACGTGCTGTTAGCGGGGTAGCGCCTGCGAAGGTCGGCACGGCAACACGGAGAGGGTCGGGGTGGGTAACGACAATCACGCCCGGGCGCGAGCTTCGTCTCGCCTCGTGGGGATGTTGACGCGTCGCACCAGATACTCGATTGAGGCCGAGTCGACCTAGGGGCGGAGGACCGGTGCATAGGATCGTCAGCGGTGGTGGCCGTGAGGGAGAGAGACCCCGTGAGTAGGCCTCGGTAAGGTAAAAAGGTCAAAACAACGGAGCCTACCTTTAACTTACCACCATACAATCACTCTACCCTTATCTTTTACCCTTTAGTAAGGTAAGGTTAAAGGTCAAAAGCAACGAGCCTACCTTTACCCTAGCTTTTACCCTTACCCCAGCTTTTACCCTTACCCCATACAGATTACCCAATTACAGGACAATTACTGGGGTGCTACACATTAAAAAGGTTGATAACAGGTAAATGCTAGGTAGAGCGCTTTTACTGGTAGGAACGAAGTTGTAAACTGAGTGTACCAGCCTGCAATAGATTCATGTGTCCGTCCGTCCCCTTTCAATACTTTAACGAAGTGAAATCTCGTGCTGTTGGGGTGTAAAAATAAAATTGCGCAAAATTCCAATGTTCCTACCAGCCCACCCTGCAGGGACCTGTTTCATCTATAGAATACTCTCGATTATTCCAGTTTTTAAATGGAGGCCACGAATTACCGGGTAATTCTTCCACGCTACCTTTACCCTACCCCTTGGCACGTCGAAACCTTTACCCTTTTACCCGGTAAAAAGGGTAAATTACCTTGCCGAAGCGTCTCAACGCTTCTGGGTACAGCACCACCTGCGTTTGCATCATTTTAGTGACTCCAATTTATTTGTGGCCAATAACAGCGAATTACGTGATAACCGTTTGAAATGTACGTGTGTTATCAAGTCATTTACCCTTGGCTATATTAATAAGTCGGTATGACTAAAACTTTGCGACGCTACGTGGTATCAATGTCTGCTCTGGCCAATGGATTAAGGCGGAGATAGACGTAGAGACATGCGCACATAAGCAGAAACAAAGACGTGAAAACATCAAAGACACCGAGAGATTAAGAGGAAGACACAGAAGCATGGAAAGATGTCGACATTTAGACAGATACAGATACACTTGAGATACATTAATGAAGCATTTCACAGAAACATGCAGAGTACAAATACACAGTGACACAAAGAGATTGCATTGAGAGAGAAGTGGAGAAATAAAGTATTTCCACAAACTAACGTGTACGCACGGTATTTATTTAACTCAATTGAAATTGGGCCATCGATACCAAGACGAACGAAAAGCTTGTGCAATTTTTGTTAAATGTTTACTTTAAAATGTTTGGAACTTGCTCACTTTTGTCGAATCGACGTTGCGTTTTGTGGGCCTATTTGCAGTTGTCTATTTCGTGCTTGTGCTTTCTAAATCTGTTTAGAATCCGTGCCTGAATTTTGTCTTAAAATGTGCAATTTTTTGTGAAATTGTTGCCTCTCCTTTTCATGACCGGCGAATAAAGACAAACCCCAGGTGACCTTGCAGAACATCGCAAGTGCTACAGATCGATTCCTGCCACTACAGCCGGCACAGAATCTTGAACAATCCTCTCTTCATATTCTTAGCTCTTTCGGTAAAGTCACGTTGAAGGGAAAACAATAAAATAGTAAAATATATATAAAACAATAAAAATTCTCACGACGTTTCGACCATAACACAAACGGTCATCATCAGGTGTGAAAACCAACGGCAAGAAACATTTGAAAGAAGTGGCGGTTCGCATTTCTTTATTTGTGCCACTTCTTTCAAATGTTTCTTGCCGTTGGTTTTTCACACCTGATGACGACCGTTTGCGTTATGGTCGAAACGTCGTGAGAATATTTTTTATTGTTTAATATATATTTTATTATTTAATTGTTTCCCTTCAACGTGACTTGACCGAAAGAGCTAAGAATATGAATTGCTGCAGTCACAAAAGCTTTAAATCAAAATTTAATCCTCTCTTCCTCAGCTCCCGTTCACTGCCGTGACAATGGCCACCGATGAGCTGTTGGCCCCAGACGTCCCGGAGCTCAGCCTCTTTGAACGACTGCTGAACCACGGCCTCCTCCTGGGCGCCCTGTTCCAGCTGCTGTGCATTCTGGCCGTCGTAATGCTGCCTGACAAGGCGGCGGCGGAGGCGGAGCAGGGCCATGCCCCGGCGGGTTCCTCAACGCCTGCCGAGGCCGAGCCGCCTCGCGCGAGCCGCCACCTCCAGGGCAAGAAGCCGAAGAAGGAGAACAAAAAAAAGAAGTAGTGAAGCCGGACCGTGCCGAAGACGCCGTCGTCACGTAGTTATTACTTAATTTCATTTTTGGTACTCGCACACGCATCCCAGGGCAGGGGGTCGGCAAACAAAATAACGGGAAGATAGATTTTCTTTTTTTCGAATTCGGTAGTCAAAACTGAATGTGTCAAGTCCCGCAGTGCACGCGACTACTATACGCGGCCCTTAATAAATAACGTCACGAAGCGGTCCTTAAAGAGAGCCACATGCGGCTGCAGAGCCGCGGGTTACCGATGCCTGTCCTAGTGCAAGGTTATCATGAAAGCACCCGTAACATGAGGACATACATTTCGTATTTGCACCCCCCTATAGTACAAGGTTGTCACGAAGGTGCTGTGTTTCTTAAAATATTAGAGGAGTCTGCAGAGTGGGGGGGGGGGGGTGTGATTGTGCGATGTTGCATTACTCACTTAGATAATTTTCGAGTTATTTTCGAATTTTCCAAATTTGGACCGTGACGCCAGTGCACATGGCCTCCTGTTTCCAAAAATGTCACGGAATCCTTAAATTCCACTGTAAAACGTACAGTGCGTATATGTTAACGCTCCTGCAGTATGAGCCATGGATGTCGCTGGGCTTTTACCGTGAACCCCTGCAACAGGTGGGAAAGCTGCTATCAATTATTCAAGCAATCGATTAATCTGCAGATTATCGGTGGGAGTACTCGACTAATTGGACAACGCGCAAAAATAGTTGTCTGGGAAAAGTCTCATTTCTGCTGCCATGTGCTGCTGAATGGGAGGTAATGAACAGGGCTTGGCGATGGTCATCGGCACTGTCCAGTTTGGTGGTGGCTTGTGGGGGGTGGGGGTTCCCTCCTTCGGGAGGCAGAGACTCCCAAAACCCCTCTGCGCTTAGATGGGTAGCCAGGAAATGGCATTACAACAAGTGGGTTCATGAACCTTTCTGTGTGGACCTTGGAGTGTTATCCCCTCCTACGTGTGCATTTTACATTACATATACTGTATCACCTTTAAAGATTATCCTCATTAGTTTATTATATATTTGTATGTCTTAGTTTATGTATTTGCCGACGGTTTTATGTTTTTGCAAATGGTAATTTCTAAACCATGTTTGTTTATTTTCAGTAGTTTTGTATTGCACTCTTTTGAATTTTCTGTGCTTGCCTGCATGACTACGGTCTCTCTTGATAAGGAGACGTTTTTGTCTCACTGGGCTCTTTCCTGGTTATAATTATTTTCCTACTACAGTGAATTACTACACTACATAGCTCTCCGATGTGTCATTGGGTTGTACGGCGTGTTGTTAAACATGATGTCTGACGTTTCATTCCATGTTCTGGAAGCTTCAGGTATTATCGAGTTCCTGAGGAGCAAGCTAGAAAGCTTAACGACACGATGACAAAACCTACTGCACGCTTGTGCAAAGGGTTGTTTTGTGATTCACCATATGAAGTTGCTCAAACTAAAAAGCCTCCTTTGAATGCATCGGTGCAGTTCGGTTTGTGGCGATTGATTCATCATCATCCTTAGCCATGATGTAACCACTGCTGGATGGATGAAGGCTTCCTCGTGATCTTGCGGTGCAACAGTCCCCACCTAGCTCCTACACACGAGATAATTTAATCTCCAGTGCGGAGGAAATCCTCTTGGGTGTGTTCACTCTATTGGCTGCCACCAGTGTTATACTTGACCAACAGCCATCATCCCGTCCGGCGGCAACGTGTCTTGTCCAAGCAGGTTATTTAGTAACTATTTTTATACAAGTACTGTGGTATTCATTTGAAAATAAACGGTACTGCTTATTGCATGTTTAACCAGGATGCTTCCATAACAGACTTGTTTAGGAGGGTTTCTAATATTAATCTTTGGAGCAGAATAAAATATACAATGACATCTGTTTAGGCTGGCCCTTGTCGTGCAATAGATGCACGTGTCAGTCGGTATACAACACTGCATTGGGTAATATCCATTCTTCCACTCATGATACAAGCATAGACGTGTGTTAAAGAACTGATGTTTTATACCAAGTACTGTATATGTAAGAATACTTTACATTTTGCCTAATGAAGCCAGCTAAATTTTACAAACAAAACAGGAGAAAATAAAAATGAGATTAAAACCTGAACACGAATATCATTGCTGAAATTATTCTCAACTTGAATCATGGCAAGTCCATCAGATCACTGGAGATTTGTTATATTTCCTAATTGGTCGAGGATATCCATTTCAAGATGGTGTAAAGACAGTGTGCGCTTATGGAACCCTAAGCTTTTTTATTCATTTCAAATTGTCGCAAGACGCAATCCTTTTCGTTTCAAATGTCCACATCGTCTTCCCCGTGTTGCAAGGCTCGTTGGAAGCTGACATTCTGTCCTCATCCCCCCCCCCCCAAAAAAAAACCAATTGTCATGGTGTCTCGCTGAACGGCTCCTCGCATTGGCAAGAATGTACTTAACGGAGTAGGATTTTCAGGGTCATGAATACACCAGTTGTGACTGCCTAGCCAGCGCTACGCTTGAAAACGTGCCAGATACTGAGCCCTTTGTGTAGGGGAAAGCTGCTGATGTGTTTAAAGCCAGCGCGAGCAGAGAGAAGACCTCTCAATTAGTTGGATAGGAGTTTATAACATTGACAACGGGGTGTCTGAAAAAAATATCTTCCATTATTAAATAAAGTTTCCCAGCTGTTTGAACTGCATGGTTGAAATATTGGCAACATATTGCTTTTAGTTATAGCAATATAACTAGAAGAGAACGGTTCATGGAAACATGCTTACATGAAAATGCCGTGTGCAATGAACGTTGAATATTTGATTTTACTGTACAATGAACTTTTGTGTTTCTACCACTAGGTGTCAGACGAGTACCCTGCCAACAAAAATTGGGTCCTTAGAGATAGCAAAATGTGTAATTTTTGGATGTGGGCTTTTAAAGTGTTATCCGTGTAAAATGAGAATTACAGAGATTGGTGAAAACGCTACCAGGTTCATAGGTCAATTTTTCGCAGGTATCGTAGTTTTGAGAACACTGGATGCATCGATATGGCGTGACGTTGGCAGGCCGGGCTTGTCTGCCAGCGTCAAGTTCGGGCGCCACGGTGGTGAGATATTAACTAGGAAGTCGTGGGTTTCGATCCCGACCCTGACGCCTGCTGTATATTTTAACTTTGCACGTTATCTCCGTGGTCGTGTGGATTTATCTCCTGGTCCTCCGGTCTTTTCCTCCACATTTAGAAACATGGCTTTATAATTTTCGGCTGCTATACATTTCCACATGCTAAGCCACTTTATTGGACTATCATTTGTGGCCAATTTGCTTCTTAAAAAGAGCTTTATAGCTCAGCGGGCCTTACCTGGTGAAGTTAAAGTAGTTTCAAAAATAGTTTATAGTCTGGAAAAACGTAACAACTTGTCGAGACACCTATATAGCTCAGCCCACTGAGCTATATGGCCACTGAGCTATATGGCTCACTGAGCTATTTGGCTCACTGAGCTATATGGCCCACTGAGCTATATGGCCCACTGAGCTATATGGCCCACTGAGCTATATGGCCCACTGAGCTATATGGCTCACTGAGCTATATGGCCCACTGAGCTATATGGCCACTGAGCTATATGGCCACTGAGCTATATGGCCCACTGAGCTATATGGCCCACTGAGCTATATGGCCCACTGAGCTATATGGCCCACTGAGCTATATGGCCCACTGAGCTATATAGCTATTTATCATCATGCGCATCTCACAATGCATACATATCGTGTGCGACGAGCGTAGCCGCTTGGAGGAGTGGGTTACGAGTGCCACTGAGATGCGTTGAGACCCGTTGCACGCAAGACACAAACGTGTGTAAAAACTACACAGCCATTGTTCTATAGGCAGCAAAAATCCCATAAAGCATTTCCTGCAAAAGTGCGCTGTCCTCCTCTTGTCTTAGGTCACCAATAAAAAATAAATTTGAGCACATGTGACCAACTGAGCAAATGCCGATGAGTCATAATTATGACAACACCCGGTTCAACGTGTATTACTGCATAACTGCTCCTGTCACTTTGTGACATTTGTTCAAATGATGGTGACCTAAGACAAGATGACCACTGTATTTTTAAAAATAATTAGAACTGCTGATGCTTATGTATAATTATAATGCACAAGGGCTGCGTGTTACACATTTTTGCGTCTCATTTGAAATTCGTGGTTTTCCAGCGGGCACAATTATTCTATTACTACGGGTTTTTTTTAAAATCATTTCCAAATTTGTTTGGACGTTGAGATACACAACAGCAGAAGACGATGCTTTTCCGTAGCGACTAATATTTACAAACGGAGAAACATGTTACGTTGGTCAGCTAGTAAAGTTACAAACTGCATTGTAAAGGCTAGTGAAACTGCTCATGTGAGCATTGATCATAAGTGTACCAGGCTTCAGAAGTTTATTGACCGAGCAGAGCCCATAGAGATATACAGCTCTTTTTTTCAATGGCATCTGAAAGTCCACGTGTGAGTCAGATGGTAGTGCACAGCAAAGTGTACACACCTTCAGTAGTGCTGCTATCGCATTGGGAGCCCTCAGCAAAATGTATTGTTTTGGAGACCCCCCTCCCACCACCACTTTCGATCTATAAGTCCCCGAGTGAGATGATGAAAGAGATGTAGGCAAGAGATGTAGTGATATGATAGATATATAGACAAAAGGTGGAGGTGTTGTGAGTGGAGAGAGTAGATAACACATGGGACGTCATAAAATAAGAACTGTAGAAAATAGGCAAATAGTTTAGAAGTATGATGCAAACAAGATAGAAATTAGTCATTGTAATTAAAAAAAAATGTTTTCACTTTATTAGGATCTTAACTGTACCTGATATTTAATGCACCCACATTTTTTTTTATGAATTCAGGGCCGACCCCTGCATTAGACTCATCTGCCAGCGAGACGGCGATCCACCGCACTGATCATTTGCCCAGTATTAACATGCAACGCTCCGCCAACGTTGGCATGTGGTTGGAACCGTTGGACCAACATTGGCCCAACTTTGACCCAACGTTCCATGTTTACTGGGTGGCTGTTAGTGTATCAGGTGTCTCGCAATGGGACTTTCCATGACAGTTATGTTTCCAAGGTGGAATATAGCCATCACCGAATTCACCGGACCTGACACCGATTGACTACTTTGTGTCGATGAGGAAGCTCGTAAACACTTCACAACTAACGCTGAAACCTTTTGTACATTCGCGCTGGCCCTAAGAGGTGGAGGGTGGGAGGGGGGCATAACAACTCTTGTAAAGATGACCCAGTCTGGTCAAATAAAAAAAAAAGTTCCATCACTTTTAGGGATTTTGCCTCCTGAAAACCCAGCAATATTAACTAAAAATTGTAGGCAAAATGGACAACTGTATTTGCAAATATGCAAATTCAGTTTGCACTGACATCTACCCCACACACAGGCAAATTGATGTTAAAAAGCGTCGGGTAATCCAGGCGTATGCATTATTTTTCTAAACATGTTTTTTTGGTAAGAAATCCCTGCAGAAATAACTGTTATTGGTAGCTCTCCCCATGAACATCCCTTAACGCCGCTACTGGCAGAACAAGAGTCATGACCCTATTTTGTACGAAAACATTCCAACCTAACCTAAAAATGCTGGCCGTCATCCACACCGCTAACATATCTTGCTGTGCTAAACACAACGCGTCGCTTCGATTGCAACAAGAGGGACACACACACACGTGTTGTGTTCAGAGGTGAAGCTATTGCGGCTCGTACGAGGGCGACAACGCAATTACGTGCCAACGTTGGCCCAATGTTGGCATTTTTCCTGGCATGGCTAACTGGGGTAGCGGCAGAACTGGACTGCACAAAGATCCCCTGCCCTGTGCCATGTCGCCAGTTCTCTCTCGCAGCAGGGCTGCCAAGTACGTACGGGGGTATAGGCATGCTGTTGGAGGCAGTGTTATTTTAGCTCCACAATACAGCTGGGATGTACAATCATTTAAGTAATTGATTAGTCTACCAATTATCGGTTTGATCACGGTATTCGACTTATCGACCACAGGAAAACAGTTGGAGGGGGGAAAATCCCACTTCTGTCCACACGTGTGCCGCCGGACGGGAGGCTAAAGGCGACGATTGATGATGCCATCTGTATCGTCAGACACGTCACAAGGTAAACTCTACCCCTCCTTTAGGAACTCTTTTTCTCAACTACGGTGACCTTACGATCATACATACAATGTTTGTGATCTCGAAATAAATTGCTCCGCGAAAATGCTTGTTAGCATCTGACACCCACACCCATCCACCACCTGGCTGGTACCGATAAGCCACTTTTAGACAAATGGTAGTCGGGTTACGACTGTCCCCTTGTTCTATACTCAGACTAAGCCAGGGCAAACAATACACGAGTCTCCAGATGCAGCTTGAGCCTACACACACTGATACTGTCTCACAAAACACCACCTCATTGTGAAAGACCCCAACGCCCAAGATCCCCCTGGGCTTGATCTTCCACGAAGCTCACGGTCCACCCTAAACCGCATCCACTGCGCAAAAACCATGGCAGTAGATGCGGATACCTGACGCACAAATGGAAACTTTCCAAAAAAAAGCGACTGTGGCCATCCAGAGCAGAGACCGTAACAAGGTAAGAGCGAGGCAGTGGCCCGATCCACGAAGACGAATGGAGACATCGCAGCGACCATACCACTCCGCCTGCTTTCTCACGCGCTTGTCCGCGCTTGACCACCTCAATGTGGAATTGTAAGCCGTTGCTCTTTCATCCACATCGGCCGTACGAAAGAAGAAGAAGAATAAGAAGAAGACCGGACTCGAGACACTCCGAGAGCAGTGGAGTTTCGCGCAAATTGGTCCCGGAAACCTGATTGACAGGCTCTGGAGCGAGTTAAAAATTCCAGGGTCTGAGTTCAAAAACCGCAAAGACAACAACCGCTGTAGTTGTGCAAGACTTGGGGGGGTCAACATTCAAAGTTCGTGTTTAGTACATTATAGCGTACAATACAGTCGTTTTGTCAAACTGCTGCTCCTCCCCAACCCTAACTAGAATATATATTTGATTGTATATCACACATTACTCCCTTGGCGCCGTTGTGCAGAATATTAAATGACAAAATAGATAAGCGGACATTAAGTATCTCCATATATATAAGGCAAAGTTGGGAATGTGTGTCTGTTCAAAATGTTTAGCGTACTTCCCGACATGCAACAAACTTGAAATTTGCCATGTGGGTACTTTCCAGACTGTACACCATGCAAAAATGATAAAAAAATACACTTTTGTGTTTTTTTTAGGGTGGGAGCTCACTAATGCAAATATATTTTTTGCACGGCAAGTGAGCTGTGACGTCAAATCTGTCACGTGACCCGCGCACGTGGAAGCGTAACGCATTGTAGTGTAGTGGTTAGCGCGCTGTCTGTGTATCTGTGTGTTTGTGTGTGTGGAAGCGTAACGCATTGTAGTGTAGTGGTTAGCGCGCTATCTGTGTGTGTATCTGTGTGTTTGTGTGTGTATCTGTGTGTGTATCTGTGTGTTTGTGTGTGTGTCTGTCTGTGTGTCTGTGTTTGTGTGTGTGGAAGCGTAACGCATTGTAGTGTAGTGGTTAGCGCGCTGTCTGTGTGTGTATCTGTGTGTTTGTGTGTCTGTGTGTATCTGTGTGTTTGTGTGTGTGGAAGCGTAACGCATTGTAGTGTAGTGGTTAGCGCGCTGTCTGTGTGTATCTGTGTGTCTGTCTGTGTGTGTGGAAGCGTAACGCATTGTAGTGTAGTGGTTAGCGCGCTGTCTGTGTGTGTGTGTATCTGTGTGTGTGTTTGTGTGTATATGTGTGTATCTGTGTGTTTGTGTGTGTGTGTCTGTGTGTGTCTGTGTGTGTGTCTGTGTGTGGAAGCGTAACGCATTGTAGTGGTGGTTAGCGCGCTGTCTGTGTGTGTGTATCTGTGTTTGTGTGTGTCTGTGTATGTGTCTGTGTGTGTCTGTGTGTGTGTCTGTGTGTATGTGTCTGTGTGTGTGTCTGTGTGTGGAAGCGTAACGCATTGTAGTGTAGTGGTTAGCGCGCTGTGGGTGTGTATCTGTGTGTGTGTCTGTGTGTGGAAGCGTAACGCATTGTAGTGTAGTGGTTAGCGCGCTGCGCTATTGACCCGGCGACCCGAGTTCGATTCCCGCTCACGGCCACCACAGGTGACGATTATTTGAACCGGTCCTGGGCCTCCCCTAGGTCGACTCAGGCTCAAACGAGTAACTGTTATGGTGTGAACATCGCCACTGGGGAGACAAAGGCGGCCGGGTGTGGTGAATCCAAGTCCCGGGCGAAGCTGGGTAGTACAGCTAGTCTTTAACATATTTGCCCCTCCACGTAAAAAAAAAGTATTTATAATATGGCAACCAATCGTCCACACAGACGTTCTGGGAGTACTGAAATCCAGGAGCATTGATTCAGAACGAGCAAAAACCCTGGACCAGTTTCAACATGCAGGCGTCTCGTCAGCAGAGGTAGACTTTTGCTTGAATCGACGTTATAGGCAAGAACCCTTCATCTCGATAGCCGTCTGCCCAGTAAACGTAGACTGTCGGTGCCAACGTTGATCCAACGTTTCCAGCCACGTGCCCAACGTTTGGCGGAACGTTGGGCACATCCATCGGGGTACTTAACCATTTAAAGTTGCTCGTACTTTACAGGCTAGATTTGCTTATTGGGCACCTTTACTAACGAGCGTAGTCACCGAGACGATCGCACGCGCTCGATACCACGACGACGACAAATATTTTGTTGCGGTAGCAAAAGCCCATTGTGATCATTTGAAAAACTTGGCCACGTAAAGTTGGCCCCGTTGTAAACCGCACGAAGTTGTGTGTGTGTCTGTGTGTGTGTGTCTGTGTGTGTGGGGGGGTCTCTTTGTGCGCTGAGCAAAGGCAAATTCTTTTTTTTTGTTGCAAACAACTAGCGAATTGCAATACGCGCGCGTTTATGGGTAACTGTGTGGAAATTGGCCCTTTGACCACATCCCAACGCTGAGCTTTAACATTGAACAGTGCGGTGAAGCTTCCTTTTGTGCCTTCCAAACGAGCTGAAGCGGTCAGCCCGATCAACTTCTTCTCGTAGCACGGTAAGATGATCGTCGCAGATTTCTGTAACCCATTGGCACGGGGTTGGCTACGTACGGTGCGAAAGAAGTTCAAGGCACTGTACCTGTCAACCCGCATTCTTGAACAGGGACATTGAGCGTTTCAGGTCCAAATGTATTTGTGTCTGTGTTTCTCGCCTTTGACGGGACTTTGTAGGGTGAACGTTGAGTTTAATAAGGGGCACGGGATGACCAATAAGGTGTGAGTTGGTCTGTAATAAGATAGGCGGCAGTGATAAGGGGTTGACAGGCATGTAGTGGTGAGTGTAGTCGTGGTGATTGTCTATTTGTTTGTGTTTCTCCCTTGTGATGGGAATTTGTAGGGTGAACGTTGAGTTTAATAAGGGACACGGGATGACCAATAAGGTCTGAATTGCTCTGTAATAAGATAGGCACTGATAAGGCGTTGACAGGTATAGGTAATGTATAGGTAATGTTCTAATATGACACAGGCATTCATGCAACCCGGAAAATAAATATCCACAGATACCAATAAATAGTTAAGACGTGTGTATATTGAACAACGCCACAGCACGGGGCTCTGTCTGACCACTCAGCAGACACTCTCCCACGCATAGACACAACAAGGCAGACATAAACAATGATTCCCCTATAAAGCCTTGAGAGACTTGGGGCAAGTGCTAATGACCCCGCACCTCCGATTAGCAGGGTTGGCGACGTACGGTGCGAATGAAGTTCAACATACATACGACCCAGGGTGTGGGTTGGGGGGGTGAGGCCCTCATCCAGCAGTGGATTGAGCACTGTGGTACACACGTTGTTCTGCTCTGCTCTTGTAAGGCGCTTCCAAATCCAATTCATGTTTAAACGCCGTATAAATGTTGAACTTCTTTCACGCCGTACGTAACCAACCGTGCTAATCGGAGGTGAGCAAGTGCAGTCTTAAATTTTGATTTAAAGCTTTCGTGACTGCAGGGATTCATATTCTTGGTTCTTTCGGTAAAGCCACGTAGAAGGGAAACAATAAAAAAATAAAAAAATAAAATTCTCACGACGTTTCGACTGCTACACAAGCAATCATCACTTTTTTCAATTTTTCTTGCTGTGGTTTTCACACCTGATGATGATTGCTTGTGTTGCAGTCGAAACAGTCGTGAGAATGTTATTGTTTTATATTTTTATTATTTTATTGTTTCCCTTCTACGTGACTTTACCGAAAGAACCAAGAATATAAGTGCAGTCTTGTTCAAATAACGCGGGTGATGCTACTCTTGCTTGCACTAAGTTACGTTAAATTATTCCCTATTACTCTTAAAGATTTTACTCTTAAGATTTTACTCTTAAAGAAAATCCTAAATTCCCAATTGTTTAAATGTATCCCGTGCTAGGGCTTCTGTCGTGGCCGTGGGTACGCGGCAGGGCACGTGGCCTCAAAGTGCACCTAGCCTGGCACAGTGATACCGTCACCGCCTCCTCTTAGTGTCTGTGAATGTGAACAAGTGCAGTCTTGTTCACTTGACAAAAGGTGACGCCACTCTCGTTTACACGGACCGTGCATTAAATAATTTCCCCACACACACACAGTATATATACATTATCTAAGAAACACAGCTTACACTTTCATCCATTCCCCCTAAATGATTCGTGAAAATCCCAATTGTTTTAAACACTTCTCGTCCGCACCTAAGGCTGCTTGCTTGCTTGCTGTGCCATCTGAGCCGGCACGCGGCAGGGCACGTGGCCCTGTACAGTAACAGCCCCGGTACAGTAACAGCATCGGGCCCCATTCGCGCGCGAACTGCGCCCTGCGGCGTCACCCCTCACCTCATAGCAGCAGCAGTAGCAGCGACAACAACAACAACAAAACTCGCGCTGTTCCTCTTGTCACACACACACAAGTCGTAGAGACACCGGTTTTCCCTCAGAAACATTACACACTAACCCTAACGCCCCTCTGGGCACGCCGCCCGTGTCTTTTCCCACCACTACCACCACCAACAGATGGCGGAGAGAGACGTCGCGGGCTCGGCGAAGCGGGCCGGGGACGCGGGCGAGGCGCGGCGCGGCCTGAGGGAGCGCGCCGAGTCGCAGTGCGAGGCGGCGCCGCCTTGCCGCGCCGCGTCCAGGCACATCCCAGCGGCGTGGTGAGTACACGCACGCGTGTCTGTGTCTGTGTGTGTCTCAGTGTGTCTCTGTCTCTCTGTGTGTGTGTCTGAGTGTGTCTCTGTGTGTCTCAGTGTGTCTCTGTGTGTCACAGTGTGTGTCTGAGTGTCTCTGTGTGTCTGTGTGTGTGTCTCTCTCTGTGTGTCTCAGTGTGTGTCTGAGTGTCTCTGTCTCTCTGTGTGTGTCTGAGTGTCTCTGTGTGTCTGTGTGTGTCTGTCTCAGTGTGTCTGTGTGTGTGTCTGTCTCAGTGTGTGTCTGAGTGTCTCAGTGTGTGTCTGAGTGTCTCTGTGTGTCTGTGTGTGTCTGTCTAAGTGTGTCTGTGTGTGTCTCTGTCTGAGTGTGTGTCTGTGTGTCTGTGTGTGTCTCAGTGTGTCTGAGTGTCTCTGTCTCTCTGTGTGTGTCTATGTGTCTCAGTGTGTGTCTGAGTGTCTCTGTGTGTGTCTGAGTGTCTCTGTCTCTCTCTGTGTGTCTGTCTCAGTGTGTCTGTGTGTGTCTGTCTCTCTGTGTGTGTCTGAGTATCTGTGTGTGTGTCTGCGTGTCTCTGTGTGTCTGTCTCTCTGTGTGTGTTTGAGTGTCTGTCTCTCTGTGTGTGTGAGTGTCTGTGTGTGTGTCTGAGTGTCTGTGTGTGTCTGTCTCTCTGTGTGTGTCTGAGGGTCTCTGTGTGTCTGTCTCTCTTTGTGTGTCTGAGTGTCTGTGTGTGTGTGTGTCTGAGTGTCTCTGTGTGTCTGTGTGTCTGTCTCTCTGTGTGTGTCTGAGTGTCTGTCTCTCTGTGTGTGTGAGTGTCTGAGTGTCTCTGTGTGTCTGTGTGTCTGTCTCTCTGTGTGTCTGTGTCTGAGTGTCTGTCTTTGCATTTCCTGTGTTTGTGTGACTGTGTCCGTGTGAGGAGCTGTAGTGCAACGTTTAGCGCGCTGCGCTACGATCCCGACGAACAGAGTTCAATTCCAGCTCACGGCCAACACCGGTGACGATTATTTGAACCGGTCCTGGGCCTTCCCTAGGTCGACTCAGCCTCAAATGAGTACCCTGTGCGGTGTGTAAACACCGCCACTGGGGAGACAAAGGCGGCCGGGCGTGGTGTTGGCCACGCACCCCCTCGTGTGGCACGCCGGCCTTCATAGGTGTGCGCTAACAGCACTTGCCCCAAGTCTCTCAAGACTTTATAGGGGAATCATTGTTTGTGTGTATGTGCATCGCTGTATCTGTGTGTCTGCCTTGTTGTGTCTATGCGTGGGAGTGTGTCTGCTGAGTGGTCAGACAGAGCCCCGTGCTGTGGCGTTGTTCAATATACACACGTCTTAACTATTTATTGGTATCTGTGGATATTTATTTTCCGGGTTGCGTGAATGCCCGTGTCATATTAGAACATTACCTATACATTACCTATACCTGTCAACGCCCTATCAGTGGCTACCTTATTACAGCCCAATTCAGACCTTATTGGTCACCCCGTGCCCTTATAAACCTCAACGTCCATCCTACAAAGTCCCATCACGAGGGAGAAACACAAACAAATAGACCAAAAACTTTTTTTCTGCCCGTATTGAAACGGCTGTACGCAGTATGGACCTGAACACTCAATTTCCCTGAACAAGAATACGGGTAAACCCTACGGGTTGACGGGTGTGCATTACCTATTCATGTCTGTGTGCGTGTTGTCTATGGGGAGCTGTAGTGTAGTGGCTAGCGGACTTGCCCTACGAACGCAGTGACTCGAGTTCTATTCCCGCTCGCAGCCAACATCGGTGACGAATATCTGGATCGGTCCTGGGCCTCCCCTACCTTGTTAACTCGGCCTCTTGCGGTGTGTAAACATCATGAATGGGAAGAGAAAGGCGGTCGGGCGTGGTACAGGCCACACCACCCCCTATTGCACCCTATCCGTCTTAATTAGCTAGTCCACGAACAGCACTTGGCCCAGCAATCTTTATGACTACACAGGGGATCTTTGAGTGTGCATACATGTCAACCCCTTATCAGTGCCTACCTTATTGCAGACCAATTCAGACCTTATTGGTTACCCCGTGCACTTACAAAATCTCAACGTACATCCTACCAAGTCCCAACACAAGGGAGAAACACAAACAAATAAAATAAATGTTGCCCGTATTGAAACGGCTATAAGCCATATGGACCTTAAAACTAAATTTATTTGTACAAGAATACGGTTTAAACCGTATTAGGTTGACATATATGTGTGTGTATCTATGTATATCTGCATATTTTTGTTGCTTGTGTGTGTGTACAATGTTTTTCGTTGCTTTGAGGACTTGCCACAACAGTCTGTGACTAGCCTGTGGATCTATAGTCTGTGATTGTTATGTTGCAGTCTTAGGTACTCTGTGGCACGTAACTAATTTGTAATCGTCCTGTTTACTTTCCAACCTTGTGGTTGGTTGATACCCCTCCCCCCAACTCACATTGCTGCAAAAATGTGTAGAATCTTACGTCGAAGTGCAGCCAATTCAAGATTAGATCGTTTAAGCCAGCATAAAGTATGGTGGGGGCTTGGGTTTTTTTGGCTCGCTGCACCATGAACCCAGTGACCTGAGTTCGATTCCTGGTCATGGCTAACATTGGGGGTGAGTGATAGCCCAACTGAACCTGGGTGACCTCCTTCACTGACCGGCACTGACCAACGTGGTGAAGTATGGTCAAACATCCCCGGGTGGTGGTGCACCCCTACAATCCAGCACTGTGGAGGCAAGGGTAGGTGGATCAGGCAAATGTTGGGAAACGTCCTTCCCGTAGGTGTCGAGGTGTTATACCCTTGTTTGCAAGAAGATGAATGTACAGCAAGTGTGGACTAATCTCCATCTGTATTGTCTTTCACACGCATTGGTTTTCTCCGAGTGCTCCAATCTCTTCCCACCTGCATAAAAACTCATTCATTGGGTGAAAGTGTAGTAGGTTCAACTGAGTCGCAGACGTATTGTTGGAGGCAACACATTTATTTAACACCAACACACGGGGTAACTGCCCCTTAACAGAATAACAACCTATAGTGGTGACCACCAGGCTAACTACACTAATTACAACATAACTGGTGTAGCTAACCAGGTGGTGACCACCAGGCTAACTACACTAATTACAACGTAACTAGCTACAACGGACCGGACCACAGCTTGGGTCCAGGTCCACGTGTTGGAGACTCGGTAGAACGTAGAACGTAGACGAAGGTTTCTTCAGGATCAACAACAACGCCGGTCCCTCTGGGGGACCCGGCTTATATTCTCTGCGGCGTGGCCGGCTCCGCCCTTAGCCACAACCACCTTCCAGAACCCTCGAGCAGGATCTGGCCCCCGACCACGTGACCACCCCTAGCCCCTACTTGGGGCCCTTTGTAGACTTAACCGGTCACGTGTCCTCTCGGGTCAACCGGAATGCCATGGCCTTTAGTAACCCCGTTTCTATGGCCGGTACTTCCACACCCTATCCTGTAGGGGCCGGCACTGCACGCCGAGCGTGGTGCCATCCAGCACTGTCAATCAGCGCTCACCGAGCCCCTCTAGGGCCGGTACTGCATCCACATCCAAGTGGTGTCCGTGATGTCCCTGCACCGCACGTCGTGCCTCTCTAGGGTCAGCATTACACAGTGACATCCTGCGATGTCACTACAAAAGCATCTGAATATATAGAGGACCACTGAGTGTGGGAAATGGTTTGTACCGGCCTTTGAGTAATTCTCTTCCAGAGCGAGTGACAACTCGCGTTATAAGTAGGTAATGTTATATTGCATTCTACAGTATATGATAACTATAATGTTGTGGGCAGTCCTTTTTGTCTGACTCCCCGAGCTATATCGCTGGGTTTTTCCAAAGAGGAAGGATAAATAAGCTTATTCAAATTGCTTTATTTAATGCACCATTTTAAAAAAATGTAGTTCCCCCTCTTCAACAGCCACTTTCGGTGTTGTGTTCTGTGACGTATGCATTGTTTTGATTGTATGGAGTCTGTCACGTTTAGCTTATTTCACGGTAACATGCCGATTATAACTTGTTACCGGATGGAATTTGTCACCTGCAGCTTATTTAATCATGGAGTGTATTCGCCGTGTATGAAATGCATTTAATCAACAAAATATGAAAGGATGTAGAAGTTTTTTTTTACAGTTCACGAGTAGAATAATTTATTTTAAGAACAAATATTTGTTTAATTTGTCCTATCAATATCCAAACTTGATTTTATTCAAAATAAACGGCACTTATTCGGATAAAAAAAAACAAGTGGACTGGATACCCAGTATACTTTTTAGAGGCGTAATTGCGAGCAGGTTACGTTTTTTGGGAGAGTGGAGCGCGACTCGGAGGCACTGCCTCTCCTGGTTGCACAGGGATTGGGAGCTCATGTTGGATGGCTTAGGTGATATAATCCACTTACCCACGCATGATGCGCACATCTTGTTCCGTAGGGAGTCAGATGGGTTCACATTAGGGAATCGGGGTGTGTCCTGAAAAAGAAAAATTCTGGCTAACCCACACACACATTTTTAAAGATAACATGTTGGCTTCGTTGCAACACGTTACACTCCACTAATTTTTATTGTTTCCTCTTCACACAGATGGCCGCACAATGACATGTCCACTTAATTTGCCTACCGAACAAAACCCTGCTGTGTCAGCAATGAGCTTTTAACTTTTGTGGCATTTACCATTTCTCAGGATACCTCTCAATTGAGCCAGTAATTTGTAACCTGTTTAAACTGACTTCGCAAATTGGTCGTGAGAACAATACTCGTAGTTTACAGCTCTTTGTAAATCTACTGGCTGGTGAAGGCCTCCCTGAGCCAAACCTGTCGTGGGTGTCGTTTGATGATTATTTGTCATGCTGCGGTCAATGCGGGTTTTTTTAAATGGCAGGGAGCTTCCCAGGACCACTTTAGATGACACTCATGACCCATGTCGGCCATAGTTGGGAATTGTGCTATCTTGCCCAGATCGCTGGGCACATAGCACAGTGCGCTAACTTCTTTGCCACTACTTCACCTGAGTGCTATGCTATGCATGTTTTAATTCGTGAGGGAGGAGTGTAGGATTCTCGTTATTAGACTTTCGTTCAACTTTATGGCCTCTGTATCTTCCTCATCTCACCACAGTGGCGAGTTGTTAACTACCTCGCCTGGTATACAGGGTGTCGTGGATTCAATCCTAACCCTGACGCCTGTATATTTGGAGTTTGCGTGTCTCTCTCTCCCCCTGGTCACGTAGATTTTTCTCCAGATCCTCTGCTTTTTCCCTCCGCATTTAGAGTATTTGGCTGTAATAAATTTCCACGTGATAAGCCACTTCATTGAGCTATCATTTGTGGCCAGGTCGCCTCTAGAAAAGAGCTTTATAGCTCATTGGGCCTTACCTTGTAAAATCAGTTTTAAAAATAATTTTAGCCGACTAGTTTTAGCCGACTGCTACGATCAGAGCTTCTGGGTGCGTCAGCTAAGTCCCATTGTTGTTGCATGGGGACCATTTCCTGGGTTAAATGTAGAAAGCCCAGGGGCCACGTTGTGTTTTCTGTACTTGAGAGACAGATGGATCTCTAAACCTCCCAGGGGTCGGCCGTCCAGAAATGTAAAGTTTTTTTGTAAAATGGGACCGTATGACCCCAGATTAGAATAAAAAAAATAGTCAATATATTATTTCTGCTCTTACTTCAATTCCCCCCACTCCTTTAACTTTTGTATCTACCATTGTTGGGTGATCTTAATAATTACAATTATGATTTATTATTTCCAAATGAAAGCCTTTCCATGCTTTTCATCCAAGTGGGCATTTTAATAACCTGACTGACCAACCTTAATTACAAAATGAAATCCAGTTGATCATCGATTAAATGCTCTCAGTCAGGCGATCGGCACCATGTGCATGACAAAACAAGTAGCTATGCTTGATTTCAGTGTCAGATATAATATATAGTATTTTATACACAACATACAACTTAAACAATGAAAATACTGCACCTATATATACATCACCAAATGCAGAGTCTTCGAGATTGGAGTGGTTAGTACGGTACAGTAAATAGAGTAACTTTTTAAAAGGATAACATTTTTTATATTTGTATATTCACGGCAATTTCAAAACGTAAATACATTTCAAACACTAAAAACATAACAACACTTAAAAACTTGTCCTCCGAGGATATGCAAAAATAATCTATTTTAAATAATGATGTGATTATCTGGCGTTTTTGAAAATCTGTTGGCCCCGAAGCCGCTGGATAATCGATGATCTACTTTACTCCCAAGTCATACTGTGAGCATAACTAATAACCCCTTGGCCCTCCTTTTCAAGTGTGCGGTAAGTGGGCAGGGCTGCATTGTGCAGCGTAAGAGTTTTGCTGCAAGAGCAGATGGAGGGAGCATTGCTTCAGTGCATTGATTGATTAACAACAGAATAAGGTTTTAAACTAAATTATAAGCTATTTTTATTTTACAAGATGAGGCCTACTGAGCCATATAGCTCTTTTTTCAGAAGCGACCTGCCACAAATGATAGCTCAATAAAGTGGCTTATCACGTGGAAATGTATAGCAGCCAAATACTCTAAACGCGTGATGTTAATTCTAAATGTGGAGGGAAAACCCAGAGGGTCCAGAGAAAAATCCATGCGATCATGGAGAGAGAGAGACACGCAAATTCCAAATATATAGCAGTCATCAGGGTTGGGAAAGAAACCCCACGACCTCCTGCATACCAGGTGAGGTAGCTAACATCTCACGGCCAGGTAATTAATAACAATAGCAACATTAATTAACATATGTTAATACGATAACAACAGTAATTTTGAGATCTTTGTCAGTCCACTGCTTTAGGAAGGCCTGGCCACGTGGCAGTGTTGTTTGTGGGAGTTGTGTGACCATACTCTACTTCACAACGCTTTGTCGGTGCGGGTTGCTGAAGAGGCTGAGGCCCAGGACTGCTTCAAGTATCCCTTGCCGCTGATGTTAGCCGTGACCAGGAATCTAACTCGGGTTTCCTCGTTTAAAGTTCAGCGCGCTCATCATTCCATGACCGCTCCTGCCATTTATTCCCTTATTAATAACAATAAGGTTTTTTTTATTGTAGCATAGCTGTGCTTGATTGCACAATTGGGTGTTCGTTTCAGGTGTATAAAAATGGGTGATTTGAATGTATTTGTGTGCTTACTATTTATAATATATTTCTACTTTTTTCCCTTTGCTCCTACCCCATCTATTGGATGTGTTTGTGGCAGTGTGTCCAGGTAAGCCACCCTCCCCATTCACAAATTGATGAAGCGATGCCTCGTCTTTAGTGACACCTCGCATTGTCCAAAGTTAATCGTTTTGCCGAACAATTTGTGTGGAAGACTCCTAGGCCATTGAACGTGAAATGTCATAATGTGAGAAGCAGACTTCCAGTCTGTTAATTATAACATTCTAAACAGACTTCCAGTAAAGTATGTATTCAAAGCGACCCCCCTATTCATTCATTGTGCATTTCATATGTACTCCCAGTGTATTTATTATTGTACATTTGTTTCTCTCCATTATACTTGCTTCTTCTCTTCGCTAGATGGTAGGGGCATGCATAAAATAGATTTCCATGCTTCCCCGATAAATACCTTAGAATATTCCGTCACGTTATTCTTAATCTCACGATAAATGCATGGAAAATAACGGGCAAAATAATGTTTTGTACATGTCTTTAATGGATTCAACGTCACCCCCTGCACCCGCTCGAGATGCTACCGTTAACAATAACAAAAGGGAGGATTGAATCATGCGACCAAGAGTGCACAAAGCGAACTTGCTGTTCTGCTGACAGGCTGGCAAGTACTGTATTTAAATATCAGATGAAGTGGTGTTCGCTGTGCCGCCCCATGCGCTGTTGTATTGCCCGTGTGCTTTGCTGTATGGCATGACAACAGCAGTGTTTTCTCGACGTGGTTGCGACAAAAATGGTCCCGGTAATTGTCCAGCACATTCAGTACCGCATAGTTATCACATCTGTCGTGGCAACGACTGACTGTCTATTAAAAAGTTTGCTTTTATTTGATTAAATTTTTTTTGGGGATTTGCAAGTAGGTGCACATTAACACGGTGGTGTTTGACCTGTTAGCTTTCCTGCAGTAATGCAATTTTCGTATGAGTGTGATTTCACAGCAAAACATATTGGTTCGATTATCCCATCCAAGCACAGTAGCACGGATATCAGGAGAGGTTTAATTTCCATGGGTAACTAAGCACTATGTAGCACAATTTTTGTTCCTGGGTAGTAAGTGTTATTTTGTAATTGCTTATGCCTAAAAGGTATAGAAAATGTCTATTATTCACCACAAACTTTGCTTTTGTGACTAGGACATATTTTGAAATTTACCTATTTTCAATGAGAAAACGAGCGAATTTGTGTTTTTGTTCAGATAAAGTCAGAAAGAAACAACATGAATCAAAATCAACATGTATTTATACTAAAGTAATAAAAAAATTACAAAATATTTAGAAGTGAGTAGTTTTTCGAGATTTACGATTATACTGTAAATCACTTTCATGAATCAGCCCCCAAACGTAGTCTCCCATCATGTTCTCGTTATACTGTCCTTGGTAGCGGCATTCAAAGTCCAGTATATCCTGGTGGAAGCGCTCGCCTTGCTCCTCCGAGTATGCTCCCATGTTCTTGAATTTATCAAGTTGAGCATCAAGGATATGGACTTTGAGGGACATCCTACAGCCCATTGTGCCGTAGTTCTTCACCAGAGTCTCAACCAGCTCCACATAGTTTTAGACCTTGTGATTGCCCAGGAAGCCACGAACCACTGCGACAAAGCTGTTCCAAGCCACTTTCTCCTTACTAGTGAGCTTCTTGGGGAATTCATTGCACTCCAGGATCTTCTTTATCTGTGGTCCGACGAAGACACCGGCTTTGACCTTTGCCTCAGACAGCTTAGGGAAGAAGTCTTGAAGGTACCTGAAGGCTGCCGACTCCTTATCTACAGCTCTGACAAATTGTTTCATAAGGTCCAATTTGATGTGCAGTGGTGGCATCAGCACCTTCCAGAGGTCCACTGGTGGCTCCCACTTGACGTTGTTCCTCCCCACAGAGAACTCGGGCCGCTATGGCCAGTCCTGCCTGTGGTAGTGCGCCTTGGTGTCTAAATCTTTTGGAGTATTTTTTGTATTACTTTAGTATAAATACATGTTAATTTTGATTCACACACAAATATGCCCGTTTTCTCATTGAAAATTGGTACATTTCAAAATATCACTGTCCTGGCCACAAAAGCAAAGTTTGTGGGGAATAATAGCCATTTTCTGCACTTTTGAGGCATAAGCAATTAGGAAATAACACTTACTACCCAGGAGCAATAAATAAATACAATTATATTCTTTGGTTCTTTCGGTAATGTCACGTAGATAGAAAAATAATAATAAAATATAGCGTGAATAAAAATAAAATTTCAATAAAAAACAAAAAACACTAATGTAGACTGTAGCCTGGTTCTTAATCGGAGTGAGTGTACTGACAGTCTATAATGTAGACTGTAGCCTGGTTATTAAGTTTGGTGAGTGTACTGGCAGTCTATAATGTAGACTGTAGCCTGGTTATTAAGTTTGGTGAGTGTACTGCCAGTCTATAATGTAGATTGTAGCCTGGTTATTACGTTTGGTGAGTGTAATGGCAGTCTTTAATGTAGACTTATTCTTGGTTCTTTTGGCAATAAAAATATATAAATACAGTCTACATTAGTGTTTTTGAGTTTATCATTATTTTTATTCACTTTATTTTGATTATTTTTCTATTGATGTGACTTTACCGAAAGAATCACGAAAGTTTTAAGTAAAAACATTTTTGTTACACAGTGGTAAGATGCTGCCTAACCACATTGCCATAGGCAACAGGAGTTTCACTGAGTTTCACAATAAATGGTAAGCGTTCTTTACATAGCTCACGCGAGGGTGGGGAACCTTACTGAGGAGCAAATAGTACAAATAATATAATTAATTATAGCTGACATTTACAGGAGACTGAATGTCCTGACAGAAAAACAGTGTTGTTGCCAGGACAAAAATATGCCCCTCTGGTACCCGATTAGTGCAGCTAAGATGCTTGCAGTGACCGATAATTGTCATTTTGCGTGCTGTTTTAAAGCGTTAGGCTTCACGCGAAATGACGTCTCGGGTCGTGTCGAGTGGAGTCGCAGGCCTTGTAAAATTAATTCTGCTTGAAATTTGAAAGAGCTTGTGTTTGTTCACCCTTCAGGCGCTCTCGCTCGCTGCACGGACCCTGCCCTGCCACACGCTTTGGCCCCAAGGCGTGCATGATGAAAAACCCCACTGCCATCATGTGAGTGTCCTGTACAGCTCCACACACACACATAAGACAAACAAGACAAAGATCCCCCATATAGCTTTAACAGACCATTAGGGCAAATGCCGTTAGCGAGCACCTATGAGGGCTGGCACGACACACAAGGGGGTGGGTGATCAGCACCACTCCCAGACGCCTTAGTTTTCTTAGTGGCGATGTTTACACACCACACCAAGTCCTCATTTGAGGCTGAGTCGACGTAGGGGAGTCGTCGGACCGGTTAGAAAATTCACCACTGTTTTTGGTAGTGAGCGGGAATCGAACTCGGGTTGCTGGGTTCGTAGTGCAGCGCGCTAACCGCCACAATCTCGCTCCCCACAAATATACAAAGACACACACACACACACCGTTCTCCTATGCCACAACTAGAGCACACTGCATGGCATGGGTTTGTCATAAATTAATATAGGTCAGTCTGTTATGCATTGACAAAAACCCACGATACCCAACATTTTTCTTGTTTGTTTTTGCCTGATTTTAAGCCATAAGCCACGATAACTCTCATAAAGACGATACGAATTAACTTGTAGTGTAAAGCTGTTTTGCCATTAGGGACCTACCTGACAGAAAACCAGCCAAATGTATCAAAAGGTTTTCCCTAAAGTAGCAGACATATCCAAGTGAAAAAAAGACTGTTTGCAAATATACAATCGCATTTTGCCCTGACAGCTACCGGTTAGCTTTGCGGAATGCCAATTAAATGCTTTTTTGTACAAACGCATGTTGGGAAGCTTTATATAAAGCATGCATGTGCATGATTTTTCTGAACTTACTTTAATTTTGTGATAATTAAATGGGAACCGTACACAGCTTTTTATGCTTATATAGGGCCTTCGCTGTAGTATTGCCTGATACATTATTGGTAGAGCGGGGAACATTTAAATTAATAAATTATAACTGGAAAACTCCTGACGTTTCCTCACTTTTCTAAGGTCAGCCTTCCTCCTCATTCTCCACTCATTCCTGTCCTGGGTCATCTCCACATCCACTCAGCAGTCCTTAATATCCTGGTTCACGACTTTGAATCGCCTCTCCCTCTGGGCCTGTCTTGCCGGTCTTCACCCTGGTACTTCGATGTCCGTGACGCTCCTTCTCTTGTGGTTTCCGTCTCTTCTCATCAAGTGTCCTAGCCATCCGAGTCAACTTTGATTGCGACTGAAACACAGCGTCAGGTGAAGCCAATGGGCACCACGAGTGCTGCTCGGTGGCAATAAAGTCCCGCTGTTGTGTTACTACGTGAGTTGCCTCCTGGTGGAATCATACCTGATTGGGATCATTTGCATATGACTTTGTGGTTGTGAACATTATTGGCCTGTGAGAAAAGCCTCTTATTGCGATATGAAATGCTCCATTTCACTCTGTAGTGTGGCTAATATCCCGTGACCGTATGTTGAAGTGCGCCGTGAGTGGGCAGGGCTGCGATACAACACAATACAATGTTGATTTATGTAACGTCTAAATGCGACCGCTTCTCGAGATGCTGCACAGAAATGGTGACCATATTTTTTTTAATGTGAGCGAGAGAGAGAGGCAGTCATATGCAGAGGTCAACGGGAAGTCCTTGAGCCTGGGTTTGAACTGCGGTAGGGAGTTGACAGCACTGGAGGCTGGGGGAACAGGAGTTCCAAACCATGGTGGGTGGGGGGCAATGGCGGAGAATGCGTGACCTATGAATGTTGTGTCGTGCAAGTGTTTTGCTTTGACAGCACATGGCTTTTGACAGTTTTGTCAATAAGCAACAGAACAATTTTATAATATGTAATTTTTTAAAGAATGTACAGCTCTTTGTCAATCTGCTGCTCGATGAAGGCCTCCCCCACACAGCGTTGGTCATGGTGGCTTTGTGACTCAACTTCACCACACCGGTCAGTTTGGGTCGGTGAAGATGCGGAGGGGTCAAGAATGGTTCAGATGTCACTTGCCGCTGATGTTAGCCATGGCCGGGAATTTAACTTGGTCTGCTGAGTAGTCGACTGTGATTAAAAAAAAAAATGCATTGATTCGGCACTAATTCTGACACACGTAATTAGATGCTTGTTTCATGACCTCAGAATCAATAGTGGTAATAGACGTGATGCCTCCTTATCTCCCATAGTATTCAAAGGGCTCAAAGACCAAGAATAGACTACGGTACCCTCAGGATTCCTGCAGTTGAATGTTAACTCCAGAGGCTTATAGAACAAGAATAAGGTTTCTATAGGATTACTAAGGATTCATGGTGTTAATGTTCATGGCTTTAGTTCCTTAGCTTCCCTACTCTCGTAAATATTGACTCTGTTTTAGCTCTGATGAAAAAAAAGGTCGGTGTGAGCCAATTTGAACCTTTCAAGTAAATCCACAGAATGCTCTTCCACACACAAACATTAGGCAATGCTTCTCTTTCGTTGTCTCGGCTTCGACGGCTGTGTAAAAAAAGACAAAGATCCCTCGTATAGCCTTTACAGACTGTTGGGGCAAGTGCTGTTAGCGAGCACCTATGAAGGCCGGCAAGGCATGCGAGGGAGTGGGTGGCCAACACCACGCCCGGCCGCCTTTGTCTCCCCAGTGACGACGTTCACACACCGCACCAGGTACTCTTTTGAGGCTGAGTCGACCTATGGGAGGCCCAGGACCAGTTCGGATAATCGTCACTGGTGTTGGCCGTGAGCGGAAATCGAACCCGGGTTGTCAGGTTTGTAGCGCAGCGCGTTAATCGCACACGCACACACCACCATTCTAGTTCCAGACACACACCACTATTCTAGGGAATGGTGGTGTGTGTCTGTAACTCCCTCTTTCCCCATTCGTCGGTGCGGTCGACTCCCTGCCCAATGTTCAAGTCCAGGCTCAAGATCTTCCTATTTTCCTCTGCCTGTGACTGACTGCCTCTTTCTCTGTATAAAATAAAAATTGTCCACTATTTCCATACGGTGTCTTGAAATGTGTTGTCGCCTGTGGAGGCTGTATAAATCTATATTGTATCGGAAACTTAGATATATACTCGAGTGTGGTGCTAGCCTTATACTGGCAGTACTAATCAGATAAAGTGTGAGCTGGTGATTACAACGACACCTTACGTAAGGTGGCGTTTGCTTCCATGTAACTTCACAAATAAATGTTTGCCTAAGCCCATGGAGGCCACGGTTTGCGTTATGTAAGAGTTGCTTTCGGCTAACCTGCATTTTTTGTCATAGATAATTGTAACAGTCTGACAGAACACTGTGGTCGTGGCAGCACCTCCTGTGTAAAGTGACATCACAGCTATGCAAAGCACTGGGATATGTTGATGATGCCAGAGAGCAGTGGGACAGCAGCGCTGTGTAATGCAGCGTGTGGTGAAGGAAAACAGTCCAATCGACTGACATTGACAGTGGGGTCAGCTGTACGGTTGGGTGCAATGTGTCGCGCAGAAGTTGGTGTGAGTGGCTTATGATGTTTACAAATAGATCGGAGTTTGTAAACATTCATAAGGATGTTGAAGGGCGGACGTCCTGAATCGGCTGCATACCTGCCACAACACCGAGAGAACAAATGCGTACGCGTAGCAGGGTCAGTTTCTCTCCCTTCACTTTACTTTCAAATGTTATACAAAAACAACCTTAAACCACCCTTGACAGCTCGCACAATGTGTACAGTGGACAGTTCACGGTTTCAGTTTGTTTATTTTGGTATAGCCCTGTGAACCATTAGGCTCTTGAATCGGCTGCAACCACAACAAACACAAAAAGAAAAACACGAACAAGAAAACATCTTAAAGTGGCTATGTGAACAAATTTGCTTTTGTGTACAGCCCTCGAAAGTATACTACATTATAACCTCTAAACTTGTCAATCCTAAATACCGCAAATGACTCCTTTCAATTATCAATTAAGTAAAAGCTAAATTCGGGACCCTGCGAGATTTAATTCTAGTAAACATGTCACACACTGTTGCAAGGGAGACCTGGTGAGGTGTCGCCACTCTAAGAGCTCTGCATTCAATTTGAAACAGCAACTATGTGGTGTGGTTACCATCTGTTCCTGCGCTCGCCCCACAAACTCCCAAACATGTTTGTGCCGATTTTGTTGCCCAACATCGCTTTACCAAGTGGTATCGCTTCAGCACTGGGAGAAGCCTGTTAGCCATTAGGGATCTGATAATTCATGTTTCCCCCGGCGATTCTGTGAATGGTCGCGATTCCGCGATTTGATTCGAGGATCTGTTATTTTTTGTTGTGTGAATTTGACTCTCGTTTTGCGTGCATTTCATTTGTGTTGTCCGTCTTATTGGTACCTGGTGTATTGTCTGCATGTACGTATGTATGTATGTTGAACTTCTTTCGTACGGTACTTGGCCAACCGTGCTTATTGGAGGTGCAGGGTAAGGACAAACTAACAGACAAAAAGCAGTTTTAAAGAAATATGTTATCTCTTTAAAGAAATTAGTTCTCTCTTTTGGGCATTTCGTTTTGCCCCATGAGTAGTTCGATGCATGCATCACAATAAACCTCAAGAATCAATACAAACAAAAAAGAATGGGAGGGAATAAAAAAAAACAGTCCAAATGGAACAAAAGACAATATAAATGATTGAATACAATCGCAACCCTGAATCGTTACTTCATCAAATAGTAGGCTGCAAGGCGGTGGGGGAAGGGAGGGGCTACAGATGGTCACTTTTAACCAACCTACCTGTCATACAGTTAATGTATTGAGACAGACTTTGCATGCTTGTAGGATAGCAACTTATTTACTCTTAAGGAAGTGTGAGCTTTAGTGTCGACTCATCAACAATAAAAACGGTTGAAAAATTCACAGCCTATGACCTAATCGCCCACCCTGAATGCGCCCACTCTCATCGGTTCTCAGGTGCTTGAGCGGCGTTGAGCTTCCTTTTCATTACTCTGATGGGAGACTGTTTGGGCATGCCAGGTGTTGTAGGTTTGGGTTGTGAAATGGCCAGGAGAAGCCAGTGTAGCTATTGAGTCCCAAATTAATCTGTGCGGAACGTTTGAGTGCTACGTCCTTGTATGCCTGCTAGGGTTTCTCCGGGAGATTTTGAGGGCCGATGTGTGGATTAAAAGTAATAGTAATGCCAATTATTTACCCAGGAAAGCCTCACTGAGTCTCAAAATGTAGATTAAAAACGAATTTCTTCAGAACTGTTGTCCTTCCCCCGCGTCTCCGATTACCATGGTTAGCTACGTATGGTGTGAAACAAGTTCAACATACAATAATTCTTCATCAGTTGGGTACTGCAATTGGGTGTTTGGCTTAGTATGTCAGAGAACCGGTGAACCCAGAGAAAACTCACAACCAGTGGGGCTTTGAAATAATCGACCTGGCCACCCATGCTACATTTTGCAGCTTACTTTGAGGAAGCCAGAGAGAAACGTGGAGAAAATGCTCAACACATACCCAGGGGATAACACTCAAAACTCTGCGCAGCTGGATTTTAAAAAATCTATTGCTTCTATTTTACTTACTTGATTTGGCGTTTTCGTGACTGCAGGAATTACTCTTTCATCCATCAATCCCAGCAGCAGTCCCCATCCAAGCACTAACCAGGCTCAAACCTGCGAGATTGACATAAGGCCAGGCGTGCGTTCAGGGTGGCTTGTTTGTAGGTAAGATGTGGCTTGTTTGTAGGTAAGATGTGGCCAGGCAGTTGTGTTTGAATGGGGCCGGTTGAGTGGAATGAGTCAAGCTCCCAGAGGTGGTCATAATTTAAGTTCTGTATTATAGGGATATCCCTCCTGACCCATAGAGTGACCATGGAAATGATGGACCGATATTAAGAGGGAGGGGAAGTAAACTGCTGTGATTGATTCCCTACTGGCCAAGAGTTGGCCTGGCTGTAGTTTACTGTGAGCTCCTACTGCTTCCATTCACTTGCAAGACTACCTCGGCAGTACATAACTCAGCTCACTTGGTCTCTCTAATCAAGGGCATTTCACTGTCCCCAGGTTATCTTCTCGTCAGCTTTGATGTTGTTTCTCTGTTCACCAAGGTCCCTGTGCTTGACACCTTAGCATTAATTGAAGATTTAGTCCAACATGGACTGAACCCTGATGTTCCTACCCTGGTTTTAACGCTGCCTTACAAACACTTACTTCACCTGGAATGGTACCTTCTACAAACAAAATGAAGGTACCCCTATGGGTTCCCCCTTATCACCAGTGATAGCGAATATTTTTATGGAGAAATTTGAAACAGATGCCATCCAGACATACACCCTACGTCCCTCCCTATGGAAGAGATATGTGGATGCCACTTTCGTCATTTGGCCACATGGCCTACCAGCACTGAGCCAGTTTCCAAACCACATTAATTTCATACACCCATCCATCAAATTCACCATGGAAGTAGAGAAGGATGGCAAACTACCATTCCTTGATGTTTTGTTTGAGAATAGACCTGATGGCTGTCTGGGACACTCTGTCTATAGGAAAGCCACCCACACAGATTCCTACCTGAAACCTGATTCCCACCACCACCCGGCTCAGAAGAATTCCCTCATCAAAACACTACACCATAGGGCCTACTGCATTTATGACCAACACCACCTAGCCAGTGAACTGGAACATGCACACCAGACCCTTAAGATTAATGGATATTCGGACAATATCATCCAAAAAGCGTTCTCTCCAACCATGGAGAAACAACCCCTTGAGACACCGATCAAAACCATCACGTTACCATACATAGCTGGCGTTACCAAAATATTTCCAAAATCTTAAACAAACACAAGATCCAGGTCCGATTCAGTGTACAGTACATAAAATCCGTGATCTAATCCCATCTGAGAAGGATGTCATCCCTGACTTGCAATACCCGGGAGTGTACAAACTAAGTTGCATCTGTGGTGATTGTTACATTGGGGAAACGAAACGTCATGTCTCAGACCGTGTCCGCGAGCACAAGTCAGATTTGAAACACGGCAAAACTAACTCCTCTGCCGTTGCCGACCATTGCTACAGTGGTGTGGGCTCTCATGATATTGTTTTCTCCGAGACCAAGGTGCTCTGCAAACCTTCTGGCTACTATCAAAGGTTTGTTCATGAAGCTATCCAGATATATAAACACAGACATAACTTTAACCGAGAAGATGGATACAAATTGAGCAATCATTGGAAGGATGTTATCAACAAGGTAAAACCTTAACTGCTTTATTGTTTGCTCTCATTTCCACATCTCCAGTCTCTTACACCCAGCCCTGCTCAGTCCCATCATTTAGAAATTTGCCTTACGTGCTCCATGTACCGCCCACTGCTCTTCAGGCTATTGACCCTCAATGTCTCATTTGCCTCCTCTCCCCTCCACCCTCTCTATCCTTGACTCCGCCCCCCTCACTTATATAATCCCCCTGGTAATCGCAGGTCTTTTGCCTATTTCAGCAACTGCTTTTTTACTGTGATTGTTCCCGCCTGATGACGGACGCTTGTGTGATTTAATTTACTTTTATGTTTCACCGACGTGACTTTACCGAAAGAACCAAAGAGTATGCAAATGATAAACAGTCGCGTTTAGTATCGCGGAGCAAACAAAACTGTGCAACCAGGACTGAGCAAACGGAGAATGTCCAGAAACCGAGTTGTGATGCCGAGTCTTGAGGGTTCACAAAATCGATATTGGGGGAAGCGTGATGGTGAGTCATTTTGTGCACCCGTTACGTTTGTTCCAGTGTCAACTGTAACAGTGGAGAGATGCTGTACGTGGGGATGTGGGTTAAAAAAAAAAGAGAACTGAGTCATCTGAGCCAGGGTTTTGAACGGGTGAGTTTTACATGTTACTCATCTGCCTCGCGACCTATCCCCTCGGCTACAGCTCCCCCGTACAGTCAAACTAGGTCACCAATTAGCACGGTTGGCTACATACGGTGCGAAAGAAGTTTAACATACATATATATGCCTCATATCCTATCCCCTCGGATACAGCTCCTCCACACAGTTAAACTAAGCCTCCTTGTGTCATATCCACTCGGCCGAAATATTTGATGTTTTGGAAGAATTTTGAAATCCTCACCTTTTTTAATGTAATGTATGAGTCACCAGTCCACATGTCCTGTGATAGCATTAGCTCAGTGTTTTTATGATGTCATAGCGCACTGCGCTATGGAACTGGTGACCTGCGTTCAATTCCCATCCACAGCTAAATGGTGGCAAGTGATAGCTTAACAGGTCCTGGGCTCCCCACTTAACCATCCCGCGCTGATCTACGTGAAGTATGGTCAAATGACCACCACGACTGACATGGCATGTGGAAGCCTTCATCCAGTTGCGAGTTTTTAAAGGGCTGTAAATTAATGACTAAATGATCAATTATTGCATATGGCTTTGTGTGTAGCAACTCATAAGTCCATGTCCAGGTCTGAAAACCAGACAGCCTCAGGGGAAGCAGAATGGATGATGTCTCCAAGACCATCACGACTGACATGGCATGGGGTAGCCTTCATCCAGTTGCGAGTTTTTAAAGGGCCGTAAATTAATGACTAAACGATGAATTATTGCATATGGCTTTATGTGTAGCAACTCATAGGTCCATGTGCAGGTCTGAATACCAGACGACAGCCTCAGGGGAAGCTGAATGGATGATGTCTCCAATGCCGCCGCCGAATTTAGCCGAGGTTCACACTGATTCACAATGTGGTTCGCAGTCTGGCCGTGATTTCCAGCCGCATACCACTGGGCTTCCTCTGATTTCTGCACTTGAATAGGAAATTTGGGCGGCCACATCTGGCAGTAATCACCAACACCATCAGCCATGTTCAGTCCGCTGCTGGTCGAAGGCCTCTGCCACCTCTCACAAATCCTGTGGTACGGTAAACCGCCTCGTGCCTGCACGTAAACCGATTTCATCGCTCCTTCTCCTGAGGGGGACATCCTCACATTTCTTGAATGCCTCTGCGTTGTTATCCTTGACCCGAGTTTGGCAACCTGCGGCTCCACACCGCATGCAGCGGCTCTTTGGCTTCCCCCTTGCGGCTATTTTGCAGCCCCCCTTTGCGGACAGACGTTTTTTCTTCTTTAAAAAACGTAAATCTTCAACTTAATTTAGCGTGAAGATGATTGATTAAATATGGCAGTGAATGGGTCACTGTGGAATGTCCCAGTGACCACAAAATGTGCAAAATTTTAATAAATGCAGTTTTATCATCACCAATTGCGTTTAAGTCAGAATTTGCCATCTGCTGTATACCTGTTGCTGTGTTTGTGTACAAGTAGCTCAGTGTGTGATGCGGCTCTAGAACTATTTTGGTCAAAGACAAGAACAACAAATGGCTCTTCGTTTGAAAGATTGCCGACCCCTGTCCTTGGCCATCTGACATGATTGTAATGATCATATTCAAAGAGGTCAATTCGCGAGATATATGTTGATCTGACAGCGCCATTATAATGTATGCGGATTTAAGAGCTTACACAGTTTTTAGGTTTTTTCTGCGCTTGGGAATTTAGCACGATTTACTCACGTGGGGTTTCCCCTCTTTGTGCCCTGTGTTAGCCAATGTATTTGCTCAGTAGCTTTAGCAAAAGGTGTGGTGTTGACTTTTGGGGGGTGTTTGGAAATTTGACACTTATTATTGTGGCTTGAAGTAGTCGGAATAATTTGCATAAAGAAAGTTATTTTGAGATTGATTCACTATGTAACACGATTTTTGTTCCTGGATAGTAAGTGTTATTTCCTAATTGCTTATGCCTCAAAAGTACAGAAAATGACAATTCCACACAAACTTTGCTTTTGTGACCAGGACTTTACATGAAGGAATCACACAAATGAACACGTTTTCTCATTGAATAGAGTTAAATAAAAAAAATCACTGTCATGGTCACAAGAGCAAAGTTTGTGGGGATTAATAGCCATTTTCTGTACTTTTGAGGCATAAGCAATTCGGAAATAACACTATCCAGGAACAAAAAAATAATACATTTGTTACACAGTGTTATTAACGGAGTGGATTATTAACTTTGCTTTTGTGTCCTGGTCACAAAAGCAAAGTTTGTGGGGAATAATAGCCATTTTCTGTACTTTTGAGGCATAAGCAATTAGGAAATAACATGTACTACCCAGGACATTTTTTCTTTGTTACAAAGTGATATTTTAATAGTAATTTGAAGCTTTCGTGACTGCAGGAATCCATACTCTTTGGTTCTTTCGGTAAAGTCACGTAGGTATAAAATGAAATAAATCACGTTTCAGCAGCAGACCATGCTTTCCCACCTGATGACGGACGCTTGTGTTGCGCTCGAAACGTCGTGATTTATTTTATTTTATACCTACGTGACTTTACCGAAAGAACCAAAGAGTATATATTAAGAGTAGTTTAAAACCCTTTGTCAATGCACTGCTGGATAAAGGCCCCCCACATGCTCACTGTAGGTCATGTGATTTGTTTGTCCTCGTGTTACCACACTGGTTCGAGCGGGCTGATGAAGGAGGCTGACTGAATAAGCGTCATGCTCTTGACTGCTGAGCCACCTAGCCTCCTCAAAATACGTGGCCTCAATACATGACCTTACTTAATTATGGGTCTGTGTCTCCTGACCTCACACAAATGTGGGTCAGTTCTTGGTCAGTCGCCCTAAGGTTGTGCTAGAAACAACACATTCCTGTGTGGCGCCACGGTGGTGATTTGTTAACTACCCCTCTTACCTCCGATTAGCACGGGCGGCTCTGTACGATCTGAAAGATGTTCAGTATACATACATACATAAGTATACGGGAGGTCGTGGGTTCTATCTCGACTCTTGACACCTGTGTATTTGGGGTTTGCATGTTCTCCCCATGGGTTGCGTGGATTTTTCACTGAGTTCTCCGGTTTTTCCCTTGCCATTTGGCGAGTTATATGTGAACTGGTCTTGGGGCTCCCCACTTTCGGGAGAAAAAAAACACGTCCTGACCAGCTTGGTGAAGTGTGGTCCAATAACGTCCACGACCGACCAACATGGGATGGGGAGATCTTCAGTCAGAGTTGGATTGACTCCTAACAGTTTAACCATATTCACGACACTGGTCATGAGTATGGGCAGTGCCCAGGATCAATTTATGTATCACTACTGATCTTAGCCGTGCCTGGCAACTAAACTGGTTCTTGGTGCAGTGTTTACTAACTGCTACGCTGCTGCTCAACCACTATGACGTTATAAAATATCTGAGACGAAAAAAAAACGTGTGCGTGCATTCACTATTCTAGATAACATCCCTCTCTGCCCTCTGCTGCTATCAGTGTTGGGAGGGCACGCTGACATATGTGTGTGTAGTAGCAGTAGGTGGTGCGCTGGTTACTGCATTGTGCACTAAACCCAGCGACCCGAGTTCAATTCCCGGCAGTGAAAAGTGATATATGGGCCCTATCTTGGACTTTCCATGGATAGAAGGTGCAGAGTGTAAACCTTAGCACTGAGAGGCAAATGTAGCCTGGCGTGATGCTGGCCACACCATCCCCTCGTGTGCCACGCTAGCCTTAATCGGTGCTTTTTAACACCACTTTTCCCAAGAGTCTTTTAAAGGCTATATACAAAGAGGTAGGGGAGGACGGTTGTCTTTGCATTTGGGTGTGTATTGTTAAACCGTGTAATTGTTTAGTTTAATTAGATTGCCGAAAGACAGTACTTCTCCAGATCAGCTGATCTGCTCTCAGCCACTCACATTGGGACTTTCCACCCAGTCATGCAAATGAAAAGTGGGTTGTTACCACAGGTGGCCAGCGAGTTGCGACCTGGTGTCTGATTGGCTGCCTCTGTGCTATAAACAATGTGGTTTCGCAAGCAGAGTAAACAGAGTTGGACTGGCATGAGACTGGCTGCAGAGCTGATATGAGTTTTGTAGGGCTGGCGTGAGAGTGATAAGAGATGCAGCCTTGGTGTGAGTGCAGTCCTTGCTCAGTCAGTTGTGTAATTTTTTGGTGCGGTTAATATTTTTTTACTGTGATGCTGTCAGTTTTAAGATTTTTGTTTTGTTTGTTAAATAGTTCAACCTTAAACATCACAACTGTTGTGCTTGGGCTACGACCGGCAAATGTAGCCCTCGGCATGAATATCTGAACAGCATATTGAATTTGGAGGCAACGCACAAGGCAGCGCAATAGTTTCTGTAAATTTACGGCTGCGTAGCATCGCGAACCGAAAACCCTTGTACATTTGTCGAGGCGAAGTTCAATTGACGGAAGCGTGCGGTGGATTTTGGTTCACTGTGCCAGAAAAAGTAGAAGGTATGTTGATGGGGAAGCGGAGCAGCATAGGTATCCGTGTGGGTGGGACATGAGCCGCCGTCACGATCACCTCGAGCCGTCGTGAGATGCCGCCCACATCACTCTGCTGTGGAAGCACCGACTCACACCTGGAAGCTCTTTGGAAACTCTCTCGCCTTGGTTCTTCGATGCTGCAGTAGTTTTTCTAGAGCCACCATCATGAAGGTGACCGTTTCCTGCCGGGCAGCCATGGACAGCATGATAGCGCAGTGGAGAAGGTAACCTGCCACTGGCATGCACACCTCATTGTATGTGTGTGTGTGGGGAGCGGTAGTGCAATGGTGAGCGCGCTGCGCTACGAACCCGGCGAGCTGAATTCGATTCCTGCTTATGCCCAATATTGGTGACAAATATCTGAACTGATCCTGGGCCTCTCCTAGGTTGACTCAGCCTGAAATGAGTACCTGATGCGGTGTGTAAAAAAAAATCGCCATTGAGGAGACAAAGGCTGATCAGGTGTGGTGCTGGCCACCCACCTCCTCGTCCATTGTGCCAGTCTTCATAGGTGCCTCTCTAACAGCACTTGCCCCAACAGTCTGTTAAGGGTATACTGGGGGATCTTCGTTTTTGAATATGCTGTAAGGAGTGTAGTGGTAGGTGCACTGGGCTGCAAACCTGGCAACCCGAATTCGATTCCTGCTCATGGCCAATATTGGTGACGAATATCTGAACTGGTCCTGGGCCTCCCCTCGGTTGACTCGGCCTTAAATGATTCCCTCCAACAGTGTGTAACGATAGCACTAATGAGACGAAAGTGGCCGGGCGTGGTGCTGGCCGCTCACCCCCTCGTGGCGCCGTCTTGGCCTTGATTGGTGTCTCGCTCACAGCACTTGCCCCAACAGTCTGTTAAGGCTACACGGGGGGATCTTTGTCTTTGTGAGTATCAGTGTGTAATATTATGGGCAGCGGTGGTAGGGTTGTGATAAGTGTATTGCACTGTGAACCGAGGCAAGGTGATCTTGATTCTGAACCATGGCTAACAACAGTGGTGTATATTAAAGCTGGTCCTTGGCCTCCTGTAGGTTGACTCAGTCTTAAATGAGTACCTGGTGCAATGTGTGAATCATCGGCACTGAAAAACCAATGCGGCCGGGCATGGTGCCTGCTACACCAAACTTCTAGTGCTCCGGGATAGATTTAATAGTTGCTCGCTTTCGAAACATAAGAGTACAATAAAAGTAATTTGGGTTATATCACGTAAATATAAATGCGTCGGTAACCCACCACCACCCAACACAGACAAATTAGTAAGATTTGTCACGTAAACAAAATGTGCCAATTAGTCAGTACTTCAGCACACCGGTGTGGTGGAAAGTAAACCCATAACATTTACAATTTGAGTACGACTTTTAGGTGGTAATTTTCAACGAGCTTCTTCGGGTGATTGTGCAGGAATTGTGAGAAAAATCCTCCGGTTTCCGATCTTAAATAGAGCGAGCATGTGACACAATCGGAGCCAAGGTGGTAGTGAGGGGTTGGGGCGCTCCCAAACCTTCGTGCCATGTGCTTTGCCAACGGCACGGTGGACCCGCGGAGGATTGGAGGAAGAATTGTACGATACATTCTACCCACGAGCAAATGTGTGCGTGTGTGATTTTACGGACCTAGTTCAACATGTGGTCTCATCATAATGATTTAATAGTGGTGGATACTTTGTATGGGCAATCTGTATAATAGGCTGACGTTTCAGGAATTTTGCCTTCAGATTAGAGAGGAGCAAGAAGGACCAAATTTCCCAAAACTTCATCCTTTTCTATATTTATTTTCTGCTATTAGAGAAATGCGAATGATAGGGTGGCGGCTGATGTGGCTTGGGGTTGTGCCTGCGTACCTCTGGCAAACGGCAGTGCCTTAATTGTTCATCATACAAAACCGACGACGATTCCCCCTCCTCCCACCTGTGTTCGTTCACATCTCCAGTCATAAATAGATAATGAATGCTCGTGAATAGATAATGGCCACTGTCAGGTGGACTTCGAGGAAAAGGCGCCGCATTGACGTACTCGCCGCATTACCGACTCATTTATCTTGTGCGCATTAACGCATTCGCCGCATTACCGAGTCACATTTATTTTGTGCGCATCGCGCTTGCTTACCCCAGGGAGGCCTCGCGGAATCTCAAGGCTCTCTTTTTTTCAGGAGGGTCCTACCGCATCTTTGACGATCGCGAGCGATGTTGCCACTGGAGCGTGCAATCCCAACGGTGTAATTTGTAGGTATTTCTTTTCAGCGTTCAGATGTTTTGGCCATTGTATATTTCTTGTGGCTGTGGGAGGAAACCAAGGAGCCCGGAGGAAACCCATGCGGAACAGGGGGAGAAACTTGCAAACTCCACGCAGAAAATTGTGCCCGAGTTGGGAATCAAACCTGGGTTCTTCTTGCTGTCAGGCACAGGTGTTACCCAAGCAGCAGCACCCTGACACGTAATGTATAGATAGCCATTGTGCGTGAGTGATGTACGTGATCATGATGTTCTAGAATTATTAGAAAGTTAAACTTTGGTACAAATATAGGCGAGTACATTTTATAGTCAGAAATTTGGGCTTGCAAAAAGGATGGCCTAGATATTTATTGATTGGTCTAACCCAGTGTCCTATTTAGAATCTTGACACAACATATTTACATTTATTGTATGAGGCGTTGAGTTTTTCGTCTGTTCTGTTAACTGGCATTTATCTACGAGTGAAACGGACAAAAATGTGGAAAATGAACAGAGGTTATAGTCTTTTTTGAAAGCAGGTTAAAGCCCAATTTGTTTTAGAAAGGGACACAGATTAATGTATTTACTTATGGCCGGAGTATTGTTTTTTCTTGTTGTTGTACTTACTGAGTAGTTTACGGATGTTTTTAATATGAGTTGAAATAGCGCACGTGGGCACGAGCGAGTACGTGCACAGTTACCATGTGTGGCGTGCATTTAAACCGTTTGGCCATGCCCTTTAAAACCTCTGCTGATCAACAAAACCAAAAAAAAATGACAAGTGGTGACACAACATTTCGCAAGGAAGACCCAGTCAGGGCATATTAAGTACAGATATCCCTTGATTTACAAAAGGGATGCGTTCTTAAAAAAAACACACTTAAAACAAACATTTGATTAATAGGAATGACTTCATTTAATACAACACAATTTGGAATGTGTTACAGTTATTCGAACAATATTCCTAACCTAAAAATAGACACCTATATTACTTTTCACAATTAAAAAAAACACAATTCAATAATAATTTATTTAAAACAAAAATAATTGACCTTTTCAGGGAAGTCACCGAAAGATCTGCACGTTGGAATGAGTTGAAAGGGGAGGTGGGGGCGTTCCTGCTGCACTGTAGCGATACCTTGACCCTGTCGAGGCTGGATGATGACTGCAGCCTCCAAGGTGCTTCTCGTTTGATCTCGTGGCGCGTGACCGTAGTGAAATTTCCATAATTTGTCAATTGTATGGGCACAAAATTTAGTGAACTGAACTTTCGTAAATCGAGGAATACCTGTATGTAATGATGCATCCATTCAAATTGATTCTTACGCTGCCGATACACGCATCAAATTGTGCTTGTGATCACGGATGATTTCCGATTCTCGCAAACGATACGGAAATTATACGTTGTATTGAGAATTCCAGGACCTCCGATTAGCATGGTTGGCTGCGTACGGCGCTAAATAAGTTCTAACACACATACATACAAAGGCCAATTTGCCTAATCTTCACCATAACAAGTGGTGTTTACCGCTAAGTGATGGTGATGTCACCATGGCTTTAGCGCCACATACAGGCCACGCCTGTCGCTCGCATGTAGGCGAGCCACGCGCTTGTTCATAAACACATGCACCTCTATAACATCGTACGGTACACACGGACCCGTAACAATTCAATCAAACAATCTACACAGTTTTGATTTAAAGCTTTCGTGACTGCAGGGATTCATATTCTTGGTTCTTTCAGTAAAGTCACGTAGAAGGGAAACAATAAAATAATCCATTATTTTTCGTCTCCCCCCTCCTCTTTTCCGAACATAGATGGACTCGTCCATCTGAACAAACTGTCAAATCGCTATCCGTGGTGCTAACGTTAAAAAACCGCCACTTTCAAATTTTCTTGTTGTGGTTTTCACACCTGATGATGATTGCTTGTGTTGCAGTCGAAACGCCCTGAGAATTTTATTGTTTTATATTTTTATTTTATTGTTTCCCTTCTACGTGACTTTACCGAAAGAACCAATAATATGAATCTACACAGTGCCAAATTAGAGCTTGTAAAAAGACACGGTACCAAATTTCCCAATAAGATCACTTCCAGCAATGTTTCCATGTAACTACTTCATCTTAAAAAAAAAGTGCTGAGAAAAGTTTTGGATTCTTATATGGAGCCAAGTTGTTCTCCGTGGCGGAGCTGAAGTGTTGGTGGTTCGCTTACTGCGCTCTGAACCAGCTGACCTGAGTTTGATCCCCAGCCACAACTGACATCAGTGGCGAGTGATATCTGAACCGGTCCTGCCCCCCCCACCCCTCCTACAAAAACCCACGCTCACCAGGATGGTGAAATAAGGTAAAAAAATGGTTTGACACATCGTCGGGGAGGTATTCATACAGCAGTAGCTTGACAAAGGGCTGAAATTCTACTCTTGTGGGTTGGTGAAGGGGGTGAATCCCACGGACGGTTCAGATAACACTCGCCACTGATGATAGCCGAGACCAGGGATTGAACGCTGCTCAGTTCAGAGTGCAGTTGCTTGAACCGCTGCGACACCGCTTCACCCCGTGTCATGTTATAGCACGCGGCGTCGTTACAGGCCCGCGCTGTGTAAACGTGAGAGCGTTCGAGCGGACATTGAGAACGCTGCCTCCCCTCGACTTTCTTGCACGCACGCTGTGGTCGTGGCACCATACAGATGCACGCTGTGGTGGCACCATACAGTGACGCGGCACCGCTTCACCACGTGTCATGCTAGCACGCGGGGTTGTTACGGCCCGCGTTGTGTAAACGTGGGCGCGTACGAGCAAACAGTTGGAGAACGCTGCCCTCCCCTCGACTCTCTTGCACGCACGCTGTGGTCGGGCACCATACACATGCACGGGTGAGGCATCCGTACAGTCTCAACACTGAATCAGAATGCACCCCAGCAAGTGGAGGGAAATGTGGAAGCCTGTAACTGTCTTGCAACTGGGAGCTGAGAGGTTAATCAGCAGCTTGGTTAACGCTTTCTATCAATGGCTGAAAGCGTTCACTCTCTCTGTTCGTCTGTCCGTAACGGGGTGTTTCAATAACTCTCTTTTGTTTATGAAATGTAGGCAGAGGCAAAGGCTAAAACCTGCATCACGAATTCAACTTTAGTATAAAGTTGTGTTATTATGTACTTACCCAATGGAAACACTGGTCAAAAAAGAGTGCCCAAAGCTTGGCAAGACGGTTGCCGAAATATTTGGCAAGAAAAATCGCTAAAATAATTTATCTTGCCCGCCAAGGCGATGATTTTACACGTTTTAGCTTTTGCCTCCCGTGTGACGTCATCCCATGTGCCATCACGCGCTTCGTGATGTCATCTTGTGCGGGTTTTTGACCTTTCGTTATTACCCCTAATTACATAACACTGAGGACGACTGGATTTTGGGAAACAGAATCCATACTTACACATTATATTTCTCCTTTTTTATAATTGACAAGAATATTCAAAATGCTACCTTGCCATACATTTTTAATTTTGACCATTCAAAAGCGGCACCCATTGTTTTTTCGAAAGACTGCAGCTGCCTTTAAGAATGCATTATCCCCGAATGGTGACATTTCAACATCTCGCTGAGTGGTGGGCTTTCGCGACCAATATTATTCATAATAAAGGTTTTTGGGTTAGATCGCGTCGGGTGGTGGAGGGTTACGACACATTTATAAATAACGCGATCTAACTCAAAAACCTTTATTATGAATTTTAAGCCTGCTTGCGATGCGATAGGAATGTTGGGAGCTTTGATTGTTTGTTTTGCCTATCGAATCAAAATGATGAGCTCTTTGCAGGAGATCACCAGTTGTCAGGAATTTACACCATTGGCTCAAGGACATCTGTGCTTATAGTATGGGCCCCTGTTTGTTTGAACAGCGAGGCATTTTCACGTTTGGCTTTGAACCCAAATTTGTGCACGAACATATCACTGCCAATGTTGTTTCACTGCATGCCAGAAATAGCAGGAATTCAGACGAAGGCCACGCGACGTGTCACAATGAGCAGGGTTCACACAGCAAGCATTGATGTCGACGTATAACATTACAATTACTACGTGGTCTTTTTTTAAAATATATATAGCATCTAAATGCGACCGCGTCTCAAGGTGCCGTGCGGAAGCAGTGGTCATGTTCATCTTCTAGAGATGAACCCAGTCATAGGCAGAGGGTTAGAGGAGCTTCACTTTGCTCTTCACACTTGGAGTGATGTGTTTGTGTGGTGTCAAAAGTTTGGAAATGGTTTTAATTAAAAGTGGCACCAAATAAAGAGAGGATCCTTGCCAATAAAATCTGGCAGTTCACCAGCATCGATTCCATCAAGCCTGACTACTGATGATGAGACACTGTGTGTCAAAACCAGTCCAGAGGTTTCCACCGAACCGCTGAACCATTCCTACTGAAATCACGACGTTTCGGCCACAACACAAGCGGCCTTCATCAGGTGAAGGGACCAGCCTGTCTCGAAGACTGCGCTGGAGTGAAACAGAGCCAAGCTCAGACTGCGACCTTTAAGCTGTGTGAGAGGGATTAAGGTGCCTCGACAAAGGAATTAGCATAAAAAATTAGCATTTGATTGGCGGACTTAGCATGATGAAAGGTGTAGCACGCGGCAGTGCACCTTTAAGCTGTGTGAGAGGGATTAAGGTGCCTTGACAAAGGAATTAGCATAAAAAATTAGCATTTGATTGGCGGACTTAGCATGATGAAAGGTGTAGCACGCGGCAGTGCACCTTTAAGCTGTGTGAGAGGGATTAAGGTGCCTTGACAAAGGAATTAGCGTAAAAAATTAGCATTTGATTGACGGACTTAGCATGATGAAAGGTGTAGCACACTGATCGTCACCGGCAGTGCACCAGCCTGTGCTGCGAAAGTTTGGGGTACCACTACTTGAAAAAAAATATACTGCACCAATGAAAATTAGTTTAATGTTTAGTTCGATTTAAAACATCTTTCCAATGGTTGCTTAATTTGAAACCATCTTCTCGGTTGAAATTGTGTCTGTGTTTGTAGATCTGAATTGCCTCGTGAACAAATCTGATAAAAACCTGTGAGTTTGCAAAGAACCTTGGTATCGGAGAAAATTATATCGTGATCACCCACAGCGTTGTAACAGTGATCAGCCACGGCAGAACGAATTCTTCTGCACCTTAATCCCTCTCACACAGCTTAAAGGTGCACTGCCGCGTGCTACACCTTTCATCATGCTAAGTCCGCCAATCAAATGCTAATTTTTTACGCTAATTCCTTTGTCAAGACACCTTAATCCCTCTCACACAGCTTAAAGGTGCACTGCCGCGTGCTACACCTTTCATCATGCTAAGTCCGCCAATCAAATGCAAACATTTTTATGCTAATTCCTTTGTCGAGGCACCTTAATCCCTCTCACACAGCTTAAAGGTCGCAGTCTGAGCTTGGCTCTGTTTCACTCCAGGGCAGTCTTCGAGACAGGCTGGTCCCTTCACCTGATGAAGGCCGCTCGTGTTGTGGCCGAAACGTCGTGATTTTTGTTGTTTTATTTTTTTACCTACGTGACTTGACCGAATAGAACCAAAGAGTATGGATCCTTGCAGTCACGAAAGCTTCAAATCTAGAATTCCTGCTGAAATTAAGCGCTCCCAGAAGGCTGATGTTTTGTTATAAAAATAAAAAGTAGACGGAGACACGGGCTTAAAAAAACCTGCGTCACAGTTACCCGAGTGTCCAGTTCGTGATTAAGCATGCAGGTGGGGGCCTCAGGACGAGTTTCTTGGGTGGATGATGCGACAAAAACAACGTTGTTATTGCATTACAGTAAGCCGGAGGTTATTTTTTAACACATTTATAATTACAGAGTAGGCACGTAATTATCTTCCCCGTGACAATTTTTTTTAATTAGTCACGATTGGGGGTAGCGATTCGGGTTTAAGAATATATTTTTTCATTCTTGTTTTTAGCGTCTCATTTATGTCTCTTGTATACTGTGCCTGCCTTTGCTCTGTCCACACATTAGCTTAAATGTAACATTACCATATCACTTACATACACATTTTATATATATTATTAGTTCTTTCGGTAAAGTCACGTAGAAGGGAAAGAACCAAGAATATGAATTCCTGCAGTCACGAAAGCTTTAAATCAACATTTCATATATGTTAAGTAAATCAATCTTCACGCGTGATTTTACGCATGTATCACAAGCATATGATTCAGTTCGAGATTGTAATCGAATCGATGCTTTGCTGCACGCCCAATACAGTGAAACAAAACGTTGCTATCATTTCGTGTTATGGCCAATTTAAGCAGATGTTACAGAGCTAGCCCTGAGATCTCTTCCAGTGACCTATGGTTCACACAGCAGAGCACAACACTTTCCCGCTCTGATATATATCTCTCTTCACTCTCATATCTCTGATATGAGAGATCTCTGATATGCGAGTGAAGTTCATCACATGACAGTAAAATAATTATTTTTTTAAATCTCAGCACTGGAATTCAGCCAAATTAATTGCAGAACCAAATAGAATTTGATGTTTTTTTGTTATGCAATTATTGGGTACAGGGCTGACACCTTCAACTCACTACACTTGGAAGACCCGGTTTAATCACATGCAGCTGTCTGGATTCAAAGCCAGGACCAGCTGAGCGCTCTGACCTCTGGGCCACCTCCAACGTAATTCTGTAATTAAAAACAAATCCCGATCATCTGACCGGTGTCACATTTTTATTGCCGAGCAATGGATTCTTCAATCTATCTGTGCAGAACTTTTGAGTGTTATCTCCCCCTCCACTCGCATGGTGACATTTAATTTGCACGAATGGAAATACGTGTCCGAACATATCACGTCATGGGCTCGCACACTTTAATATTTGATTAAATAATTAATCATTGCGCTGCTCAAAGTATTCACAATTTATGTACACTTTTCTACTGTGGGTTGGAATGGAGATTTTAAATATATATAACAGGAATAATTTAATAACCTGTTGAAAATTAAATTTTAGCTGGAATGATAGCTTAGCTGCCGTGGTGCGTCAACAGTGTTTTGAAAATGTAACACTTTGGGAATTTCGAAGCCAATATTATGATGTATAATTGATTTTTGGGTAGGCCCATGTACCAATAAAACATTATTTTCTTTCATGAAAGATTACATCAAAAGATAATTACAGTGATAAGTTTACTCAGTGACTTGGCCAACATTTTGTTTGTGAACAAAACTTCACGGGACAAAGCAGTTTCCCTTAATTCTAAGTGCAAAGGCATCCGCTATACTCACACATGCCTGAACATATGCACTCGTAGCCTCTAAACGAACCCAACGATGAAACTATATTTCAGCTAAATGTTAAATTTGTCTTGGGAGCAACTTTTTGCCTCTTTTTCCCAGTTGTTTTTGCAGTTTCGTTGTTGCTTGCGTCACGTGAGGCCCTCGCAGGAGGGCCCCACTGAACGATACCTCGCACAACTATGTCTGAGGTCCCTTAAAGTGAACCTATACTAGACATCTGTTAAAAAAGAGCTTCATAGCTTATCAGACTCCTCCAGTCTAAATAAAGATTCGGATTCTCATCCACAGCAGGGAGGGGGGGGGCATGCTTTCTTAGATGCCCTGTTAATAGAGAAAATGTTTCCATAGCGTGGCGTAAAGAATGGTCAAATAACACCCGCGATCAACGTGGCATGGGAAGGCCCTTGTTAGGCAGTGGATTGACAAAAGGGCTTCTGTACATGTACAGACTTTGATATTGCAGTACGATTAGCGCGGTTGGCTACGTACGGTGCGAAATAAGTTCAACATGCGTACACACATCTTTGGGACAAGCATTGTTGTTGTTGGTGCCTTTGAACGGAGCATAAACAGCTGTCTCTGGTGTAGGCCAATCAGTTTCCAAGACAATGCATATATTATTAGACCATGTTTGTTTGCAAGTTCACCACAAGTACGTGTGGTTAACACAGACCTCATTCCTTGCAAACAGGTTTCTATTTGGTGTTTGAACATCTTAACACCTCCTGTTTTATTTCCAGAACGGGTCAAACCTATTCTTATTTTTTTCATCGCTTCTTGAGATGCGGTCGCAGTCACGCACTCTTTGCTTTCAAATTGTAATTGTGCGGACACATCTGTGTGTGGCGTGAGCGGCAATGGCCCTCCGTGTCCCCCCCCCCTCCCCATGCGATAAATAAAGATTCTGATTATAATCCATCACTTGTAGCTTATTATAACTTAAAGTTGAGTAACTACATTCTACTGCATTTATTTTAAATATTCATAAATAGGGACATTTACATTCTCTTCCTGTTCGTAGAAGGATGTGTACATGTGTATCCAGCCTGTTGGATGGATAACGCGGGCAGCGCATTGTACTATGAGCCCTGCAACCAGAGTTTTAATCTCAGCCACGGCTAATGTCAGCGGCGAATCGTATGTGAAAGAGTCCCAGGCCCCCCGCTGCCCCTGTTACCAACCCACACCTGACCAGCGTGGTGAAGTATGCTAAAAAAAAGCCTTCACTGACCCTTCATAGGGAGGTCTTCATCCAGCAGTAGATCAATGAATGGCTGTTAAAAAAGTGTATTTAATGCTTCTCTATGTTTGCGTATGTGGCTTGGCTTAATTTTATCAGTGTTCCCACAGATAAAATAAATAACTACCGTTCAATAATTAGCCAAGTTTTTAATCTAAGAAGAGTTGAACAACAAGAGAAAAAAATCCTTTTATATTGTTAACGAAATATTCGTGTCATGTATCACAACATAAAGTAAATAAATTTTTTATGTTTTGGTACATAAAGCACGTGACCTGTTTGTAGATGTGGTTTCCTGCTGTAATATTAATGTGAATACTCAGTAGCACACTCGTGTTTGTGTGTGTGTACCAGTGCAATGGGGAGTGACGGCGCAGTGGTTAGCACACTGCGCTAAGAACCCGGTGACCCAAGTTCGATTCCCGTTCATGGCCATTATCAGTGATGCATATTTTAACTGGTCATGGGCCTCCCCTAGGTCGAATCAGCCTTAGATTAGTACATAGCACTGGGGAGACAAAGGTAGCCAGGCATGGCATTGACCCTTTTGTGCCATGCCAGCCTTCATAGGTGCCCGCTAACAGAACTTACCCCAACAGTCTGTTAAAGTCTGTATGGAGAATCAGTGTGATCCCAGTAACCTGACCGTGAGGGTTTGATTCCTTTCTGTGCATGCCACTTCTTTATTTCTATTTTAAAAAATGTCCCGCCGGAGGTAACCAGGTGGCTCAGAGGTCGGAGCGCTGAGCTGGCACCGCTGAGATCTTGGGTACAAATTCAGTCAGTCGCCTGTGATTCAAGTGTCGTAGTCAGCTGATGCGCCACGGTGATAAGATGTCATCTCCCTCGCCTGGTACACGGGAGGACGTGGGTTCGATCTCGATCCTGACGCCTATATATTTGGAGTTTATATGTTTCTCTCCCCATGGTCGTGCGGATTTTTCTTCATGCCCTCCGGTTTTTCCCTCCGCATTTAGAAACGTGCTTTTGGAGTATTTGGCTGGTGATATAAATTTCCACGGGATAAGCCACTCCGTTGAGCTTTCATTTGTGGCTTCTGAAAAATAAGCTAATAGCTTAGTGGGCCTTACCTGGTTAATAACTTAATCGTTTAGTTTATGGCTTCTTTAACTTGGGGTGATGCACAATTATACGAGAGATCCGAAGAGCTTCTTTCACCTCATGACATGACACCGATAGCACAATTGGGATGACGTTGGGAAAAACGATATCATTTTCGATTAAATAAACCGTCAACCACTATATTTTTATTGTACCGTCGGCAGCTGACGGGCAGCTGCCGGGGTAATTTTAAAATGTAAAGTTTCTCTGCTTTACGTCTCCAACTTTTAAGCAAGCCTTTGATTAATTTAGCCAGTTTTGAGCAGTGTGGGTCCCTAATAGCAGCACAACTTCACACTAAAGTTCAATGGATAATTTTTACGAGTGTTATCGTGACCCCCCCCCTCCCTCCTCGTTACAGATGTACAGGGATAATACATGAATGCGTTTAACCTTAGTTGTAAAGCAAGCATTCATTGTCACAACGGACGTTGCTATGCATTCACGCCGACCCGGTGTGCAGGCACATCCAGGACCCAGCGAGCCAGCGTCTGACGTGGAGCAAGCCGCCACTCAGCGTGCTGGTGATCAAGAAGATTGGCGACGCCAAGCTGTTGGACTTCTTCCGTGAGCTCTGTGCCTTCCTCATGGAGGTACCTAACTCGAAGATTCATCATCATCATCGTCATCATGTTCATATCAGTTGCACACGGAGGCTTTCGCGATCAATACTAGGTCGTGTAAATATAAACTTGCCGTTAAACCTGCCATCAGCTGACACAGCCAATTTATAAGGTTTTTCATGTAAACAAAACATGCCAATTCGTTATTCGTTCAGCACACCGGTGTGTTGGAGATAAAAAAAATAACCTAAATCTTGTTCATATCGTTGGCATCACTCCTTGAGTGATGCCACTCTCAATCATCGTCGACCGCACGCAAACAGTAAGGCTGCTCTCCTATTTGAAGTGAGAAGCCACAAAGGGAGGATTTTATTACCGTTACTTACCTCTGCTCTTTACTTCTTCTGTCCGAGCAAGCGACAAAGTGCGTACGATAGGATGAATTTGGAAACACGGCTGGGTCGCTTCCTCTTATCTGCGCTATGGCTCGGATGTATGTATGTATGTACCGTATGTTGAACGTCTTTCGCACCGTACTTAGCCAACCATGCTAATCGGAGATGCGGAGGAAAGACAACAAACTAACCTCAAAAATAATTTCTAACTAAATGAGTTTTCAATTTAGAAGGCTTTTTCAGTTTAAAAATAGGATGAATTTTCTAACACTTCCCGGCCACGAGACCTTATCCACTCAATTACTGATATAAAGGGTGACTACCCTGCACCATTAGGTGGTCATAGGGCTGCGGAGCTATGTGAAGGACAGCATAGGGCAGTGCAAAAAAATCCATTCTTGTGTTGTCCTATGTTCCAATATCTATGCTCTTCCCGCCTTCAACCTACAATGACCAGTGTGAAATATGGTAAAATCACCTCCATGGCCCACACGGTGCGACGAGGCCCTCATTCAAGAGTAGATTGCGCAAAAAAGACTGTAGGTGCGCATGCATGTTGATGGGATTGGCCAAACGTCACGATGCAGGACCTTCCCAAAAAAGTGTCCTGAGACTCAATGAGGCTTAAATTTTGACTGAAAACTTTAACGACTGCAGGAATTCATGTTCTTTGGTTCTTTCGGTAGAGTCACGTAGATATAAAAATATATATAAAGTGAATACATAATAATAATAATAAACAACAAAAAAACGCTCATGTAGACTGTAGACTGGTTCTTAATCGGAGTGAGTGTACTGGCAGTGGGTCATGACTTGATTTGTGTTTTCTTGTCAACCTCCACCGTCAGCTGTGTGGGTATGTAGAGTGAGGTGCAAATGATTGCCTGGCGGCCCTTTGATTGGTGTAGACCCACTGCGTTGGTATTGCTTTCTCCCACATTAACATTAGTTGCCCCGCCCATGCTGCTGATACACTTGGGCTACGCCCATCTCTAAACCTTTATAAACAGTTTGCCTTTAGAGGCTAACCCCCCTTTTCCTGGTGACGACCGCTTGTGTTGCGATCGAAACGTCATGGTTTTGTTTTAATTTTTATTATTTTTAAATTACTGAAAAACCAACAATAAGTCTACATTATAGACTGCCAGTACGCTCACTCAGGTTAAGAACCAGGCTACAGTCTACATTATAGACTGCCAGTATGCTCACTCAGTTTAATAACCATTGCTATAGTCTACATCATAGACTGCCAATATGCTCACCAGCTTAAAAGCCAGGCTACAGTCTACCTTATAGACTGGCAGTACACTCACCGAGGTTAAGAACCAGGCTACAGTCTACATTATAGACTGCCTGTATGCTCACCGAGGTTAAGAACCAGGCAACAGTCTACATTTAGTGACTGCCAGTACACTCACCCAGCTTAACCATTGCTACAGTCTACATTATAGACTGCCAGTACACTCCGATTAAGAACCAGGCTACAGTCTACATTCGTGGTTATTTGTTGTTTATTATTTTTATTCACTTTTAAAAATTATTATTTTTCTATCTACGTGACTTTACCGAAAGAACCAAATAATCATTGACGCTTTCTTGGGAAAATAATTGGCATTATCATTATTGCTACGCTTTGCTGTCCGCGCGTTCCGTGGTTGTCTGCGTCGATAGCTGTCCACATTGTTTCACCCGGGAGATACTCGGGGATCGCCTAGGTCAATTACACGTGCAATCTCTCATGTGAATATTTAAATAGCTTGCAGCGAGGTGCTTTTGAAATTATTTCTGCACCAGCAGGTTCCCTCGTAGCTAAGGGCAACGATAATAACGCCGTCCTCCAAGGAGAAGGAGTGGTGAGGATGACTTTGTGTGCAAGGAGCCGTATTGGATTGTTGCATCGCAGCATCATGAGATATGGTGACGGCTTTGGGGAAGGCCGTCATTCAGCAGTGGATAGATAATGACTACTGCTGAAGATTATGATTTGTACAAGGAAGCCACGCTGAGCCTCAAGACTCTTTTTTCTGCAGGAGGGTCCTGCATTGTGATGTTTGGCCAATTTTATTCATGAGAATTTGGTTTCACGTGGGAGGAAAATGGAGTAGTGTACCTGGAGAAAACCCACACATACTGTGTGATAACCAAGTGAGAGTCAAGTATTTATTAAGGGAGGCCTGGGTTTACAAACATAAACAGATAGCAGATACAGTAAGAAAAACACAAGCAGGTACAGTAAAAAAAATCCACAGTACAACAATTGCAAAATGAAAAAATATTAAATGCTAAAAAATTACGTTGAAAGTAAACGTGATGTCAACCAGGTTGAATGTAAGCACTTAAAATCTCGTGTTGATTGCTGCCCAGAAACATTCCGGCCACATTGCGGCCCAGGCCTGCAACACCTGGTGAATTTGTTGGTCGTCGCTTATCCAAGTACTAACCAGGCTCAACTCTGCTTATTTTCCAAGATCATGTGAGATCGGGCACGTTCAGAGTGATTATTGTCATCGGCAAAACATCAAGCGTGGCTAACTTCAACGTACATGTGTCTTGCCATGAAACTTTATGATTTTTGACAGTTTCCCTGTATGTATCCCATTCGTGCTATCAACATTTAATGAGACAAAAAAATCCTAGAATCTCTCTAAGAAGAGTAAAAGCCTTTGTGCTAGACAATGGCCCACGGAAGCGGATACTACAGAGCTACCGTTGAGATCCCTTCAGAAGACCCCTCTGGACCCATTGTGTTTGATGGACAGGTAAAGTTGCAGATCTTCTGAAGTCACTGTCCACTGACTGCATGTTCCCTTCACGCAGGAGAAACACATGATTGTTTACATTGAGAAGAAAGTGCTGGAGGACCCTCTGTTGGAGGGGTTGGAGAGCTTCGTCCCAATTCGGAGGAAGCTGTGCACATTCCGAGAAGGTGACACCTGCCGCACAGGCGTACACCGTTACACACACAAAACAGCCTCATTCAGTTTAACACGAAGTAGTAGGGATTTCACAACCAATATTATCCATAATTGAGGGGTTTTTTTGGGGGTTAGATTGTGTAAATAGGAATGTGTCGTTAAACCGGCCACCACTCGACAATCGTAAGGCTTATCTTCTTGGTTCTTTCGGTAAATTCACGTAGAATGGAAATAAAATAATAGAAATATTTTATTATGTTTTATTTTTATTATTTTATTTCCATTCTAAGTGGTGACTTTACCGAAAGAACCAAGAAGATGAATCCCTGCAGTCACGAAAGCTTTAAATCAAAATCGTAAGGTTTGTTACATAAACAAAATGTGCCAATTAGTTACTCGTTCACAACATTTACAATTCGAGTACAACATTTTGCCATAGTGCAATTCGTCGCTAAGGGACGGGATGTCACCACAGCGACTGTGCTAAGCTGAATCGTGAGGTCGAAGCTTCTAAAACTCTTCCAAACTGTCTTACGCAGTAACCAGATGAGAAGTTATGAATGCCTACTGTGTGGCTAAGGCAACCGAATCTTGCGAAATCTGGCAGTGGGCGTTTTCAAGTCTCCGCTTGCTTCAGTCGAACAACCGTAGGGGTCCAAATCGTCACGCTGTGTGTTGAGCAAGCACCATTTCTTAATTATTGACTAGCACCTCAGGGCAGGTGTTAAAGCAAGTTTGTTGAGCAGTTGTGTAATGAGCAGGGTATGGATAATGTTTCATGAGCCAGCGTGAGAAAACACTTTTCACCCTTGCATTTAATAGCTGGATGCTTGGAAACACATTAATTTATTCTCCCAAGCCTGAGGCTTGTGTTATTGTCTTTTGAAGCTGTGGTGCATTGGTTCGTGCACTGTGTTACAAAATCCATTCACCCGAGTTTGATTCCTGACCACGACTATCATCAGTGGCGAGTGGTACCTTTGCCAGTTCTGACCAACACACACACTGAGCGGCATAGGAAAGTGTGGACAATGGCCGACTGAGGCACGGGGAGGCCTTCACCCATCAGTGAATTGATTCATGGCTGTAATTTATGATTTTTTGCTCTGGTTTTTACACGTGCCACCATTTGCTAGGACTATACAGTAAAACCTTGGATTGCGAGCACAATTCGTTCCGGAAACGTGTTTGTAATCCAAAGCACTCGTATATCAAAGCACCCGTATATCAGTTGTGATTACGTGACGCTCGGCAGACAAAGCGTAAACGTACTACTCATACTGCAAGACCTCGCTCGTTTATCAAATTAATATTTATTTTAAAATTTTGCTTGTCTTGCAAAACACTCGCAGACCAAGGTTTTACTGTACTTAATTTGCTACCCCCCACAGTGTTACCCAGCTGTGTCCCCTACATCACAGGTTTCACTCACTAATCCACTTCCTATTCTTTGGGTCTTTCGGTAAAGTCACGTAGATAGAAAAATAAAATAATTAAAATAAAAATGAAAATAAAGTGAATAAAAAATATATCACTACGTTTCGATCGCAACACAAGCAATCGTCATCAGGAGAAAAAAGAGGGGGAAAGCTGCTGAAGGAGGCTGTTTTAAAGGTTTTAAATGGGTGTAGCCCAAGGGTCATGAACGAAGTGGGCGGGGCTAGTGATGTTAAAGTGATTAGCATTTCAGTGTAAGAGATTAGCATGCAAATGTAAACGGCGGCTGTGTTAGTGTGAACCTGTTAATGTAAAACCAGAGAGTCGAAAATAACTGCTAACATCGGAAGGTAGGATGGAAACATCACAGCCAGTTATGACTTAAACTGGTTAATAACGTTCTTCCAATGATTGCTCAGTTTGTACCCATCTCGGTTGAAATTGTGTCTGTGTCTATATATCTGGATGGCTTCATGAACAAATCTTTGTTGATAACCAGTGGGTTTACAGAGTACCTTCGTCTTGGAGAAATCAATTTCGTGTGAGCCCACCACATTAAACCAATGATCAGCCATGGCTGAGGTATTGGTCCTTATGTTCACGAACACGGTCCGAGACATGTCGCTTAGTTTCCCCAATGTAACTACTGCCGCAGGAACAGTTTAGTTTGTAGACACCAGGGTATGGTATGTCAGGGATCACATCCTTCACAGATGGGATCAGATCATGAATTGTATGTACTGTGTTAAATCGTACCTGGATCTTGTGTTTGCTCATGATTTTGGAAATCTTTTTGGTGACCCCTGTTATGTATGGCAAGGTGATGGTTTTGATTGGGTCCTCAGATGGTTCTTGCCCAACGGTTGGGGTGATAGCTTTACGGATTGTGTTGTCTGAATATCCATTCAGCTTGAGGGCTTGGTGTACGTGTTCCAGTTCACTGGCAAGGTGGTGATGGTCGGAAATACATTGAGCTCTATGGTGTCGAGTTTTGATGAGGGAATTCTTCTGGGATGGATGGTGGTGGGAGTCAGATTTTAGGTAGGCATCCGTATGGGTGGCTTTCCTGTAGACAGTGTCCCATTGAGCCATCTGGTCTCTTTTTGAGTAAAACATCCAAGAATGGTAACTTGCCATCCTTTTCCACCTCCATGGTGAATTTGATGGCTGGGTGTATGGAATTGATGTGGTTGAAGAATTTGCCTAGAGCTGGTAGGACATGTGGCCAGATGACCAACGTGTCATCTACGTATCTCTTCCACTAGGACGGGCGTAGAGTGGATGCGTGGATGGCATCTGTCTCAAATTTATCCATGAAAACATTGGCTACAGCTGGAGATAAGGGAGAACCAATTGGGGTACCTTCACCTTGTTTGTAGAATATTCCATTCCAGGTGAAGTAAGCGTTGGTGAGGCAGTGTTTAACCTGGGTCGGGGACATCAGCATTCAGTCCTTGTTGGACCAAATCTTCAATGATTGCGATGGTGTCAGGCACAGGAACTTTAGTAAACAAAGATACTACATTTTTGATTTAAAGCTTTCCTGACAGCAGTAATTCATATTCTTAGCTCTTTCGGTAAAGTCACGTTGAAGGGAAACAATAAAATGATAAAATATATATGAAACAATAAAAATTCTCACGACGTTTCGACCATTACACAAACGGTCGTCATCAGGTGTGAAAAAACCAACGGCAAGAAACATCTGAAAGAAGTGTCGGTTCTCATTAATTTATTTATTTTTAAGCGGTTTATTTATAAAAAACGTCAGCGCCACGCGCAGCGATTTGGCAGTTTATTTAGAAGGACTAGTCCATCTATGTTCTGAAAAGAGGAAGGGGGAGACGAAAAATTAACACAAGATTCAGGTCTGTTTCAACACATTACATAAAATCCGTGATCTGCTTCTGGATGTGATTCCGGACATACAGTACCCTGGTGTCTACAAACTAAGTTGCCTCTGTGGTAGTAGTTACATTGGAGAAACCAAACGCCATGTCTCGGACCGCATTCGTGAACACAAAGCAGACCTTAAACACGGTAGGACCAACACCTCAGCCGTGGCAGATCATTGTTATAATTCAGTAGGCTCACATGACATTGACTTTTCCAAGACAGAGGTTCTTTGTAAGCCATCTGGCTACCATGAGAGATTCGTTCATGAGGCTATCCACATATACAAGCACAGAGACAATTTCAACCGAGAAGATGGATTCTGGCTTAGCAATCATTGGAAGGATTTGATAAACCATTTCAGGTCTTAATTGATTGTTCACGCTTACGGTGGCTTTCAGACAGCATACATTAATTTTTCGTCTCCCCCCTCCTCTTTTCAGAACATAGATGGACTAGTCCTTCTAAATAAACTGCCAAATCGCTGCGCGTGGCGCTGACGTTTTTTAAGTAAATAAATGCACCGTTTAAAAAATAAATTAATTAATGCGGACCGACACACCTGATGACGACCGTTTGTGTTATGGTCGAAACGTCGTGAGAATTTTTATTGTTTTATATATATTTTATTGTTTTATTGTTTTCCCTTCAACGTGACTTTACCGAAAGAGCTAAGAATATAAAGTTACTACATCGAAACTAATGAGCAAATCACCTGGAGATAGTGAGATGTCCTTAATTAACGATACCAAGTGAGCTGAGGTGGTCTTACCAGTAAATGGTTGTAAGGTCTCAGACAGAAATTGGGCCAGCTTGTAGGTGGGTGAGTCAATGGTGGAGACGATAGGACAAAGTGGTGTGCCTTATTTATGGATTTTTGGTAAGCCATACAATCTGGGTGGTCTAGCAGCAGAGGGTTTTTTATTTTGATTATTTTATTGTTCTATCTACGTGAATTCACCGAAAAACCCAAAGAATATGAATTCCTGCAGTCACGAAAGCTTTAAGTCAAGATTTAATCCACTTCCTCCCACACTTTGTCGAGAGCTCAAGACCACAATTGGCACCCCCCCCCCCCACATCTTAAAAATCGATAACGGATGTTTTATGCTAATGTTTGGCGTTTCGAAATCGTGGGGTAGCACTGATTTAGGATTGATTGGTACCCCAGTCGCGGAGTTAAGTACACCCCTGGAAAAAATTGTGTCCCAGAAATAAAATATTTAATTGCCTCGGCCATTTTGGATTATTGGTACCCCCGGGGTACCCCCATAAGGATCATTTAGCGTCATTGTCGAAAATGCGGGTAATAAAATGAATGAAGCAGACAATATCACCCTTCATATCTACGTCCCTCCACATGAAGAACAATAGTAGTTTTGTACGCTTCCTGTCAACCATGCTTGAGACATCGACTCGTAGTGAAATAATCCACATGGCCGATGAGGCATGGAGCAATAATAATGGGCTGCAAATTATTATTATTATTACTACACTCAAATAAACTATTCCAGTTAGAATATATGTTGGCACTCAAGAATACGAGCATTGCAAGTTACTTGCTCCGCTTCAAGCCAGAACAAACACTGCAACTATTCTAACGCCTGTAAATAATTTATTGTTCTTTATTTAGAATAATAATTTTACTTCTGTACTTCGCTAGCGCTCAACGGTATGTGCGTGTGTGTGCCTTACCCACAATCCCACCCACCACTGCGTAGGCTACGACGACATCTCAGACCGCATCGACTTGATAATCTGTCTGGGCGGGGATGGTACCCTCCTCTACGCCTCGTCCCTCTTTCAGGTAAAGCACGCGGCACATCTGCTCACTCACTGCAGCCTACTTGCCTTCACCAACCTACACTGACCAGCGTGGTGAAGTATAGTCACGTAACGTCCACGACTCATATGGTGGTGTGGGGAGGCTCTTATCCGGCAATGGATTGTATGTATGTATGTTAAACTATTTTCACATGATACGTAGCCAACTGTGCTAACTGGAGGTGCGGGGGAAGGACAACAAACTAAGAGACAAGTTTTCGATCTAGATTTAAAAGTGCATAGCTCCAATGGCTTCCTAACATCGGAAGGTAGAGCGTTCCAGATGGCCGTAGAAGCGCATCTGAAAGCGCACAATGCAGTGACCATCTTTGTTCGATGGCTAGCCAAAAGCCGCTGCAAGGATAACCAGAATTCGCGTGATGGTTTAAGTTCGTTGACGAAATCAGAAAGGTATTGTGGTTTATATTCTTGGCTCTTTCGGTAAAGTCACGTTGAAGGGAAACAATAAAATAATAAAATATATATAAAACAATAAAAATTCTCACGACGTTTCGACCATAACACAAACGGTCATCATCAGGTGTGAAAACCAACGGCAAGAAACATTGTGGTTTATTTGTTGCAAGCACTTTGTGTGTTATGAGTGTGACCTGCGACTCCCAAGTGTATGCCACCTCACTTTCATATCCTGCCTCACCCCGCACCATCTGTGAGTGTGGGCGAAGGTCGAGTCAACGTATCCTCTGCTTTTGCCCACAGGAGAGTGTTCCACCCGTTATGGCCTTCCACCTCGGCTCGCTGGGCTTCCTGACGCCCTTCAAGTTCGAGACGTTCAGACCCAGCGTCAGCCAGGTCATCGAAGGTACGGCCGACACGCGCGCACATATACACGCCTCCAGAGACGCGCGCGCCCCTGCCAGGAATCTCACGCGCGTGCGTTTCTAAACTAAACTAAATTTTTTACCAGGTAAGGCCCACTGAGCTGTGTGGCTCTTTTTCAGAAGCGACCTGGCCACAAATGATGGCTCAACGAAGTGGCTTATCATCACGTGGAAATGTATATGAGCAGCCAAATACTCTAAAGTACGTTTCTAAATGTGGAGAGAAAAACGGGAGAACCCGGAGAAAAAAATCCACACGACCACGGGGAGAGAGACGTGAAAACTCCAAATATGCAGCAGGCGTAAGGGTTGGGATTGAATGCACGACCTCCTGCATATTCCAGGCGAAGCAGTTCACATCTCGCCACCGTGGCAAAAAGCGCGGACCACGAGCTGACCAATCGCAGGGCTCACGTGACCGCTGCTTGTCGCTTGCGCTGGCGTGCAGGGAACGCCGCCCTGGTGCTACGCTCGCGCCTGCGCGTGCGTGTGATGAAGGAGCGGCCAGCGAGCGCAAGGGACGCCCGGGACGCCCGGGACGGCGGGGTCACGGCGGTGCCGCGCGAGGGCAACGGGCCTCTCGCCGGGAAGCATCTGGACACCGACTCGGGCAAGACCCTTGTTCAGCTCCAGGTGAGGCCAATTGCAAACAGCTGTATGTTGAACTTATTTCGTACCGTACGTAGCCAACCATGCTAATCAGCATGGGTGAGACAGCCGTTCACGTTTGCTGTTGAAACAGCAGATGTCAATGATGAATTCCTCGACGAAATCATTGAAATTCAGCAGAGCCAGGTTCAACAGCAACTCTTCAGAACAACAACGCTCTCAACGTTTTGGTGTCGACAAATGAACAAGTATCCAGTTATTGCTAAGAAAGCCCTGGATTTTTTTTATACCATTTGTTACAACATATCTTTGTGAGCAATCCTTTTCGAGGATGCTGGACATAAAAACGAAGAAAAGGAACAGACTTTGCTGTGAAAATGACATGAGAGTGGCACTTGCCAAGGTGAAGCCACGCATATCTGAACTGATCTCTCAAAGGCAACAGCAGAAGTCACATTGATTTCCAGGTATGTAATTTGTTGTGAGTTTATGCATTGTGTTGGTTTTATTCTTTGAACAAGGTAATGTTCATGCACGGCTCATTTTGTGTACCAGTAAAAAACATATCTATGTCTTGAATTTGAAAAAAATCACATTTTATTTTTCACTAAAGAGAGGTTCGGTGAATGCGCATATGAAACTGGTGGGGTTCGGTACCTCCAACAAGGTTAAGAACCACTGCACTAGTGTGTTGATAAGAGATCGTTTGAAGGTATTCCAGAAGTCATGTAATATCTCGTTCCCCGTAGGCCATTCTCTAGCACGCATGGTGATTCACTGAAGGCAGTGAGTAGGAATTGACGTACGTCGAGGAGCTATTTATCACAAGGCGACCTTATGAGTCTATGCAGTGAATCTCACCTGCCTAAGCCTCCTGTGCGCCCATTATATTTAACAATACATTTCTTGATATTGTGACAAAACCAGGAGGCTATTGTGCACACGCTGCACACAGATGTCTCTGTAGAATTAATCATTTGAAAGTATAAAGCGGCTGACTCAGACCGCATCTCCAGATGCTCTTTCGGCTCCATTCAAAGGCGCACAACGTTTGTCACAGACACCTGATGGACCTGTACGTATGTACGTATGACCTGTATGTATGTATATTAAAGAGTATCGCCTGCCCACATGGTGGTGGTGATGAGATGATGAGCTAGAGACCTTTGACAAGCGCCGCATAGGCACGATCCACAGTCCCCCTCCCCCCCCCACTCTTTGCTGTGCTTCCCTTACGTCAAAATTCAATCATAATTATGCTCATTTAAAGCCCTCGGTCAATCCACTGCTGGATGAAGGCATCCGGATGGCGTGGGGGTTGTTTGGATCACGCTTTGATGTCGTCTGCGGGCTGAGTCGCCCTTGATAAAGGACTCCTTAGCTCAATGGGCTTTACTCAGTAGGAAATCAACTTTTGATTATTTTGATTCTGAACGTCGCCATGCCGGGTTTGTGTGGGTTGGCAAATCAGGGGGGGGGGGCGCTCAAGACCAGTTGAGATAAAATGTGCGACTGATGTTGGCCATGGCCAGGAACTCATAACGCAGTGTGCCAGCCCACTGCACCACCATGCTTTTTTGTGTTTAGTTTGCATACCAGTCAACCCCTTATCAGTGCTGCCTACCTTATTACAGGCCAATTCAGACCATATTGGTCGCCCCGTGCCCTTATAAATCTCTACGTTCATCTTACAAAGTCCCATCACAAGGGAGAGACACAAACAAATTGACAGAAAACATTTTTTGTCTGTATTGAAACGGCTGCACGCCATATGGACCTGAAAACCCGTTTTCCCCCTACAAGAATACAGGCTAAACTGTGTGGGTTGTCAGCAATGAGTTTGTTGTCCTTCACCCTGCACCTCCGATTAGCACGGTTGGCAATGTACGGTGCGAAATAAGGTCAACACACGTACAAAACATGCCATCCTGTGCCTGAATAACAAATATTTTATTTAGACCAGGGGTCGACAGCCCGCGGCTCCAGAGCCGTGGCGTTATTGATTAAGGAGCACCGTCTTGTATTCATCACGTGTAGCGAGTCCAACTGAGTCGCAGACGTTGTCTTGGGAGCAACACGTTTTTATTAAGCAGCTTTAACATAACATCACACAATCTACACTCGGATATCGAATGCCCATCTAACCACGCTCCGGCAGAACTAGACGCGGTTCGCTATCCCGGCCCGGACCACAAGCTGGGTCCCGGACCGCGTGGCTAGAGGCTTCTTCTCCCCGACGTGGATCTTCTTCACACCAGCACACGAAGAACCCCGAGCTCCTCACGGGGCCCCCGTTATATCCCCCTGGGCTGGCGCTGGCTCCGCCCTTTGCCCCGCCCACCTTCCAGGTCTCTCGAGCTCCTTCTCGAAGGCTCCCGAGAGCTCTTTTAGACCACGTGACCGCCCAGCGGCCCCCGTCCACCGGTGGCTCCCCTCCAATATCATCCGGTCACGTGTCAGCAGGTCAACCAGCGTATCGTGCCCCAACGTAACCCTGGCTGGCTGACGCTTCCTCTCGCTCCCTCACCGGGAGCCCGCACCGCACACTGTACGTGGTGCCTCCACGCTGACCAGCACTCACCCAAGCCCCGCTAGGGCTGGTACTACGCCACATAAGCGGGCTACGCATAATGTCGGCACATTATCCGCCGTGGCTTCGTAGGCCCACCACCACACAGTGACGATCACAGTCACTACACATGCATTGAGGCTCTTGAAATATAGATTTATTTTTTTACCGAATTCGAAAAAAATAGTTTCTTCTTGTTATTTTGGTTCCCGACCCCCTTGTTTAGTCTGATGCAACAACAAGAACTGTGCAGTGTCCCGTTAATCAAGCACAACACGGCCGTGGAAACACGCAGCGCACGGTTTTTTTCCCTTTCGAAAGAACGCCTTGTACATCCACGGTCTCTCTGTATGTGCGTGCATGCTCACCCTCGCAGGTGCTGAACGAGGTGGTGATTGACCGAGGGCCATCATCGTACCTGTCCAACGTGGACCTCTACCTGGATAACCGGCTCATCACTACCGTGCAAGGCGATGGTAAAACCTGACACACACACCACGCGTTCGCATAGCACGTGTACAGGCTGTCCTCTTATAAAGTAGTAGTTGCGTTCCTGAAGAACACCGCGTTATGGAAAAATCGCGTTATGGAAAAATCGCGTTATAATAAATAATATATAATACAGGGGGGTAAAGCACAGCCGGCGATAACACGTCAGATGCGTATGCGGGCTGAACAAAGACTGAGGTACGCGGGTACCATCTAGAAGCATCCAGCAGCATCCCGCCTTGTGTGGCACTACGCTGAGGCAGCCGTGTGACCGCTTATTCCTACTCGCGCGATATAGTTGTGTTCACTCAATCGCGTTATATCCAATTAGCATGATAAAAATATGCAGCGTTTTAGGAAAATGGACTGTACTCACTCCGCCAAAGATGTATTTCACAATATGTTATTGTGCAAGACCAGGACGTGGCAGTGTTGAGTGTTACTACATGTGCATGGATCTTCTCTTTGTACTCTGGCTTCCCAACACATGAAGCCACACATTCAACAATGGAATTCGCCAAGTGTCCCAATGCAAGGCCATCCTGAAAAAGAGTCTTGAAATGTGGTCATTCTATCCGGGGTAAATAATTGATAGAATTGGTGTTGTGCAATCGGGGTGATTTCATGAGCTGCAGAATCTGTTCGGAAAACTCGCAGAGCAATGCATCACTCGTGGAAGGTGATATCACAGACCTACTTCTGAGATTCCTTGAAGTTATCTCTTGTCCACACTCGGGGCTCTGCACTTTCCGACATACTTTGCTATGCATACGTTCGTTGCACGGCAGTGTGACTGGTTTTATTTATTCTCAGAGCTGGATTGTTTTCCAAATTAACTATAAAACACACTCTATATGATTTTATATGATATGATATATTTTTTTTGTGCTGTCATTGGTGACCTGGCTGACACCATCAACTCGCTACACTTAATAACCCGATTTAATCACGGGCGGCTGAAATCTGGACTCAAACCCAGATTCACAGTTGTGCAGTGCTATAACTCCTTATCTTCCTAGCCATCTCCACAATTTGTTTACTTACCACCAAGGTGAAAACTATCTTAAGGCAAACACTTCAGGTCCCTTTATCTGACATTTCAGAATCCCTACTCTGCGATGAACCAAAATGAATGTCACAAACTGTGGGACAATGCCCTTTCTGCAGGGAGAGTGGTGGTACATGAACACCCGGAGTTTGTTCGACCTCCATTCGCTCGTTGTTGACACAGCAATCCCGTAGGAACTGCTGACTCAGCAGACAGGGTGCAGTTCACTGATGACAGTGATAAGTGACCACGTTTATGGATTATTGAGAAATTTATATATTTAAAACTGCCACATGGCAATAAATGCCATAAATATTACATGAATAATTACAAATCTTCTATGTGAAACATGTTCATTGTCGTATAGCCTGGGGGCAGAGGGGAGTGGCGGTGAAGTAGTTAGCTCACGGAGCTTATGAACCTGGAGATCGATTCCTGGGCACGGCTAACATCAGTGGCAAGTGACATCAGAGCCACCCCTCCTTTCATCAACTCGCACTGATCAACGTGGTAAACTACGGCCAAACATCCCCCACGATCAACATGGCACGGCGAGGCCGCGTCTATTGAGGACTCGCAAAGTTTTATCTTCTGAACGGTGGCGTGGATCTGTGTAGGTCGGAGTGCACGTGTTAAGGTCAGATTATTTTTCAGTCACTTAACGTTTTCATTGCTGGGGGGTGGGGGCGGCTTGGTTGGCGGTTCCAGGCCTGATCGTGTCGACGCCTACCGGGAGCACGGCCTACTCTGCGGCAGCGGGGGCCTCCATGATCCACCCCAACGTCCCGGCCATCCTCATCACCCCCATCTGCCCCCACTCGCTCTCCTTTCGCCCCATCGTTGTGCCGGCCGGCGTGGAGCTCACGGTGAGTGCTCCTCCCCCCCCTCGCCTCCCTCCCCGCCGCCCCCCCCCCCCCCCCCCCCAATGCTCCTCCGGCCCCACGGTCCCCACCGTGTTTTCGCTGAGCACAGCTTTTCGGTCTGGCCCCCTCCTCCGCGGCGGTGAGCTACGCTGCAGCGTCCACGACGTACCGGGCTAATTCGAGGGCGGAGTGCCCCCCGGTGCATCTGAGTTTGTAACGGAATCCCATTGTTCATATGACAGTCACCGACATGCTCTGATTGCAATACATGTGAGCCCTGCCCGGGGAGGGGGAGAGGGGGGTGCCCCCATCCGGACCATGTGACCCCTGTGCCATCTTAGCTCAGTGTTTTACATCTGTATTCTCAATGATACCCAATGATTTCCACGAAGACCACATTTGTATTCCCTTTATATAAGCGTACCCCAAAGAGGGGCTTTCTAGAGCAGGCCCTGCTGCCAGCAGTGGCATGAGCAAGGTTAAAAAACAAACGTCACTGACATCACTGAAAATCTCAAGCCAATTCCGGAACGTGCACTATAACGTACGCACGTATGTTGAACCTCTTTCGCACCGTACGTAGCCAACCGTGCCAATAATGCTTCCGTAGTTGCTGTGCAATGCAGCACTGAACTGGGACTGCACTGGCGCTTGACATTTCTGCAAAGCGTGGAGACTCGAGCCACTGGGCCACCTCCGCGTGGCTCACGGTTCTAATGCCGCGTGACGTTGCCGTGCGCGAGCAGATCATGCTGTCACCGGACGCGCGCAACACGGCGTGGGTGTCGTTCGACGGGCGCCGCCGCCAGGAGATCCGGCACGGAGACAGGTTCGTGGGGGGGGGTGGGGGGCTCGGTGTGGTTTGTCACGTCGGGGGGGGGGGGGGAGGTGTGAGGTAATGGAAACTTACCCCCTCGCGCAAAACTTGGCAGATTTGGGGGGGAACAACAACAGCCTTTAAGCTCTATGTATACGGAGGTAGAACTCATTTGACTCAATTACGTATCACCGTTAACACGTACTTTTCCGAGTGCCTAGGTTTTCGTGGTTTGTTCTGTACAGCTCTCCAATGCGTTTTCGGGTCGGACCGAATCAAGCCGCTCAGTGATTGCAGCGTGCCCGCTGGATTCGATTCCCGGTGAACGCGTCGGTGGGCAATCGCAGCTCCCCCGTTTCGGTTCTAGTTAATGGTGACAACGGTAATGACACCGGTCCTCATTTTTTTCTCTTTTTTTCTTTTTCCCCGCCCGTCCGGCGCCGCAGCATCAAGATCACGACGTCATGCTTCCCGGTGCCGTCGGTGTGCTGCGAGGACCCCGTGCAGGACTGGTTCGAGAGCCTCGCCGAGTGCCTGCACTGGAACGTGCGCAAGCGGCAGTGCCACCTGGCCGATGGCTTCGGCGACGACGAATACCACAACGGGGACGGCAGCGTTGGCGCCGGCGGTGGTGGCAGCGGTGGCGACGAGGACGATGACAATAAGCAGGGCTGACGCCCAGGCTGGTTTTCTCTCCCCTCCGGATTTGCCTGTCAACTCTCCCGTAGGCTGGAATGTCCTTCCCTCAGCTCTTCATGCTGTCAGCTCCCCGCTTCTGTTGAGCTCCAGGCTTCAATGGAACTGCCTTCACCCGTAGTCTGAAACGAAACTTTCCCCAGCTAACCATGCTGTCAACTTCCTACCCCTGTTCAAGGTCCTGGCTTCAATGTCTTTCTCAACACCCCCACAGTCTGGAACGACCTTGCCCCCCAGCCATCCGTGCAGTCGGCTCCCTGCCCCTGTTCAAATCCTGGCTCAGGCCCTTCTTATGTGCTGTGTCTAGGACCACCTGATTCTCCCTCTATAAAGTAAACAAATCCAGATGTCACTTTCAGACATTACATACATCCAGAAGCTTTTGTCAAATTCCATTCATTTAGAAAAAAAATAAGTGCTGTCTTAATGATGGTCACTGGGAAACGTTATGATTAAATCTTCCGGGGATAAATCGATAAAATCTCGAATTCTCAGCCTAAGGTTCTTAGTTCACGTTTCTTCCATTCTCACGGATCTTGCACCCTCCTTTTAATTTGGGCAGCGTACAGACCTCCGCTTTATACCAAGTTCTTTATTTGAAAAGCAAATGAGAGCTCAGTGAGAATACGTGGCCCTTTTTCTCAAGGGCTTTACTTGGCTACAAAAGCAATGAAGTACACGTGTGAAAAGTGCAAAGATGCAGTCCAGCAACTGCTTGATCACGCCACTGCTGCTGGTGGAAGGCCCTCCTCCCCTAGACGGAGGAGCCGGCCTCCTCTTCTCCCGCTGACCCACGCTCTACCCCACCATACGCGAACTGCCGATCGACTATCCTGCAACACACGTTAACAAAGGTCAAAACACGGCTTCATTATACAGGGTCTGAATGTCAAGCAAATTAAATAAAAATGTACGTATAAAGCATTAGGTGGCAGTTTACAATTTAAAGTATAGAGGTTTCAAAACGTATTTTTTTCAGATGTCATTGAGATGCGTTTAAAATGACGTTTTTGGGATCCACTTCAAAGGCACTTCGACGCATATCGACCAAGCGGTGAGTCGCGCTGGGTGAACGGTTTTGAAATGTAAGCGTAGGCACAGTGTTGTTCCTCGATCCAGCAGCCTTTTTACAGAAATAACGGTTCCCAAAAATGTCACTGTTTACTCTTGGCACGTAGCAACGTGTCAGAAATTGCAAGCATTTAAATGTGGGATGAACAAAAAAACCCACTTAGACTTTGCGGTAATGTCTTGGTCACAACGCCTTAAAGACAAACGTGAGCTTGTTGTGCATTTCACCATATTGGCAGCGGAAGGCAGACGCATGCACGCACGGGCGCATGCGTGTGCACTCACGCGTGGTCCCGTTACGAAGATCACCGCGGTGTCGGCTTGATGCTCGTGGAGAGCCAATCACTGCCACCAGCCTCGTCCGCATGTGCTCACCTCGTGTTCGTAACGGTTTAAGTTTGTTGACGGCTGCATCTGCGCTTGTGTTCTGGCCGACTGATGAAAACCCTTAAATGTAATGTTCATATCTGGGGATTCAATTACAACTATAATCGTATCATTCGTATTAAAATGCAATGTCAATGTATTTGCAAGTTCAGCTAACAATGCTGTTTTAAGTGTCATTATGACTCATCTCGGGTTATGTAGGTGCTTCTTATGCTTCCACCATCTTCTGGTTCGTCTGGTCTGTCTCTTTGTCACAGCCCCTTTCCGACCCATGTAATGAATTTTCTTCCACACATTCTCACCTCCTGTCTCCTTAATCTTTCCTCCTCTCTGTTAATTTACTGATTTTCTTCCATCCTTCATTAACCTTCATCCGTCCGTCTTCTTACCATCGCAATCGTTATTTATTCCTCTCGTTTCTGTTCTCCCATTCTCTGAGTTGTTAGGCCAGTGGTAACGATTCACCCCAGCCCACGGTGGCAACTCGATACGAGAATCAGAGCTCTGTTGTCTCGTTTTTTTATAACCGTCTTCAGTTGTATTATTTATCTTTCCTCTCTTTCGGTTGTTCAGTTTTCTTATATCGATTCGGCTAAATCTTATCACTATGGAATATAATTTGCATAAATCACGCACGATTCTATGCGTGTATCGTAAGCGTACAAGGATCGGTAAAAATCCACGTGGTTTCTTTACGTCGCTTGGGCCGACTGTCATCTTCCCAGCCGTGTCTCAGGGCGTACGAATCTGCCTCTCAACTGCTGGCCTACACCAAACACACACTCTCCCCAAAATCCATCACTTCCGTTACGACCATCACTCTCCCACTCTCCTTGCTATTACACTCCCATTCTGTCACTCTCCCATTGTGGTACTCTCCACTCTCCCCCATTCTCCCTCGGGCATGGGACCAAACCTCTATCCGTCACCTAAAAATATATTTAGGAGATTTATTTTTGGTGAAGGGAAATGTGTTTTTTTTTAGACAAGTTATTCCGGAAGGAATAGCCTAACCCCCCCCCCCCACTTCCCACAATTCGATGAATCGTCACAGTTTGAAGTTACGATTCGATTCAAGAATCTTTTTTTGGGGGGTCTAAGTTTTGTAATCTTTTTATTTTTTCTGCCTTGTATAATCGTATTCGCCACGTTATCTTAAATGTAATATGAAGCTTCATACATTTGCATATTATTTGTCAGTCTTCAATAATCGATGATCACGTGGGCGCTGTTTGTTCGACTCGCGCAACACGAGCATGAAATTCGATTTTTATCGGTGAACGTCTGCATCGTTCCATGCCTTTCACTCGCCCTCGACCTTATGTGCAATTCTCTGCCCGACAAATGTGGCTGTCCCCCAGTCACCTTACTCAGTCACCTTACACAAGGGGTTAGGGAAAGCAAGGCTAGATGAGTAGTGCTGTAACTGACGGTTAGGGAAAGCAAGAGGAGAGAAGTAAACTATTGATTATTTTTTAAAATCAATTACTCGGCAGCCGTTTCAAAAATTGCAAACGCCGCAGAGTGGCGCCACAAAAAACACAGCGCTCTCTTCCCACAGTGCATGCCCAGCGTGTTGATTGTTAACGTATGCAAATGATATGCGACTTTGTATGCGAGTTTTTTTTGTTAACAGTATGATTAATCGATTAATCAAAGCAATAATACATGGATTAATCGATTACGTCACGAGTACGATAGTTGGGAGTCGCAGCGTTCGGCCACGCTGCGTGTGGTGGGTGTTTGCGGAGCGGTTGCTGGGTGGGCGTTTTGGAGCCCTTCGCACGGCCTCCTTTGTTCCCCTCTCTGCCTGGACGTGGAGTTTCACGCGAAGAGACCTGGCCATGACAAATAAAGTGGCTTATCGCGTGTAAATGTATAGCGGGCAAATACCCTTGAACGCGGTGTTGATTCGAAAGGTGGAAGGGAAAAACCCGGACGGCCCGGAGAAAAATCCACGCAAAACCACGGGGAGAGAGAGCGAACTCCAAAATATACAGCAAGCGTCAAGGGTGTCGGGATCGAACCCATGCCCTCCTGCCTCGCGTTGGCCGACACACAACGTGAAAAACCTGCGGCAAGGGCGGGGGGGAGTTTAATCGTCCTCATTGGCTCACGGAAGGTTTCCACACAGTTGCTGCACTCTGCTGTCGGAGAATATATCATCTTGTTCTTGGTTCTTTCGGTAAAGTCACGTAGAAGGGAAACAATAAAATAATTAAAATATAAAACAATACAATTATCACGACGTTTCGACTGCAACACAAGCAATCATCATCAGGTGTGAAAACCACAGCAAGAAAATTTGAAAAAAAGTGGCGGTTTGTTTTTCTTGCTGTGGTTTTCACACCTGATGATGATTGCTTGTGTTGCAGTCGAAACGTGAGAATTTAATTGTTTTATATTTTTATTATTTTATTGTTTCCCTTCTACGTGACTTTACCGAAAGAACCAATAATATGAATCCCTGCAGTCACGAAAGCTTTAAATCTAAATATATCATCTGTTCCCTCTCGTGTCAACCAATGTTTGGGAATATTTCATATTTCTTCCCCTTGCAATTATTTATAATAATAAAAAAATGTAAACAAAGTAATCTAGCTTTGCATACGAATCTAAAGCCATGCACTTTCAAAATTAAATATTTAACAACAAAAAATGTGACTTCTGAACAATTTTGTGAACCAGTTGCTCAGTTTGCTTTTAGGATAGTTTACCGACTTTTTGGTCCTGATATTGTGATAATCAATTCATGTACTTTGAATCGAAACTAGAAGTGTCCCAATGGACTAGAAATACGAACCAAATATTTGTTCCTGGGGGGAATGAAAACACGTGTGGGTGGAGGTGGGAAATCCATTTACAACACTGGCATTGAGGTTGGTTTGAAGTTTTGTGCGTTCACTGGCGGGCGAACATTCCCACCCCCCCCCCACCCCCCCTTGTAATTTATTCCCCATCGAGTCGAGTACCATGCGAGGATTTATTTTTGTTTCGGGAGATTTTGTTTTTCGTTGTTGTTTGATCCGCATGCCGTTTTCGATTCAAAATCGCTAAATAAATCTACTGCCATTAAAAACTTAATTTCCGGCTCCCCGAGATGTACATATACGCCCAGAGATCGTTTTCATATTGATGTCTGACAAGAAATAAAGTGTCATTCTACCTTGTTCATTTTGATTTCGCTTGTTGCAGTAATTTTCATTTCTTTAATGTAATAGAGCATCGGTGGTGATGATGACGACGATAATAGGCTGCTACTGCTGCCTGTGACGCAGACAATTTCAGAAATGTACAATTACAGTTGTAACTTACATGAGCATCTGAATGCAAACCAAGGCCGTAGCCATGGAGTCAACATTGGGGGGGACCCTATCTTCCAGGGGGTCCCAACCCAGAAAAAAAATCTAAATTTGAAAACTTATTTCCTGCCATTTCCTGCCTAAAACATTTAAAAATTCACTTAACACATGGGATGGCCTTTTTCATTTTTTTACAATAATGTTTAATAGTGTATTGTATTACATTGGTCTGTTTTTACTCTTTTACCATTTCTTGTTTGATTGTATGTAATGGCAGAGATTAGGGATTAATAAAGTACAACCATAACCACAATCATACAAACAGATAAACAGCAATCTATGCATTGATTTATATGAAGACAAGTCCAGATATTGTGGCCAAGGTTTAGCAAATTGTTGTTTTTATTTACATAGCATAGCAATTATTACTTTTATTTTTTATAGCAATTTGTTGGGGGGGGCGACATTTTGAGCATATTTGAATAGTATAATTACGGTCTTGGTGCAAACACATCTTGAGGTAGCAACGTGGAAGAATCCTGATGGGTACAAGACGGCGACTCGCCACGTCCCACGCTCCCTTCTAGCACATTCATCGCTGGCTCCACGGTCCGATTGTCGGCGTCACTCGACAGCCAAACCGACCACCACCGCCGTCGGAATCTTGCTAGGAGACCACCTCAGGGTCCGCTGTCGTTTACATTTGGTCAAACAAGCCCCCATGACTCAATTCGCGTGGGGAAGACTCTCCAAATTTTGCTTAACCCTGTGTTGATTTAGTGTGCTCCTCCGTCTCTCTCTCTGTATCCCCTGGTGTATCTGTGTTAATTCCCTCCGCTTGGGTGTCTGTATATATATCTGCGGTTATGTGTTTCCTCTCTCTCCTAAATTTAGCTCTTCTGTACCTGATGATGATTGCTTGTGTTGCAATCGAAACGTCGTACGCTATTACGTAATTTTATTATTTCTTATTTCTACGTGACTTTACCGAAAAAAAAACAAAGCGTAATTCCTGCAGTCACGAAAGCGCCAAATCAAGTTTGAAGACTCTTCATTCATATCCTGGCAAATCACCCGATGATGCTGGATGTAATTACCAGCAAAACGTCGTACTCAAATTGTAGATGTGGATTTAGCTCTCCAACACACCGGTGGGCTGAAGTAACTATTTGGCGTTTTGTTTACGTAACAAATCCAGATGCGCTTCTGCGGCCGTCTGGAACGCTCTTCCTTCCGATATTAGGACGCCACTGGAGCTATGCACTTTTACATAATCTCGATTAGAAACTAATTTATTCAGAACTGCTTTTTGTGTTCAGTTTGTTGTCCATCCCCCACACCTCCGATTAGCGCGGTTGGCTGCGTACGGCGCAAAAGAAGTTCAACATACATGACGTACAGAATAAAATACATACTTATGAAAACGTCGTGAAACAAAGCCTTTCCTTGTTAGAGTGCCATGAAATCAGATTGGTGTGATGCATTAAATGCCCCTTGAAAATCTGAAGGACGTATAGTTTCTGCGGCTCAGTCACAAGACACTGCATGTAAGAATGATTATTTAGAACCGTCTCCTGAAGCCTTTATTAAACAAGGGGAACAAAACTGCACATGGTACAACCCCGGCGAGAAGGCGATCGTCGTGGGGGGGGGGGGGGTTAGGGGGTCATTTTCACTCGCGACAGTGCCGGATTAAGCTAGTGCGGGGCCTTAGCATATGTTATAAAGGGGCCCTAAATATTAAAAAAACATACAGAGAGGGAAAAAAGTATTTGATCCCCTGCTGATTTTGTACGTTTGCCCACTGACAGAAATTATCAGTCTATAATTTTAATGGTAGGTTTATTTGAACAGTGAGAGACAGAATAACAACAACAAAATACAGAAAAACGCATGTCAAAAATGTTATAAATTGATTTGCATTTTAATGAGGGAAATAAGTATTTGACCCCTCTGCAAAATATGACAGTACTTGGTGGCAAAACCCTTGTTGGCAATCACAGAGGTTTCTTGTAGTTGGCCACCAGGTTTGCACACATCTCAGGAGGGATTTTGTCCCACTCCTCTTTGCAGATATTCTCCAAGTCATTCAGGTTTCGAGGCTGTCGTTTGGCAACTCGAACCTTCAGCTTCCTCCACAGATTTTCTATGGGATTAAGGTCTGAAGATTGGCTAGGCCACTCCAGGACCTTAATGTGCTTCTTCTTGAGCCACTCCTTTGTTGCCTTGGCCGTGTGTTTTGGGTCATTGTCATGCTGGAATACCCATCCACGACCCATTTTCAATGCCCTGGCTGAGGGAAGGAGGTTCTCACCCAAGATTTGACGGTACATGGCCCCGTCCATTGTCCTTTTGATGCGGTGAAGTTGTCCTGTCCCCTTAGCAGAAAAACATCCCAAAGCATAATGTTTCCACCTCCATGTTTGACGGTGGGGATGGTGTTCTTGGGGTCATAGGCAGCATTCCTCCTCCTCCAAACACGACGAGTTGAGTTGATGCCAAAGAGCTCCATTTTGGTCTCATCTGACCACAACACTTTCACCCAGTTGTCCTCTGAATCATTCAGATGTTCATTGGCAAACTTCAGACGGGCATGTATATGTGCTTTCTTGAGCAGGGGGACCTTGCGGGCGCTGCAGGATTTCAGTCCTTCACGGCGTAGTGTGTTACCAATTGTTTTATTGGTGACTATCGTCCCAGCTGCCTTGAGATCAGTGACAAGATCCTCCCGTGTAGTTCTGGGCTGATTCCTCACCGTTCTCATGATCATTGCAACTCCACGAGCTGAGATCTTGCATAGAGCCCCAGGCCGAGGGAGATTGACAGTTCTTTTGTGTTTCTTCCATTTGCAAATAATTGCACCAACTGTTGTCACCTTCTCACCAAGCTGCTTGGCAATGGTCTTATAGCCCATTCCAGTCTTGTGTAGGTCTACAATCTTGTCCCTGACATCCTTGGAGAGCTATTTGGTCTTGGCCATGGTGGAGAGTTTGGAATCTGATTGATTGATTGCTTCTGTGGACAGGTGCCTTTTATACAGGTAACAAGCTGAGATTAGGAGCACTCCCTTTAAGAGTGTTCTCCTAATCTCAGCTCGTTGCCTGTATAAAAGACACCTGGGAGCCCGAAATCTTTCTGATTGAGAGGGGGTCAAATACTTATTTCCCTAATTAAAATGCAAATCAATTTATAACATTTTTGACATGCGTTTTTCTGGATTTTTTTGTTGTTATTCTGTCTCTCACTGTTCAAATAAACCTACCATTAAAATTATAGACTGATCATTTCTTTGTCAGTGGGCAAACGTACAAAATCAGCAGGGGATCAAATACTTTTTTCCCTCACTGTACCTCTATTAACCAAGCCTCCGAATCGATCGGCGTTATTACACGGCTATTTGTTGTTGTTGTTGCTGCTATGATTGTCCACCCAGGGAATTATCACCGAGTTTCAAGTCTCTCTTTCGGATTTTCTCAGCAGGGTGACGATGCTGCTGCTGCTGCTTTGCGTGATCCCACATTGAGAGTGTCCCTGAAAGAAGTGACAAAAAGGTCCTATCGGCACCTAACCCACAGCTAAGACGTATAACGTTGTGCTGTTAGAAAATTCCTCTTCTCTGAAGACAGTGCAATAGTCACCTCCATGCACACCGATTCGAATAAAATTCTGATTCAATTGCGATTCGGTTTTGTTTTTTCTTCGTGTGGTCATTGGTGACCCGGGGCTAAGACCATCGATGCACTGCACTTGGGAATCTGGTATAAATCATGGTTCAGTCTTTACTTCGATTAGCACGGTTGGCTTTATACGGTGCGAAAGAAGTTCAAACCTACACGCATGCATGGGAGTTTTTCGAGTCTCCAGTCTTCGAATTCTTTCTGTATGCGTCCAATGGGTCTCTGTGTTAAGTCGATGGTGGACGGCGTTGAGGACCCATCAACTCGTGACGCTCGAGAAAGCCGGCCGGTCGGAATCGAGCCGATGGATCTGAGCGGAGCTGGTCACCTCAACGATGATTAATTATTTTTGTTGTTATTGTGATTTCCTTTTTCAACTCATCTCGAGCCTATAGAACAGAGCACCGATCGTAGACCAAGAAGAGGGGGCGGGGGGCGGTGGAGGCGCAGAAGAGGGGGGCAGAAATTCCACAAACAAAAGTCTGAGATCGGCACGGCCGGACTTAGTGAAAGGAAAAAAAAATACTTTTTTTTATTTTACCAGGTAAGGCCCACTGAGCTACATAGCTCTTTTCCAGAAGCGAGCTGGCTATCACAAATGATAGCTCAACGAAGTGGGCTTATCGTGTGGAAATGTAAAGCAACCACACACTCTCAACGCGTGATGTTCTTGATTCTAAATGTGGAGGGGAAAACCACGGGGGGTGGGGGGGGAGACAGACAAGCAAACTCCAAATATACAGCAGCAGCAGGAGGCGTCAAGGTCAGGATCGAACCCACGACCTCCTGTAGACCAGGCGAGGTTGTTAACATCTCCTAGCCACCGTGATGATGATGATGAGAGAGAGAGAGAGACACGCAAACTCCAAATATACAGCAGCAGGAGGCGTCAAGGTCAGGATCGAACCCACGACCTCCTCAACAAGGTAACTAACAACAACAAGGTAACTACCATCAACAAGGTAACGAACAACAAGGTAACTAACAACAAGGTAACTAACATCAACAAAGTAACTAACAACAAGGTAACTAACAACAAGGTAACTAACATCAACAAGGTAACTAACATCAACAAGGTAACTAACAAGGTAACTAACATCAACAAGGTAACTAACAACAAGGTAACTACCATCAACAAGGTAACTAACATCAACAAGGTAACTAACATCAACAAGGTAACTTACAACAAGGTAACTAACATCAACAAGGTAACTAACAACAAGGTAACTACCAACAACAAGGTAACTACCAACAACAAGGTAACTAACAACAAGGTAACTAACATCAAGGTAACTAACAACAAGGTAACTAACATCAACAAGGTAACTAACATCAACAAGGTAACTAACAACAAGGTAACTAACAACAAGGTAACTAACATCAACAAGGTAACTAACAACAAGGTAACTAACAACAAGGTAACTAACAACAAGGTAACTAACAAGGTAACTAACAAGGTAACTAACAACAACAAGGTAACTAACAACAACAAGGTAACTAAGAAGGCAAATAACATCAACAAGGTAACTAACAACAAGGCAACTAACAACCAGGATAACTAACTTCAACAAGGTAACTAACAACAACAAGGTAACTAACAACAAGGTAACTAACAACAAGGTAACTAACATCAACAAGGTAACAAACAACAAGGTAACTAACAATAAGGTAACTAACAACAAGGTAACTAACAACAACAAGGTAACAAACAACAAGGTAACTAACAACAAGGTAACTAACAACAACAAGGTAACTAACAACAAGGTAACTAACATCCACAAGGTAACTAACAACAAGGTAACTAACAACAACAAGGTAACTAACAACAACAAGGTAACTAACAACAAGGTAACTAACAACAACAAGGTAACTAACAACAACAAGGTAACTAACAAGGTAAATAACATCAACAACAAGGTAACTAACAACAACAAGGTAACTAACAACAAGGTAACTAACAACAAGGTAACTAACAACAAGGTAACTAACAACAACAAGGTAACTAACAACAAGGTAACTAACAACAAGGTAACTAACAACAACAAGGTAACTAACAACAAGGTAACTAACAACAAGGTAACTAACAACAACAAGGTAACTAACAACAAGGTAACTAACAACAAGGTAACTAACAACAACAAGGTAACTAACAACGAGGTGTTGTGATGCTCGTTGTGAGGTGTTGTGATGCTCGTTGTTGTGAGGTGTTCTGATGCTCGTTGTTGTGAGGTGTTGTGCTGCTCGTTGTTGTGAGGTGTTGTGATGCTTGTTGTTGTGAGGTGTTGTGATGCTCGTTGTTGTGAGGTGTTGTGCTGCTCGTTGTTGTGAGGTGTTGTGCTGCTCGTTGTTGTGAGGTGTTGTGCTGCTCGTTGTTGTGAGGTGTTGTGATGCTCGTTGTTGTGAGGTGTTGTAATGCTCGTTGTTGTGAGGTGTTGTACTGCTCGTTGTGAGGTGTTGTGCTGCTCGTTGTTGTGAGGTGTTGTGCTGCTCGTTGTTGTGATGCTCGTTGTTGTGAGGTGTTGTGATGCTCGTTGTTGTGAGGTGTTGTAATGCTCGTTGTTGTGAGGTGTTGTGATGCTCGTTGTGAGGTGTTGTGCTGCTCGTTGTTGTGAGGTGTTGTGCTGCTCGTTGTGAGGTGTTGTGCTGCTCGTTGTTGTGAGGTGTTGTGCTGCTCGTTGTTGTGAGGTGTTGTGATGCTCGTTGTTGTGAGGTGTTGTGATGCTCGTTGTTGTGACATGTTGTGATGCTCGTTGTTGTGAGGTGTTGTGATGCTGGTTGTTGTGAGGTGTTGTGATGCTCGTTGTTGTGAGGTGTTGTGATGCTGGTTGTTGTGAGGTGTTGTGATGCTCGTTGTTGTGAGGTGTTGTGATGCTCGTTGTTGTGGGGTGTTGTGATGCTGGTTGTTGTGAGGTGTTGTGCTGCTCGTTGTTGTGAGGTGTTGTGATGCTCGTTGTTGTGAGATGTTGTGATGCTCGTTGTTGTGAGGTGTTGTGATGCTGGTTGTTGTGAGGTGTTGTGATGCTCGTTGTTGTGAGGTGTTGTGATGCTGGTTGTTGTGAGGTGTTGTGCTGCTCGTTGTTGTGAGGTGTTGTGATGCTCGTTGTTGTGAGATGTTGTGATGCTCGTTGTTGTGAGGTGTTGTGATGCTGGTTGTTGTGAGGTGTTGTGATGCTCGTTGTTGTGAGGTGTTGTGATGCTGGTTGTTGTGAGGTGTTGTGCTGCTCGTTGTTGTGAGGTGTTGTGATGCTCGTTGTTGTGAGATGTTGTGATGCTCGTTGTTGTGAGGTGTTGTGATGCTGGTTGTTGTGAGGTGTTGTGATGCTCGTTGTTGTGAGGTGTTGTGATGCTGGTTGTTGTGAGGTGTTGTGCTGCTCGTTGTTGTGAGGTGTTGTGATGCTGGTTGTTGTGAGGTGTTGTGCTCATTGCGATCGCGGCTCCTCCGCCCTCCTGTTTTGTTTGGGTTGTTGTTGTTGCTGGAGGGTGACTGCTAGTTGAGTGAGGACGATGTTGCATTATTCATCACGGCTTAATCACATTCATTGCTTCATTATTAACGCTACTATCAATACGTCTAAAATCGCTCACAAGTACAGCTCTTTCGCTACAGTGACATTGATTTAACCATATTTCACTTGTTCCAAATTGGGCCCTTTCCATCATGCCAATGAATCACACTTATCATCCTTGTTCGTCATCAGGCTGATGCTATGCTGGAGAAACTAAAAAAGTTAATTTTATTTTTTATTTTACCAGGTAAGGCCCCACTGAACTATTTAGGTCTTTTTCAGAAGCGTAACGGCCATACATGATCGCTCAACGAAGTGGCTTATCACGTGGACATCTATAGCGGCAGCCAAATCCTCTAAACGCGTGATGTTGATTCAAAAATGCGGAGGGAAACACCGGAGGTCCTGGAGAAAAATCCACGCGACCACGGGGAGAGAGACACGCAGACTCAAAATATACAGCAGCAGCAGGCGTCAGGGTGGGGATCGAACCCACGACCTCCTGTATGCCAGGCGTGGTAGTTAACATCTCCTAGCTACTGTGATGATGATGAGAGAGACACGCAAACTCCAAATATACAGCAGGCGTCAGGGTCGGGATTGAACCCACGACTTCCTGTATACCAGATGAGGTAGTTAACATCTCCTAGCTACTGTGATGATGAGAGACACGCAAACTCCAAATATACAGCAGGCGTCAAGGTGGGGATCGAACCCACGCCCTCCTGCATATCAGGCGAGGGAGATAACATCTCACCACCGCCGTGACCAGCTAGATCACGGGTGGACGAAGCGTGGATTCAAACCCAGGTTCTCAGCCTTACTGGTTCCAGACTCTTTTCCCCTTTAGCCACTTGGCCAAATCATGGTTTGCTGAGCACAGACCCAAATGGCTAAAAATGCCAAGTGGCCTGCCACTATGGAATGTGTCATACATAAGTTATGAATGCGTCTTGAATTGAGCAAGGTTGGGCACCGCGGTGGCTAGATGTTGACTACCTCGCCTGGTATACAGGAGGATCGTGGGTTCGATCCTGACCCTGACGCCTGCTGGAGGCAGTATTTGGAGTTTGCGTGTCTCTCTCTCTCTCTCATCATCATCACGGTGGCTCGGAGATGTTGACTACCTCGCCTGGTATACAGGAGGTCGTGGGTTCGATCCCGACCCTGACGCCTGCTGGAGGCAGTATTTGGAGTTTGCGTGTCTCTCTCTCTCATCATCATCACGGTGGCTCGGAGATGTTAACTACCTCGCCTGGTATACAGGAGGTCGTGGGTTCGATCCCGACCCTGACGCCTGCTGGAGGCAGTATTTGGAGTTTGCGTGTCTCTCTCATCATCATCACGGTGGCTCGGAGATGTTGACTACCTCGCCTGGTATACAGGAGGTCGTGGGTTCGATCCCGACCCTGACGCCTGCTGGAGGCAGTATTTGGAGTTTGCGTGTCTCTCTCTCTCTCATCATCATCACGGTGGCTCGGAGATGTTGACTACCTCGCCTGGTATACAGGAGGTCGTGGGTTCGATCCCGACCCTGACGCCTGCTGGAGGCAGTATTTGGAGTTTGCGTGTTCTCCCCAGGCGCGCTTCTGCGACCGTCTGGAACACTCTTCCTTGCGAATTCTAGGAAGCCGCTGTAGCTATGCACTAGATTGAAAATTCATTTATTTGGAACTGCTTGTTGTTGTGTTAGTTTCTTGTCCTTTCCCCGCACCTCCGATGAGTAGTAGGGTTGGCTACGTACGGTGCGAAATAAGTTCAACAACCATGCATAACATGGGTGGAGGAATCAACGAGCGAAGTTCCTCAAATGAAACCGAAGCTGGAAATCAAAGAGAAACGAAAACCAACAGCACTGCGTTGGTGTCACGTGCACAAGCGAAGACACGAGAGTTGTACAATGTAAATACATTATTCTCCATGCTTTATCCAGCATAAGTTTGTTTGCATCATCATCATCACTTCGACCGTCCTCTCTGCTTACGATGAAACTGAGCGAGCTTGAACGATACTGGCGACACAACTACCAAAGCGACTGGCAAACGCAGCTTGGCAAGGCCACTGGTAACGCCGCAGGTAACACAGCTGGCAACACAGCTGGCAACACAGCCGGCAAACCGGGCAACAGCAGCAGGTAGTCACCCAGACCAAAGTCACCGACAACAGCTCGTTTGTGCAAGCCGGTGGGCATTGCCAGTGCCGGATTAAGCTAGTGCGGCGCCTGCAGCATATGCTATAGAAGGGTCCTAAATAACAAACAACACAAATATTAAAACACATTTTTACTTGCATAATAAATTGAATTGTTTCATTTGCTATACAGAGAATACGACAAATCGCTCACCTTAAACACTCAGTTGTTCATAAAAGTTGAAGGCGGTATAGTACTATAGTAATAGAGCAAGTGCAGAATCACTGAACCGGAATTGATAGCTTGAAAGCGTTTAGCGCGGGGCCCTTGAAAGTGCGGGGCCCGTAGCTATTGCATAAGCAGCTACTGCACGTGTAGCTATTTGTGCTGCTACGATAATCCGGCAGTGAGCATTGCCACGAAGCAACCGAAATATCTCGCCGGCAATACCCCTGCCCTGCTGACGGCTCTCCCCGCTTTGTTTTCATCTTTCGGCTCTCGATTTCACAGCAGCAACAACAACAAAAACTCGGGCACCACAGCTTGAAGCAAAAACAAAACAGCCGCGTACGTGGCCGGCAAAGCGTCCAGCGGCTGCGACGTTAAGGGGCACGGCAAACGCAGAGAGGGAGTAGAACGTGAAAAAAAAACCGTCTCCGAATAGAAATACCAATCGACGCCTCGGCCAACGGGGACGAATTGAGTCCCCCATTTGAAAATACGCGAACACCACGCCGGCGTTGTGCTTTCAGCAGACAACAGGGGAGCTGTATTTGGTTACACGGCCGTCAAACGGTGCGAGCGCCTCTAACGCTTAAAGCTGATTGCTGACTTTTTTAAGCCCCAACGAAGCAGAACCATTCCAGCCACCACGGTTAACCTGTGTGTAGGCTGTCGAAATTGCCACTTACTGTATAAATACTGTCAGCCATTTCAGCAGGAAAAGACTCTAACCGATCATCACATTAAAATGTTTGACCAACCACCACCGCCATGAATGGGCCCGTCGGCTTCGTGTGTAACTAAGCCGGAGAACCCGGAGAACACCCACCATGGATTGACACGGGGAGAGGGACACTTAGCACGTCCATCTGCTGGCCACACCTGGCAAGGCCTGGGTCGTGAGCACCCATCAAAGTAATAACCAGGCTCGACACAGCCCAGCTTGCAAGATATGACGAGATTTGGTGACTTCGGGTCGGTGTGTCGGTAAAATAATAATAACTCCTGACATCAACCCTCCCCCACTGCACCCCCATGGGCGACAATTACCACCCACCAGATGTGGCGTTTGCTGTGCCTTCATTTGCACAGAAAGATTGGTGACAGAGGCGGGCCGAGAAACTTCCCAAGGCGGGGGGGGGGGGAAAGCAGTCACACAATTCAAAGTTTTTTTTTAATTTTAAATAGGGCCCAACATTTGTAAAACAAAAAACACAAAAAAACACATGAACGTATGATGGACGTACTTATTGACGGAGCCAACTCGCGTGTCAAAGTGGAGGTGGTGGTGGTGGGATTACAAGGCCCTCTTCGATCTGCCCCCGCTTGGGTAATCAACAATGGGTCTGCCGTGGAGGAGGTGGGGTGTGTGTGTGTCACAATGACTTGGGCGTTGGGGGGGAAAAACGCCGCTGCTCCAGAAATCGCCCGTTGCGCCACGCGTAACAGGATGGAGGCAGCGCCGCGTCCGCTTTGGTGACCTCAAGCCGCAGAGGCGAGACCCGCAAACTTCCCTTTCGCCCCGAGCAGCCGCCCGCTGCCCCCCCTCTCGCGACGAGGTGGCCTTGGCCCGTCCGGCGACGTTGATGCCGCGCCATGCCGTGTTGTGACGCCTCTGCTCCAGGGGAGAAAAGAGTTGCATAGAGAGAGAGCGAGCGTCTCGAAAGCTCGCGGCGCCGTTGATGTTGCAAGCGAGGCACGACTGTGGCGGCGGTGATGAAGACGGCATCAACGTCACACTTTAATACTGTTTAGAGATTTTTGTTTGCACGTTTACGATTTTCGCTCGCTCGCTCGCGCGCTCGCGCGCGTGCCGTTCTCACATTTACGTAAACGAGAGCGGTGTTTTTTTCTGGGGCCAACTATCACCTGATAAACCCGCAGCAGCTCATTGTCCCGGGGGGGGGGGGGAGAAGTAGAATGATGACGTGCGTTGAACTTCTTTCGCGCCGTACACAGCCAACCGACCGCGCGCGCATTTTTTTGGGGTTGTTGCGTTCGGCGGATTAGTCAAGTGGACGAGACGCGTGAATTATAACGGTGGTCGTGCAAGGAAATCGGAGAAGCCGGAAGAAACCCACGTCATGCCAACGAGCGAGCGAGCGAGCGATGCTCGAAACTTTAGCCAACTTCTTCCCCCTTTCCCGCCACGCAGCTCAGGAGGTTCTTCCACCGACACTTGGCAAAGTCCCCGTGACTCACTCCGTCCCGAATTGCCAGCCAGGTCGAAAACCCACCCACCCACCCCTGCTTAGCCTGTGAGATCCGTCACTGCCATTTGGTGACCCGTGCCGTACCGTTTCTCGGCTAAAACGAGAAGGTACCGCGTGGAATGGAGGCCTCGACGCACCGATGCGACGTCTTCTCCCGATTAACCGTGGGAGGACAATTAATCGGAGAGTTGTTTTTTTAAAATTTCCTTTTCGTGGAGAATGGCCCAGCCGCCGAGCCGCCGCCGCACGCGATCGCGCAGCACGGTGAGACGGCACGCACGGTGCCCTGAAACAAATTTTAACGTCCCCCATCCACGCTTCCAATTTGCGTTGAGCGTTCATTCTTACACGAAACAGTCCCTCCTCGGTAACCTTAAAGCCTCGCCTCTTCTCCACTGCCCATTCTCTTCCCCTCCCCCCTCCTTTCCGTCCCTCCTCTACATACCCTTTCGTGATCCCCAAGCACCGCTCTATCGCCGCCCCTCGTTCCTCGAATCCTTGGGAGCACATCCCGCCGTCAACTGCATCGTTCCACATTCTGTCACCCTTTAGCAAGCTATGCCAAGCCCCTCGAGTGAAGACACTCTACATAATTAGATTAAAACGCCTGTAATCCGGCACTACGGGGAGCGAGGGTCGGTGGCTCACACAAAAGTTGTGAAAGTCCCCCCCCTTTCACCGTGGGCGTCGAGGAGGTTCCGTATTCTGGCTTGCAAACGTGCGCTCCCACCTGTTCCATCTGCATGGGGATAGAGTGTTGTCCCCTCGCGTGTGTGGGTTTACTCCGAGTGCTCCAGTTTCATCCCACATGCAAACACTCGTTAATTGGACCGATAACACCTTCATATATATAGAGGACTGCAGACCATTGAGAGGGGCGGGGGGGGGAATTAACACATGATCAGTTCCGGCTACTTTTCCCTGCTCATCTGGAATTCCTTGTGCGCCTTTAAGAGTCATTCATCTTTGCGCACTTCGAGAGCGAATACTGTGCGGAGGTGCATTCCAAGTTGACAAAACTGTTATTATTATTACCCAGGCTAAAATCCCAGCTAGCTTCTGAGAACGAGCACATTTCTGACGATTTGGTCGCAGGCGAGTGGGCTGCCAATGAAAACACTCCCAGTGCACCGCTTCTCAACTCCAGTTCTCACGACCCACCACGCGACAGCTCCCCACCCCCCCCCCCCCCCCCCCCGATTTCCAATCATCAGGTGCGTGCAGTGCCTTAATTTTCATACGAATTGAAAAAGCTGGTTATCACAAAGAGGCAGACTGTGGGCAGGCAAGGGGCGGGCACACGCAGACTGAAATTGAAAAACACCGTTGCCAAGTAACCCGTATAACATATACACCTTTATGAATTTGCTCCATTATTTGTATATAACAGTCAAACGATGCATTAAAAAATAATTTTAAATTATTAAGCCAATCCCAGATGCAGCAATTGCGCGGCGCTTCCACGAACACAAGGACTGCTCCGTCGAAATGAAACATCGCTTCCTGTTCTGTATTTCAAACATTTACAGACTTACGTCAAGTGGCAGCAACAATTTGTTCACGCACGCAAATTCTGGGACCGGTTTCGCCCTTCTGGGGCTCATCAGCAGAGTCGGGCTCGCTGAACAAATCCTGCTGCTGTACCTGATGTTATTGGCAAGTGCCCTCCCCTCCGCACTGGGCCGTCAGCGCAACAACAACAAAAAAAACCTCCCGTATAAAACTTCACCAAGAGCGGCAACAGATTTCTGGGCGATGCAAAATTGTCAAGTCAGCCGCTGAGAAGGTTCTCGCGGTTTGGACATCCTGTGAAAAAAAAGAGCTTCATAGCTTATCGGATTTCTCCAGCATAAATGTTCCGATTCAGGTTTAGCCGCCGTACAGCTCTCCTATGCGTTCTCGGGTTGTACCACGTGTTGCTGCATGTACGTTGAACTTCTTTCGCACCGTACATAGCCAACCGTGCTCACCGGAGGTGCGTAGCCAACCGTGCTAATTGTCCGGCACAACGTCCGACGTTTCGCTCCACGCGTTGGGCACTTCTTCAGGAGCTTGGCTAAATACGTCGCCTGTCGTGCTGCGCTTCGTGAAGTATGCTTAAGCGCGGCTGCCCTCAACTGTGACTCGTTACAAAGTGCCCTGTGCACTTCAGATGTTGTAACTGTAAAGTTACACAGCAGTTGCTATACAGGGCGTCTGTAAAAATATCATCCATGATTAAAGCATAATAAGATAAGTGCAGGCATGGCGTTGTGGGTAACATCATCATCGAATACTATTCAGCCCCTCCACTGCGGTCCATCACATTCCTGGCCCGGTCCTGGGGCACCCTCTCACTTTACCAAACCACATGGACCAGTGTGGTGAAATACGCTTAAAAAATCCCCTGAAACCGACACGGTGTACAGACGACTTTATCCAGCAGTGGACTAACAAAGAACTGTAAACATATGAGAGCAATGTGAGCTCGTTTTGACGAAAACATAAACGGACGCACACACTTGGTCTTGTGAAGATTCTACCATGCGAGTCTCATCCCTCTGAACCTCCGCGTGTCCGCCGCGGTGTTGGAGCATCCCAGGTGTTCAGCATCTCGGCTGTGATTGTTTTGAACGCTTCTGTTTAGTGCCACTGAGAGATCGCTCAAGATATTTGGAGGTTTTTTTTTCGCCAAACACACCTCTCTCATAACCTCCAAACAATCAACCTCGGTCGCAGCTGTCTTAACGAGAGAGGCCGAGAAAACTCGCGATGTGAGAAAACAGTGGAGTGAAAAATGACCTCGTAGGACGATAGTCAAGGCGAGAAGACAACAGTGGTTCGGTCACGTTACACGGGGCGAACCCGGACAGGGTCCCCTATCACTTGGTGATGCGACACAAAGGTGGAAAAAGGGGGAGTGGCGGAGGTGAAGACAGTAAAATCAGGTGGATAGATGCTGGGGTAAAAGCAAATCGAGAAGAAAAAAGAATCGAGATTGGACGTATGCAGCGATGCTGGCCCTAGAGAGAATCACGCCGGAAACGCGTTCGCCTCCCACCATCACCGATGAGCTGGTGGAACGGAGAGACGACGATGAGGAGGAATAATAAATAATTAAACCCTATGGACACCCTATAAGCAATAAAAGCTCCAAGGATACCTGTTGCAAGCCACCACGCGTAGCCAGCGCTACAGGCCCATTTTCACCAGTCCTCTTTCTAAAACCGTAACCTAAAATGTGCGATCGCACGCCGCGTGCTAATTCCGTCTTGTCTTTTTTTTCCTTTGCCAATCGTCGATCGCTTAGATGGTTGTCCTTTGCTCGCAATTTCCTGCTTCGCAGACGCACGTTTGTTCCTTTGTGCAAGTGGGAGGACGAGGATGAGCAGGAGGAGGGAGAGGAGGACGGTCGGAAAAAGGCCGGAGCAAAATTGTGCGATTCAACGGGTGGTGGTGGTGGGGGGGGGGGGCGAGGCGAGAGGAAACAAAAACGGGAGCTAGAGTTCTACTCGAAAGCCGTCGATGAAGGGAAGCCGAGTGGGCACGTTCGTCTTGTAGTCCATGTACTGCTCCCCGAAGAAGTTGAGCAGCGTGAGTTCCTCGTCCTCGATCCGCTCCCGGAAGAACCGCCACGAAGCGACGGTGTAGCCGACCACGCACAGCGGGTTGCACAGGACGATCTGATGGGGGGGGGGCAGAGCGAGAGCAGTGGCAGTAGCGGCGGGGGCGGCAGCAGCGTCTCGTGAAAATTCGCCAAAGCAAACAAGGGGCGGCATGCCGCTACGACGTGTTGTCGGGTTGCACCGCGCCCTTGTTTCAAGGAGATTTTCACGACGTCTGCGTTTGGGGGAGCCAGGAACACGCTGGGGGAGAGGTAGCGGTGAGCGCCAAACGCTTGTCGCTTACCCCTTCCCCACCACGCCGACGGGACGCACGCGGACGCACCTGCGTGCCGATGCTCCAGTAGAACCAGCCCACGTAGGAGGGGTGTCGCGAGAAGGCGTAGACGCCGCGCGTGACCAGCTGGTGGCTCTCGGAGCGCTCGCTCTGCACGATGTGGCTGAAGTTGGAGCCGGCCGTCAGCATGGCGGCCTTGCGCAGCGCCTCGCCTCCCACGACCATGGCCAGCCCCGCCACGCTCAGCCACCGCACGTCTTTCAGGCCTGGTGAGCGCCGGCCCCAACGCAAACCCGCCAGCCAGCGGGAGAACACCCAGAATTGTGTGAGAAATTGATGACTTGCTATTGAAGAACGTTATAGGCAAAATTACTAGATGTGGACACCGCAAACTCCAAAAATATACAGCAGGCGCCAGGGTCGGGAATGAACCCACGACCTCCTGTAGGCACCCTTGGGCGCGTGGTGGTCGCGTGGTGGACACGCACCGGGGAAGAGGAGCATCTCCAGGGTGAACTCCACCCAAGAGGCGACGGCGGCCAGCTTGTACTCCAGGCTATGGTTGAGCAGGAACGAGTCGAGGTTGAGGCTCCGCGGGTTGATGAGCGCTGTCACCAGGTACTCCGAGTAGTGGAAGAAGCTCAACGAACACACGTACCTGGGCACGCGGGGATACAGGGTCGCGCGCACGAGGTGACGGACCGGAACACGACACGCACCTGTAATGTGCACCGATGTCTACTTTATCGAGGGTGATATTGGCACATAAAATAAACACTGATCGATTGATAACTGCTTATACAGGGAACAGAACACGCATATACCTACTTGCACATAACTGGGGACGCACTGGGTTTAACAGTTAACAAACATGGATGAGTGAGTGTATAAAAAGTATAAACACCACGCTCCAACTATTTATAAAGGTAGAGCAACGTGGGCATGAGCAGGAGACGTTACAAGGAGGGACGATGGACGGTGGTCAAAACGAATGGCAGCCAAAAAAGAAAACGCACCCAAGATGACGTTCGCTGCAGAGATGGCGCAGTGAAATGTGCCCGCGTGCAGACGCCGGAAAGATTGTTGCTTCGCAGGGCCGTGAAAGATGGCGACGGCTTAGGGAGGCCTTCATCCAGCAGTGGCTAAACCGTGGCAGATGATGAATGGGATTAGCCCATAAACCCCTCTGTATCAGCATGGATCAGCGAAGTCTCACTGTATTAAGCCTGCCTCATCCTGCACCCTCAAGGGATAACGTGGGGGCATTTACTAGATGGGCAGCATCGATTGCATCTGTTTACAAATGTGTTGTAGTAAAAATATTTGTTACATTTGTTCGATTTAGATGGTTGTGGGCATGTGTTGCGAACAAGATGAAATTAGAAGGGCCTCGATGGAGAAGCCTCTCTGGTGCAGGGCAGGAGTAAGGAGAGACCAAGGGTGGGATGGGAGGGTGCAGTGGAACAAAATACGAGGATAATGGATGCCACTTTGAGAAGAGGAGCAGAAAATAAGTTCCACGGAGGGCGATAATCCGAGCGACCGACTCCACGCAAAAATGGGACTTGTGGCGTCGAAGAGGAACGTGATGTGTCCGTGTTTTATTTTGCAGGCAACGCGTTGTCAATACCAGCCAAAATGCTTCCAAGATGTGTTGCTCAAACTGAGAATCAAACCGCAGCCAAACGCGAAGCCCAGGAAGCATGCTCTGACAGCCACCTGCGAGGCACACACAGCACACACACAGCACACACACAAGTTCAACACCAATTGGGTATTTCTTCCGTGCCTGTTTCCCCTTGTCCCGTGTGTGTGTGTCTACGCCAAGCCCTCTCGTCTCCTGTCGCTCCCTGTCTCTCTTTCACAGTGACCGCCCGCCCAATCCTGCCGTGCCCACGTATCGGCCCGCACCCCCCGTTTGGTACGGTTGGCTACGTTACGGTGTGAAAGAAGTTCAACATACATACTGTACAAAGATACAATTATTTCAGAATCACCAGAGTATTTATTTATACTGGAGGAATTCGATGAGTTATAAAGCTATTTTTTTCATAGATGTCCAGTAAGGACGGAGAAGAACGCTCAAACAGTACAAAAACACGATCGGAGTGCAAAGTACAAGAAAGTCAACAAATCACTTAAAAATAAACAAATACAATTATTTTATATTACCAGATAAAGTCCACCGATGTATGATCTTATTTGTCAGAACCTTAGCAAAGGGCAAAAGAGTGAGATGAGGGCTGAGTGATAAAAACAAAATATTTTACCTGCTAAGACCCACTGAGTTAGAAAGCAATTTTTTTTTCCAAAGCGACCTGGCCACAAACGAGAGCTCAAGAAAGTGGCTTATCATCGCGTGGACATTTGCTGCGGCAAAATCATCCAAATTATCTCAATGCACTGCCTCTTCCCAAGCCCGAACTCGGCCTCTTTGGCGGCTGTCCTCCTGTTCCACCCACGGCCTCACGCCCATCCGGGGGGTCAGTCCGGGTCAACTTAAGACTCGCTAATTATGATGAACACTTCTGGCTGGCGGGCCATCATCACAAGGACAAAGATCCCCCGTGTAGCCTTGACAGACTGTTGGGGCAAGTGCTGTTAGCGAGACACCTATTAAGGGCGGAACTGTGCAAAAACCCGGCCGCCTTTGTCTCCCCAGTGGCGATGTTTTTACACACCGCACCACGTACCCATTTGAGACTGAGTGGACCTAGGGGGAGGCCTAGGTACCGGTACAAGATAATTGTCACCGATGTTGGCCGTAAGCGAGCGGCAAATCGAACTCGGGTCGCCGGGTTTTGTGGCGCGCGAACCACAGCACCACCACTCCCCATCATCATCATCAACACATCGGCACGCACAGTCAATTAATGCGCTGCACAGAGACCTCCCCCCACACAACCGCGCGCCTTGCAGCGGCACAACTTATCAGGTTAACATTACAAGTGTTGCCAGCTCCAAATGCGTGCGTGATGGATAGCACCGGATGAGTGCCGCTCCGACTGGGGATTTAAAACATCGACTTTGACGGCCGCCGCTACGAAGCGGGTAACCCTGCAAGTGGCCGCCGCCGCCGCGAAACCCCCCCCCCCCCCCCAGAACGCCCGAAGCGAAGCTAAGCAGAGGGCCGCGATCAGCCCACGGGCAGTAGCTTCAGCCCCGCCACCACCACAACAACCACCACCAGCGGTGGCGGCGGCGGCAGGAAAGAAAGGAGTCTCGGGCCGTCTTTCCGCACTTGGTAGAGGTCGTGTCGGCCGCGGTAGGCGACCAGCAGCCCCGCGTTCACCAGCGCCAGGTAGACGACCGAAGCGACGCGGCCTCCGACGCCCGACCAGGCCGCCTCGAAGGCCAGGGGAAGGGCCACCACGCAGAGGCCCAGCGCGAAGCATTTGGCGCTCGCGAGGCCCTCGCGGCCCGGTGCGGGCAGCGGTGCCCGTCTCGCCATGGCGTGCTGCTTGCTGCCGGGCCAGGCCGGGCCGGGCCGGGCTCGTTCGTCTGCTGCCGATTCCGCCGCCGGGCTTGAATTTTTTTTCTTTCCCTCCGCAATCGCCTCCGGCTTGCGAGCGCTGCAACGTGAAAGTTGCGACTGCCAACAAGCGCGTCACGAAACAGCAACAGCGCCGCCACGCGACCGGAAGGAGGTGGTTGGTGGGGGGCGGGGCAGTGGCGGTGGCGGCGGCGCTTTTGCAGAGTGTACCCCAAAACCCGGAACTAAATCTCGGTGGCGGCGCTTTTGCAGAGTGTACCCCAAAACCCGGAACTAAATCTCGGCGGCGGCGCTTTTGCAGAGTGTACCCCAAAACCCGGAACTAAATCTCGGTGGTGGTGGTTGGGTGGATTGGAGGAGAGAAGTATTGCATAGTGTACCCCAAATACAGCTCGCCAGTGCGGGGAGTTTCATAATCGGGAGTATTTATTTGTGATTGAGGCATCCGATGAGACGTAAATCCATAATCGTGCCGACCCGTACGGTTTATACTCCGCATTCTTTGTACAGGGAAATTTAGTTTGAAAAACATGTTTTTGCCCGTATTGAATTTGATGGCTGGGTGTATGGAATTGATGTGGTTGAAGAATTGATAAGGGAGAACCCATTGGGGTACCTTCAACTGTTTGTAGGATGTTCCATTCCAGGTGAAGTAAGTGTTGGTGAGGCAGTGACTAACCAGGGCAGGTACACCAGTCTTTGTTGGACCAAATCTTCAATGATTGCAATGGTGTCAGGCACAGAAACTTTGGTAAACAAAGATACCACATCGAACCTGACAACCAAGTCACCTGAAGCTAGTGAGATGCCCTTAATTAGAGATACCAAGTGAGCTGAGTTAAGTACCGCTGAGGTGGTCTTGCCAGTGAATAGATGTAAGGTCTTAGAAATCGGGCCAGTTTGTAGGTGGGTGGAGACGATAGGACGGAGTGGTGTACCTTCTTTATGGATTTTTGGTAAGCCATAAAATCTGGAAGGTCTAGCAGCAGAGGGTTTTAGAGAGAGCCGCTGGGTTGGTTCGATTAAAGATGCCGAATCAGTGATGTTGGTTTTCGTAACCAGGCTGTTGGTAGGATCTCTATTGATTTTGGTATAGCTGCCATCGTTAAGTAGGTCCTGAATTTTGATATTGTATGTGGTTTTGTCCATGATGACAGTGGTATTGTCCTTTTCGGGTGAGAGGATGATTCTGTCATCTCTCTTTTTTAGTTGAGAAAGCTCAAAGCGCTCATCCTTGCTGATGTTGCTAATAGGTGTCTTAGCGTTTTTGAGGATTGCAGCGATTTCCGATCTTGCCACGTCTGGAGGAATGCAGGAATGTGTCATTCATATTCAATAGAATAAATGTTCAGCTCATGATAATTAATAAGGGGGGTTTCCCCATGTTTAGTGACGTCACACGCTAATGGTTATTGGGGAGGGGTGCGGCATGTGGAATGACGTCACCCCCTCATGGTTATTGTGGACAGGTGCGGCATTGAGAGTGACGTCAACCGCTCATGATTATTAATGAGGGGAGGGGTGCGGTATGTGGAGTGCGCGACCTTCTTGTGCGTTAGTGTAAATTTCCACGTGGGCATGAATGTTAATGAAGGGGGGGGGGCTCTTTTGCAGTGACGTCACGCATGGACGTAGCGCTGTGCTGGGGATATTTATTTTTTACCGTCACTTTCTGTAAAGAAACGTCGTCATATTTGAAGCGACTTTGCGTAATAAATTATTTAATTCATGTCGCCCTTCCTCTGCGTCAGTGTCAAAATCCACCCACTCATGAATATTAATGAGGGAGGGCCTCATGTGAAGTGACGTCACGCGGAGGGGGCCCATGTGGAGTGACGTCACGCGCGGGACGGACAGACATTTCTGGGTGATAATAGTCGCTAATAACCGGCCTGGTGGCTTACTCAGCAGTCGAGCGAGCACATCGCAGTTTAAATCCTGGTTTGGGGTTCACTTGGCCCATCATCCCTCGAGGGTCAATTAAACCAGTAACGATTTGTGGTTGCCCTGTGGATAGACTCCCCCGCCATAGGAATATGGAATTTCCGTCACTGGCTCAGAGCCGTAATCGCGAGATGAGCACAGCCTCAATGTTCATTTGAACAAGAAAGGTATACTTATCTTTCGTTATAAAAAGGTAAGTAAGAGTTTACAAGGTGCACACCAACAGTGTCAGCCACGGGACGGAGGAAATGTGGGCTGTGTGGGTGGTGCGGATGGGAGAGGAGGAACTTTAAGATAGTGTGCCCCAATAGGGTAATAAAAAATACTGTGCTGGTGGCGGAGTACATAAGCAAAGTGCACCCCAAAACCGCAACACCACCTGGGTGAGCAGCCTTACAGCGTCGTGCCCCAATGCAGCAATAACATCCGGGTGGGCAAATGCATAATTTTACAAAGTGTACCCTAACTGACACGAGTACATCCGGGTGGCGGAGCAACTTTATAAAGTGCACTAAAACAGCATTGCTACACGGTGTGGGGAGAAGAGCCCACTTCCCTCCAAAGTGCAGTAGGAGTATGGTATTGATGGTCAGCTCTTGTTTACGACCTTCGAAGCGGAAGGGCCTCCGCGGCCTCTTTGAAATTAAGTGATTGATCGTTTCCTGCAATGCGAATGGTGCTCGAGATGTGTGGTAGTGCCACCTGGCGGGTGATGCGCGGCATTGCAAAATCGACAGCGCGACGGAGGGCGAAATATAATAAGGATGTGTATGTGGGGTCACCCGCGCTGTGCATTGATTCATCCCCTCCGTAGGACGGGCTGGTACCAGCTTGCGTATACGGCAGCAATATGGTTCAGGGCTTCAGGAGGGGGTTCGTGTAGTTTTGCTATTCCTCCTCCGTTGAAGGAGCGCAGAGCACAGTGGTTTACTCCGTGGGTCCGTATTTTGGGTTTAAATGCCACAATGACACTTCTTTCTATGGCTTGTCTTTTTTGGTTCATTTATGGAAGGAGATGCGAACATTTGGCCTGTCGATGCTCTGATGCGGTTGATGGTTACACTGGCGTCTTCGAGGAATGTTAACCCCCGGAGATACGATATTTGGGTCTCGAATGAGGTACTGTACCGTGAAAACTGTTTAGAAAAGTTTAAGTGAGTTTTTTTTTATTTGTCAGTCCCCTGTTAATTCTGCTTGTAAGGGTTTTAAACTTGCCAAAATAAATTCCGGCTCAGACTTGTCTGGTTCGTGCTGACTTCCCTTTGACAACACTCAGCGAGGGGTGAAAACTCAACATGCCTATGGTAGGGGGTGAGTCTACTCGGATGGTTGACTACGCACAAAGTTTCGACTTAAAGCTTTCGTGACTGCAGGGATTCATCTTCTTGGTTCTTTCGGTAAAGTCACGTAGAATGTAAATAAAATAATAAAAATAAAACATAATAAAATACAATTCTCACGACGTTTCGGCCACAACACAAGTAGCCTTCTTCAGGTGAAGAAACAGGACTGTCCAGAAGACAGCGCTTGAGTGAACACTGCCAAGCATGGACAGCGTCTTTGAAGCTGTGTGGGAGGAATTGACATATGAATTAGCATGTTAATATGAGGGACAAGCTTCGGAACTGAGGAGGGGGGCTGGGTAAAAAAGAAGAAAAAATAAAACAGCCACCGTGCGCTGCTCTGTCCTGTGTTGCGTTATAACTATCTATAAACTGGACTACTACATAATACAATATTATACCTTCCAGTCTAAACTACATGGTATAATATCATATCCATAGACAAATTCCACCTTTGAATTATACAATGCGTTACCATACACTACCCTATACTTTAGACAATAAAATATTAGACTTGTAATATTACAATATGTCTTATTCTACCAACTTTACTGTATACCACACTGCTGTATATACACTATACAATTACGATACTATATATTGCCTTATGAATTATGTTAAACATTACAATGTTATACTATTTATTATTATACAACATGCTATAAACCATACCATTGACCGTCGTGTGAAAGGTATTAAGAGGCAGTGCCAGCGAATTGACTGCGGTCTGAAGGTCACCGTAAAATACAATCAATTAAGAACTGAAATGGTTTATAACATCTTTCCAATGGTTACTAAGCCAGAATCCATCTTCTCGGTTGAAATTGTCTCTGTGTTTGTATATGTGGATGGCCTCATGAACGAATCTCTGTTGGTAGCCGGATGGCTTGCAAAGAACCTCCGCCTTGGAGAAGTCAATGTCATGTGAGCCCACTGAATTATAACAGTGATCTGCCACGGCTGAGGAGTTCGTCCTACCGTGTTTCAAGTCTGCTTTATGTTCACGGATGCGGTTCGAGATGTCGTTTGGTTTCTCGCAATGTAGGGTAAAGTCATGGTTTTGAATGGCTCCTCAAGAGCATCCTTCTTCATGACTGAAGTTATGGCTTTGCGGATTGTGTAGTCGGAGTAACCATTAGCCTTGAGAGCTTGGTGTACGTGCTTGAGTTCACTGGCAATGTGTTCCTGGTCGGAAATGCATTGGGCTCTATGGTATAGAGTCTTGATGAGGGAGTTTTTCTGGGATGGATGGTGGTGGGAATCCGGTTTTAAGTAAGCATCCGTATGGGTAGCTTTCCTGTAGACAGAGTGGCTCATTGAACCATCAGGTCTCCTTTAATTAGGACATCGAAAAAGGGTAGCTTGCCATCTTTTTCGACTTCCATGGTAAATCGGATGGCTGGGTGTATGGAGTTGATGTGGTCGAGGAATTGGTCTAGAGCAGGCCGGCCATGTGGCCAGATGACAAAAGTGTCATCCACGTACCTCTTCCATAAGGTCGGGCGTAGAGTAGCAGTCTGGATGGCGTCGGTTTCAATTTTTGCCATGAACACGTTGGCTACAACCAGATATAGGGGGGAGCCCATTGGGGTGCCCTCAGTTTGTTTGTAGAAAGTTCCATTCCAGGTGAAGTATGTGTTGGTTAAGCAGTGTCTCACCAGGGCGGGTTCATCAGTATGCAGTCCTTGATGAACCAAGTCTTCAATGATTGCAATGGTGTCAGTTACAAGAACTTTGGTGAATAAGGAAACCACATCAAAACTGACAAGCAGGTCGTCTGGGGACAGGGAAATACCCTTGATTGTCGATACCAAGTGAGTAGAGTTTAGTACCACAGAGGTGGTTTTTCCAGTAAAAGGTCGCAGGATATCAGACAGAAAACGTGCCAGTTTGTAGGTGGGGAGTTGATAGTGGAGACGATGGGACGAAGGGGTGTATCTACTTTATGTATCTTTGGAAGGCCATATAATCTTGGTGGTCTGGCCACAGAAGGTTTCAACGAGAACTGTTTGGTTTGATTAATTAATGCTGTTGAATCAGAAATGATTTTGTTGGTTTTAGTAACCAGGCTGTTGGTGGGGTCTCTTCTTATTTTTGTATAGCTGCCATCGTTGAGTAGTTCCAGAATTTTGTTGTTATATTATATTTTGTCCATGATGACAGTGGCATTGCCCTTGTCGGCTGAGAGGATGACAATGTCATCTCTCTTTTTTAATTGAGATTATTCAAAGTGCTCATCTTTGCTGATGTTGATAGGTGGCATCTTAGCGTTTTTGAGGGTTGCAGCGATTTCAGATCTTGCTACGTCTGCAGTTAATATAATTAACTGGTATGTGTCTAGGTGTGACTGAAAAGTTTAGCCCTTTAGCTAAAACGGCTTTCCGACCATCAGTCACGAAAGCTTCAAATCTAGATTGGGCCTTACCCGCTAAAAAATAAAGAAAATACCTCCATCGAGATTCAATTAAATGCAAACAATTAACTTCCATGACGTCACGCACGCGGTGTGTGGGTGCGGCGACCCCCCCCCGCCTACTCAGCCCTCCCTCCTTACCCCCGCCTCGCGGATGACATCATTAGCGAGTGACGTCACGTCCGCCCCTGCGTAGCCGCTCGCCTTGCCCAGGAAACCCCGCGCGCTGACAACGCCCTGCCCCTCCACTCGTCGGTGAGCGGCCGTCCGCCATCGGGTTAACAATTTAAATCGTTCGCATCAACGACAACCACCCCCCCTTCCACGACGACTCGGTGCGTGCCGCTGACAAAGGTGATGACGAAGCGAAGCAGTTGAGGCGAGCGTCGGAGTTTTTGTTGTTGTTCATGCCCGTTTAATTATTGCCGCGAAAGCGGCCGGGGAGGCGTTTTATGCGGAAAGCCTGCGTCTAGGCCTCGGCTGTGTGGCGTGAGGGTTCGTTGCAAATTCGTGTGGGCGATTTATATATATTTTTTTAGCGTCGAGTTTGTTTCGTTGAAGTGTAAAGACAACTTTACTGGGGGTTGAACGTTTAGTTTGTGTGTGTTGGGGGGGGGGGGTGTTTACCTTTGTGTGTGTGTGTGAGGAGATGGTTGCTGTTAGACTGCGATACGGGAGAAGAGCTGTTGAGGGGGTTTATGCTTCAAGGAATTGTTAAGACGGCGGCCCGGAAATGTGCCGCGTCGTGTTAATACGTAAGGATATACAAATAGGTTCTATGTATATTCAAGTTGTTTTTTTAACCCCCCCCCCCCCCCAATAATTCCTCCGTATCAACGCGTCATGAGTGTGGGTACAATATCCAATATACGTTCAACGGCGCCTCGTCTTTGACATGGGAGTTGCCCTTTTACTATAACAGCTTGACGACTGCTGATGAGACACTGAACGTCGAAACCTGCCCAAAGTGTATCTGCTTGAACAAACGATGGATAAATATTGGGCTGAAAAACCAATAGGCCGATAGACTAAAACACATTTTTTTTTCATGTGGAGATACAGAACGCAGATTCGGCCTAAATACGCTTCATTCCCCGCATAGTGTCGGTCCGATTTAGATTCGTTTCACTGATTTTGTACATGTACAGCTTTTTTGTCGATCTACTGCTGGATGAGGGCCGAGCCTAACCTCATGTTGGTCACGGGGGTTGTTGGAATCGTACATAACCACAACCGGTGAATGCTGTTTGGCTGCTAGGTGGAACAGGACCGGATCGAATATCAATCTCTCCACGTATGTTTGCCGTGGGCAAGAGTCAAACTTGGGTCACCAGGTATACATAGGACAATGCGCTTACCAGGCGTCACCGCTTTACCCACAAACATGACGACCGTTTCACAAGAAGTTCAAGGCGGTGGGTGGGGGGTGAATGGGAAACCGAGAGGTACATATTTTTATGTTGCTGTACTGTCCTCTACTGCCAAACACGTAGTTCCGCAGTGGCAAGGACGATCGTCGCCTATCTAAGCGGTGTCCAGGCTCACAGCCTGCTGAGCTTCTAAAATCTGATTATATTAGTCGCATTCGGGGTGATTTGGCCAAAAGGAAGCACCGATTTATCTTTAACCAAACCATGTTAAAATCCGATTTGAAATCGTACTTTATAAATTAGTTAATCATATTGGCTAAGTTTATCTGATTTAAAACCGAATTTATACTTTCCCACTCGGCGTTGAATGAACACAGGTAAGATCAACCGATTTTTCATTGGGATAAACAAAGATTTTAACTCGAAAATCACTCTCGATTAAATACCTGATTAGAAAGTGGCCAGAATTTTACGAAAACCAGGTTTATTAATTTCCCAAGAAACGGTTTAAATTACAGCCAACCTCAAGGAGGTAGTTTTAAAAAAACCGGTCAAACTTATCTCGTTAAACAGCTGTTCATTTGATTTAATACCTTGATAATTTTCAGTGAACGAGCTAAAAATATCCAGTCTCCAGCACTGTTAAAGATGTAACCACACACAGTTACCTTTGTCTAATTCCACAGTCCGTGGCCCGTGTTGTCCCAGATGAGTTTGAAGCCTCACCAATGAGAAGTTATCACCTCAACAGACGTCACTTTGGCGTCACTAATTTAATTATACCATCAATTTAGTTACCTCAAAAGATTGCAATATCTATTTTTTCCCTCCCTAATCTTTGACCTGGTTTTGGACCGGCATATACACAGTTTATATTAAAATAATAATGCCCTCTGATCATTTTTTTAAAATCCTCACCGAGGAGGGTTCTGCATCATTAATATGTTTGAATAATTGCGGTTATTGGAATCTTAGCTGTGTGGGAGGAAACCATATCACTCGGGAGCGCACCCCAGGGCATATGAAGTGATTGTGCTAATAGGTCTGCACAGATGGATTCCATCCTATCCCTTTACTGTCATCTTCTGGGCTCACCTTGCAGCCCCAGTGGGTTTGGGAGTGTCACAATCGTGGGATCCAACCAACCCTCGCCTCCAAAGGTCCGGATCATTAGAGGCGTGTGCCACCACGCCCGCCTTGGCAATAATACGAGGTGTTTGCTCTTTTTATTGGCGTCAGTTGCGTTTATTAACACTGTACCTCGAATGGCAAGCGTTTTAAAGTGTAAATACCGTCGTAAGTTAAAGCAAAATTATAGGTTTATCATTTCACAGTATTTATTGTCAGGTCCTTTGTCACTTGCATAATATCTCGCTCTACTTTAAGGCTCTTTGTCAATTGACTGCTCGATCGTGGCCCCTCTAAACCGTGTCGTCACGGGAATTCTTTGACCACATGTCACCATGCTGGTCATTGCGGGTTGGGTGAAAGACGAGTTTACATATCACTTTCCACTGATGAGCATTAAGGGCCAATATTGACCAGACTGTCTGAATCGAGCCTAGGTCTTCTCGTACGTAGCGCAGTGCACTAACCATTGCTATACTGCTCTACCCGTCGTGTACAACATCGCATGAGCAAAAATGTGTAAAATTTAAACGCAGTCACACAGAAATTGTACGGTTTATTTGGTGTGGCAGGGCAAAGAGTAAATGTGATATATAAAGGTTACATAAGACGTGTTTAAAGTTTGTATTACAAACCGGTTTTGTCGAGGGCTTTTCTAGTTCAAACCAAGAAAACTGTTAGAGTATAATGAGATGGTTACTGAGATAACTGGACAGAATAATGGCTTGTCAGAGGAGATGAAAGGGAAGGCAGTAGATATTGTTTCTTTAAAACTCCTTTGTGTAGTACACTGCAACACTTATCCCAACAACTAACGAAAATAATCAGCTTTTCCTCACTGAAAACTGAAGAAAGGTCACTTGGTAGTTTCACTCATTCTTGTGGAGCAGTTGGATCACATTATTGCCGTTCGTTTTCATTAAATTGCGGAGTAATGGATTCTTCGGAATGGGTGGTGCATTGTTTCACACACTGCTGTGGACATGACTTCCTTAAGTTAGGTCCCTAGCCATGGCTAATAAATAATGGTGACATATCTGTTCTACAAAGAGGAAGCATCGAAATATTGACGTGGTATAGTGGCATCCACGACGTTAACCAAGATGGCATCTTGATGAGCTAACGCAGAGAAGGAGAGCGGAGCAGAGGACAACATGAGAGCATCGCTTGGCCAGGTTTGGCCCCAGACCCAGCTCATGTTGCCATTGTTGCAGTTTTCAAGCAGGATTTCAGAGTGCACTGTGGCCGTGCTGCCGTTTTAGTAATAATGCTGCTGCTGATTCTGATGCCGTGGACGTGTGTGCTTGTGTTGTGTTCATGGCAGTTTACACACCTTGTCTCGTGTGGGTGACATTTGGTGTTTGTGAATTTCTTTATTATAGATGGTTGGACTCGCCTTTTGTAAATTGACTTTTACAGACGGACGTAGTGAATGCAGTTTCACTTATCAAGCATTGCCTTTTTATGATAATTAAAATTTGTAGCACACTTAACGTGTTCTCACAGGTAATGGTTCGGAGGAGTGAGGAACCATAGACAAGCGGGAAGGCAGCCAGGCCGTTAGCATGCGTTGTCAGTTGCCCAATCTCTGTGGCCCTCCGTGTATTAATATTTTTTCAGCCAATTCGTTTTTTTTATGCATCTGGGAGGAAACTGGAGCATCCATTGAAAACCCACGTTCGAAAGAGGCACTCATGGAGATTGGTCTGTATTATTCTGCACTACAATTATTCCTGTCAAGCCAGGGTATAGCGCTTCGATGCCTGGTGGGGTCGGTGTATTACATCATTTGTGTGGTCCACCAACCTTCGCCTCCACAGTGCTTGATTAGAGGCGTGCACCACCACCGCTCGACTTTCTGTCAGCAACATTGTAGTTCGTCAGAAGGAGCTTCGTTATTTTGGAGTGGGAAGTGATTGATTTCGACTTACAATTGTGGCCATGGTCGATGAGGGGCATAGTATTGGCTGTTAAGGAAATTAGTTGGGCTTTGGAAGAAGGAACGTGATGGCGGTGGTTGAGAAAAGCGATGGAGGGGGCCGGTAAAGGAGAAAAAACATGCCCGAGAGTTCATCCTTTGTGAAAATGGAGCAAAACGTCGATTTGTGATAAAAAGCGCCAGAAGGATTGTTGTTTTGTAGGACTGTGAGAGTTTGCATTTCCTAGGGGTGCAGGGGGGAGCTTCATTGGGCAGTAGATTGGTCGAAGCTGATCGTGGCGATACTAACTATCACGAATGTGTTGCATTCTCTTTCTGACGAAAATGTTATCACTTTATCATTAATGTTACGTAAACATTTTTACAAATTCAAAGTAATTCATATAAATGATTTTGCTTCATTTATGTTCAATTGTTCTCTTAATCTTGAATGTGATTTTTTTACGCTTTCTATTTGTATATTTGTATTCCCATGTTCTGCAGGTTTCCTTCCCTGTCTATTTCCTCCGGGTCTCCATACGCTCTAGTCTGACCTAAAAGGAGATTTAATAACATTTTTTGGATGAAAGGAACCTTTTTTTGATCAGTGTATATTACCTGCTTGACATGTGGATCAGAAACATGGACATTGACAAAGATAAAAAGTGGAATAAAACCTGAAAAGTGAACGGAGACGAGGAGAGGTGTACACTTGGAATTGCACTGAGACGCATAAGGAGGAACGTGCAAGTTTAGATCTATCACATCATCTGTTAAGAGAGGAGTACGTGGCTTGTGCAGAACACTTCGCTAATAAGGTGGTCGAGACCAGTGATGGAGTGGTAGCCCAAGGAGCGAACGCGTCCAAAGGGACATCCACTGCAGAGATGAAGGGATGAGATCTCCACCCCATGTGCAGCTGCGATGATCGTTGTATCACAGGATCTTGAGGATTGGAAATGGCTGGGTGAGGCTTTCTTCATCCTGAATGTTGACTTATAACAATTTAGGATTGTATTTGGTAGATGGACAACGATTGGCAACATAGATAATCAGACAAATGTCTCCTTCACATTTCTGTGCGTCCAAATAAAATTATGCTCTCCCAGAGGTCAACAGGGCCCTCTGGGAGAGCATCATTTCACTCGCATCAATTCAAATGCAAGCACTTTTGGCAGGTCACTCGAACCCGTGAAATACAATGCAATGCGAATACAAAAACTAATTTTTACACACGATTCAGTGCAATGTATCGTGAGCTTAAACAAAATCGTCTTCAGTGCAATGTATCGTGAGCTCAAACAACAACGTCTTCGTCATTGTTACATTCCTAGTGCAAAGGCACAGCTTTGTGCAGCAGTCAGCAGCCACCTTTTTGTTATGCGAGTCGTGTCTTGGTTTATTCTATTTTGAACATGGACCTGTCGTGATATTCTGATGAACTTGTTAGAAAAAGTGCATTTCTTGTTATTGTTTCAATCCAGTAGGGAAGAGACTTTTTATGGATGACTGCTTATTTTGTAACGGATGTGAGGGTGGAGGGGTGGCAAAGTGGTTTGCGCACTGCGCATTAAGTCCACCAACAACCTTGAATCTATGTTCATGGCTACCATCACTGGCGAGTAATAGCCGAACTGATCCTGGGTCGTCATCCCTCGCGTAATCCTGCGTTGACCAGTATGGTCAAGAAACTGCCATGACTGACATGGCGTGGGTAAGTGCCCAGCAGTGGATTGGAAAGGGCTGTGAAGTGGCTGAGACGTGGCACGTTACGTTGGCCACAGACCCCCAGTTGAGCTTCCTGTCAAAGGAAGTGCGGTTGTTCCCTTGCGCTCACCATGAAACCAGCAGGAAGCCCTCACCCATCTCACTTCCACTTCCTAAGGAAGCGATGTTGCATGCAGCGTTTGACGGTGTCAAGAGGCATTGGGCAGCCTACCATGGCTGGGGCAGGAGGCCAAAAAGGACATCGAACAATCTCATCAATTTGTTTTTTAGTTATACTTGGTGTTCTGCTGGAGTTCTCTTCAGTTCCTGAAAAAGCTCCTGGCAGCGTGAAGCATAACGTTGGGCATTGTGCCGAACAACACGCAGCAGAACCCGTAATGCCCCCGTGAGATATGCAGCACAACTGAGCCTACGTCCTCGCTGAATACATCGTCGGCACTTCCTGCGTCTGTTTGTGCTGTGCGGTAGCGTAATTGATTCTAAGCCAACATGTTGACTGAGTATCAATAAGGTTTGCAGACAATGACCAGTAATGTAAAGATGGACTGGGTAATGTGCCAGCTATCAATGCACGCAACCCTTTGCCGTGCTGTTTACAAGATCGCATGTGAGTGCGGAACAGTGTGTGTTCGTTTTTGAAGAGACTGGTGGTCATAAGTCATTGTTGAGAAGTCGTATGAACGACTATGGTGAGTGTTCCATTAGACGTTGTTACATCCGTTATTTAGCTGGTGAAGATGCATATTTTAATACTTTGTAACCGTCATCCTCTTTGACATCAATCCTCTTTTCTATGGGGGCTAAGAAACTCTGCAATGTTGTTCCATCAATGGATTTACAGATACATATATTGAGAAACACAACTTGAATTGTAACTGCTAAAAAGACTGCTGACCATGCATCTGCACTGGCGTTGCTCTCTGTTGTATACCTTGCCAAAACTAAAAGTCTAGCATTTATATGATGCACCTTGTCAAAAAAAACCCGAAATGTACGACACTGCCTAAGATCTCAGCCTTGATGACAGCCACCGATGATGAAACCAAGTATAAGTGTTTGAAGTTGATGATCAGTCTAGTTATTAATTACCACACAATTTGGGTTTTCGCTTGATTTTGAGAAAGATCCACCTTTGACCATTAAATATTTAAAATTGTCAATCGTGCGACGAACACTTTTATAGCAGGGCACATGGGGAAAGTGCAAGTACCTATTGTGCGGATAAGACGTCGCTTGAAGGGATCCTGCGAGCAGTTTTGTAAAAATATCTATGGGCTGTTCTCTGTCATGGAATGGAGCACATCCGTGCGTGAGCTCGTGACTCAGAATAACATTGGGGGGAGGTACAATTAAAGTCAGATTGCATTCCATGTTTTAATCTAATAATTTGGAGGTCACAGCTCTGCTTCCCTCAAAGGTCGCTGTCGATCGACAAGACAGCAGTGATTCCACAACTTTTGTAGAATCATGGAGAGTTGCATTTTACCATAGACCCATTAAGCATTGTGCTTACCGCACTGCTGAGCGATAAGCACATTAAACATAAGGCTTCTTCAGTACCTACGTTTTGTTACCCAAACTTGGAGAACTGCTGACCTTATCTCTCTTGGACTTTGCTTCAGCAGGGAAACTAAACTGTAGACCTCACAATGAGAAGCAATTACTGAGGGAAACTCGCCTTTAGGCCCCAGTTTGCAGTAAGCATATTAGGTTTCTTTCATCCATTGATGAAAATAGTATTTTGTATACATGCTTAGTGGTTTCCATAACAAGTTTTCTGTTTGATTAGTTCATGGAAACCCTGCAGCCAATAGAAACTCTACACTGCCTACAGCTGCAGACAAAAATTATTGTAAATTCTGGAATCAAATTTTGCCCCCCCCCCCCCGAAGCTCAATTTAATCATTAATTGGTAAGGTGAATTTTCACATTGTCTATTGTTAAGCCTTGGTACCAGAATTAGCCAAAGCTGCATTGCGATCACAACATTTTTAACTTACAAACCTCCATGCTTACAAACTTTTATCATTCCCATGTACATGGCAAATACACTCCTGATACGATGCGACTTGAACTGACACGGCATTGAAATGTGACCGCATCTAAAGATACTGTACAGTAACAGTGGGGGGAGGTATTTGCTTTGTAACAGGCAGTCAATTGTAAGGGAAGGAAAAACTGAAACTTGGGTCCAGACCTAGGCAGGGAGTCGACAGCTCTGATATCAAGGGAAGGGAGTTCCAGACTATGGGCAGCATAGGAGAATGAGCAACCTCCTGAGCTAAGGATAACTGGGGGTTTTAACAAGAGGCCTAGGTTTCTGGTGCGGAGAGTTTGTGCTAGAGGAGTAGAGCAATATGATAGTGCAGAGGTAGACAGGGTCGAATCCCTGGTTGATCATGAAGATGGTGAGTGTGATCCTTAATTTAATTTTGAATTTAATTAGGATCCAGTTTAGGGATTGGGGTGATTTGGTCTCCGTTAAAGGTGAGGATTCTGGAAGCAGAATGTTGGTTCTTCTGGAAAACCTGCCCTTCATTCTGATGTCTCATGATCAGAGGCAAGGCCAGTCCCATGGTACAAGTTCATCTATAGTCTGATGATCTTACCTGCGATATCGTAACAGTTGAGCATTTCCCAATCCTGGCTCTTTGTTAGAGTTGTATGACAGTATACATCTCGTTTTACAATATGTGCCGACTGCAAACATATACCATGGAGTAAAAAAAAAAGCGCCTTAATCTTTGAATGTCAACAATGTTTGGTATGCTTACAGTGGATGAGCAAAATGGGATGATTCGTATAAGCAGAGAGTAGAGTGAAACCGCTTCAAAATTGGACTGGTGGATTATATGACTGTAAGCAGGTTGCGGTAAATGGAATGGATGTGTACATTCACAACCCTTTTAATCTATCCATTCCTGGATTAGGGCCTACCAGCACCGTGTGGGTACTGGGGGATGTCTGACCACGTCTCCCCCCACTGCTCCATCCGGGGTTGGTGAAGGCGGGGAGCATAGTACAGTGTCACAATGGATTTTGTTGCACTGACCTCTGTTACGGACAGCGCAGGTCCTGCTGCAGCATGCGCAGGAGTGATCGTCCATCCGAGCCTATGCACCCACCCTGCTGTAGCTTCCGCCACTTGACTTGTCGGGCGATTTTAATTTGATTTGGTCCTAGATGGAGGAAATGTAATATGCTTTCGAAAAGATGAACAGCAGGAGATCTCTGTTCATTGAGCAGAATTGGCATGAAGAGTCATGCGAAGAATATGGGGTCATCACCAGTTATGGGATAGCAACAGCACAAAGCATTTCGAGAAGGAGGAAGTCGTCGAGGTATGGAAAAGCTGGTTTGGTCAGCTCTTGGAGCTATGCAACCATTTGGAGGAAAGTATTTAGCGCATAAAAGGCAGATATTCTTAGAACGTGTGGAGAGGACGATTCAGTTGAAGTATGAGGCAGCAGGAGTGCCGTGTCACTGTAGGGAGTGACGTGGCTTTACCGAAAGACCCAAAGAATAACAATCATTTACTTATTTATCCGCGAAAGCCGCACTTGAATTGTGACCCTTCTTAGGAGAGTCTTGCGTTTGGATTTTATTTGAAGATGTTTTTGGCTAATTCGTGTGGAGTGTTTATTCGACAAGTGGGAGGAAACCCTAGCGCCTGGAGAAAATCTGCCCGATACGAGTGTGAGGGAGCAACACTCCATACAGATGGAGAGAGAAGGTGATTCGTCCCACTTGCTGTACTGCCTTATCCTGGCAAGTCGGGGTATGGCACCTCGACGCCCACCGGGAAGGGAGTTTCACGACATTCGTGCCGTCCGCCAACCCGCACCTCCACGGTGCTGGATTTCAGGTGCTCTGTAGGTACCACCACCCAGCTCTCCGCAAGATGAAGCTGCGTAAAGTAGGGGGAAGAGTTGCTATTGGTGTTTTACCATTTCATAAGCAGTGGGGTCTGGGGGAGAGGGGGGGGGCAGCAGGATCGGTGGTTAGCGCAATGTGCTATGCTATGAATCCTATGATCCGTGATTCCTGGCTGTTGTGAGTTTTATCTAAACCTGCTCCCCCCCCCTTCACCAAACCAACATCGACCAGTGCGCTAAAGTCTGGTAAAACAACTCCCCATCACATAGGGATGTACACGTACGTAAAATACACTCTCCATAAGATTGTATATAAAGAGTGTGTAATCTCATTTTATAGTGATTATGTTGTACGCAAGTGTCGTATTACATTTACAAGGGGGGAGAGGGAGGAAACCAAACATAACTGTCGGGTGTAAAGTACATGCGTCTTGCAACCGAGGAGATGTAGACGTTGGAGATATTATGCTACCCCCCCCCCCTATAAAAAAAAGAATACACAAGCCCCTTTTACAGTGCGCGTGTATGGGGGGGAGGGCGGGGGGGGGGCGTGAAAAAAAAGTATTTTCGGCCGGAAAATTTGAGAGCCGGCCCAGACGATTACAATCTGTGTACAGTGCTCGGTTTGAACACCGCGACACAGCCTTGCGTGTGCGTGCGTGCGCGCCACACGAGCGCGTGCTCTCGTGGGTGACGCTCCACTTCGGGGCGGTTGCAAGCGCACAAGGGGTTCTTATCGGCACCTTTTACGATTTGGCGGTAGGTGTGAGGGTGGGTGTGGAGCAGCGCTGGGTTTTCCTTGCCCGGTGGATGAAGTCGACTTTGGATTGGGGTGGGGGGTGGGTGCGAGCCACCCTGGTTATGGTGAAGAAGTGTAGGTTGTGTTTAGTCGGATTATCGTGTGATAGTTGCGTGTCAATTCAACACCCCCTCCCCTCTCTCCTTGCTGGGCTTCCACGATTCGGTATTCGCGATTCTATTAAAAGAGTAGTTTTCAATTTGTATGTTTTTGCTGTCCCATTGGTGGTGTTTCGACTCAACCTCAAATGACTACCTGGTGCATCCCATGCATGCCTTGGCAGTCTTTAGGTTAATACAAAGGCACAGAATACGAACATACATGACTACATCACAGAAGCCTGTAATCGTGAACTGTGGAAGTGACTGCTGGGTGTCGCAGGTGTCGGAGCACGAGCTGGAAATGTTGAGACTTGAACAGGGAGTCGATAGCACGGGTGGCTGTGGAAGGGTGTTCAAGGCTATGGGGGGAGGGGGTGACGTTGGAGAACGAACGACTTGACACAGAGCAGAGGTTGACTGGAGGCTCCGATAGTAAAGTGGCATGTTACAGGTATGCCAGCGTATTAACAGTGATGCCATCACCTGGATGCTCATTCATCATCGGTGGAGACTCGTACAGCCCGTGTTTATTATTTGGCTTCTGCTGCTAGAGTTATTTAAGTGTAAGAAAAGCATATTTAATGGGCTGTGTGTTGCTCTGTTGTTTTTAGGCGCGTGAGCAAGAAGTTCCGGCCGACGTTTCCGTGTTTGTAGCAAGCGAAGATGCAGACGATAAAGTGCGTGGTGGTGGGTGATGGTGCTGTGGGTAAAACCTGCCTGCTCATCTCCTACACCACCAATAAGTTCCCTTCGGAGTACGTGCCAACGGTGAGTGTTCAATGACTTGGCGACCGCTTATCCCCAGCGTCTGGAGTCCGTTGTAGAGGTGGCCAAATAGCTGTCGGCAGCAGGGATTTAATTAGAAATACACATGGGTAATAGAACACATTTGATGCGTGGAAAACATGTTTCTGTGCATTCTAATTGGGGTAAGGGTGATGGGAAGAGCAGATGAAATAGGGGCACTGATGAGGCGTTGAAATGTTTTTTGTGATGTGCACACTTGTTAATTCGTCAGACTTCAGTGACGTCACTGGAGTAGAAGATGGAGGTTTGCTCGGGTGTCATGTAATTTGAGAGTGCGCTCATCATTGACGATCCAAGCCCTTTTGAGAGAGCCTGTTGTTCAAGTGAAGTCTTCTCATACAACGTCGTAGTCGCATTCTTGAAGAACACCGCATTACGAAAAAATATATCGCGATTTAATAAATTATATATAATGCAGGGTAAAGCGCAGTCCGTGAGATGCGCACGCAGGCCAAACAGACTGAGGCACGTGGGTATAATTCAGAAGCTTCCAGAAGCATTACCGCCTTGTGTGACGCTATGCCTAGGCAGCCACGCAACCGCTTATTGCTACTCGAGTGACGTAGTTCTGTTCACTAGATTGCGTTGTATCCAATTCACATCCGCCTTCTAAAAATGTGTTACCTCGTACATTCATGGCGTTGTATTCAATTCGCGTTTTGAAAACATGTTATAGGAGAACATACTGTGTACACGATTGTTTCCTTGGTCACATCTTCCCATCATCAGGTGTCGGTCTATTCAAATGTTTGTCTTTTACAACGGTGATTGGTGATAATGGTTTTTACAATTTGCGGGTAAAAATAAAACGTTCAACTTGGGCCCAACATGGTTTATTTTAGTTTTGAAGTCCTGGAATATTTTAATGTTTTTCTCTGCTAATGGCGGTGCACTTTGGTAATTTTCCAAATAAATTTACCAGGTAGTGGAAACACCGCCGTGTTGCATCGGTGCAAACTCCTTCTGCGGAAGGTCCAGTGTCAAACACGATTGCATCCGTTCTCCGTATTAGAATGCACTTGGTTACATAAGAATGCATGCGCGCCAGCGGCATTCTTGGCAAAAATATTTAAGGCAAATAAGCAAAACAATTCTAGGCACGTAACATCGGCAGATGTCAAAATTACCTGGATTATTTATTTGCCTTAGAATGTCTGCTATGTAAAATATGTATAGACGTTTGATTTTAACGGAGAAACGAGAAAAAAAGTGTGGCCTCGGAAATAAATGTGCACGTGAAAAGTGCTAGGAATTTCGTGAAAGAGTAGGGTAAAATAACTTGTATATTTTCATGAGACGATATTGTAGGTGTAATCGGGAAGAGAAGGGTGCGATGGGTAAGACACTTCCACAGGATGGAGGAGGAGGGGAGGGCACGGTACTGAGATGGGCATTGGAGTGGCACCCCAGAGGGGAAGACCTACAAGTAGACGGTGGTGATGACAATGAGGACCTTGAAGTTTGGCTGTCGACCTTATATCAACGACAGGATAAAAAAAAAGGAAATAAGAAATGGCACAGGGTTGATGGTGTCAAAAATATCGGTCCTGCTGACCTCTTTACCACGATTGCCTCGTGTTCCCTTCAGGATCACTCCTAAATGTTGGGCTACTTGTCAGATTATCATTCATAGAAGGCACAGTTGAGTACGTACGGTGCGAAAAAAGTCAAACGTACAATATACCTTCGTACATACACTGAAATGTGAGCAGCAAGTAGGCGTGCCACCGAGTAAGCCGGTATGCATGTTGGCGTATGTGTAGGTGTTTTACCCATTCATCTCCACAGTTTTTAGGTGTACACACTTAGCACCAGGTACCACTTATTTAAAGCCAAGTCCTAGGATATCATTTGCCTATGATACGATGTCATCTGTGGCCGGGAATCAAACGAAGGGAGGCAAAGGCAGCCGGGCATGGTGCTGACCATACCAACTCATCGTGTGCCGTGCCGGCCTGAATCGGTGCTTGCTGATGATGCTTGGGCTCAACAGTCTTGAGGCTACATGAGGCTCGTTTGTCTTTGTTTTGTAGGTGTTTGATAATTATGCGGTGACGGTGATGATCGGTGGAGAGCCTTACACACTGGGCCTTTTCGATACAGCGGGTAAGAATGTCGCAATTGTAACATCTTCATGTTCTGTTTTTATCCCTATTAAACTATTTAGATTTTTTTTACATTGATATCGGTAAAACTTTTTGCTGAAAGGCACAAGCTTTTGTTTTAAGTAGGGGTGTAATGATACGGCAACAAATACATTCTGATGCAAATATTACTTGCGTCGAATCTGTGGCGAATCATTGAATGGAGTTTACAGAACTCTACAAACGAGTTAAAAGGATTGGAGCGAAAATAAGGTGGTAAAAAGAAGACAAAAAATTATTCAAGTGTGACTCTGACCCATGACAAGTCATAAAATTGCTGGGGAAAGGTGCACTGTTGTTACATTGCTAGTTTTATGGGAAACTAAAGTTGAGAGAGAGACTTGTCTCTATCCCACATCTTTAAACTGTCCGACACGAACGTCCACAGTGGTCGAACTGGCCACGGTTGACATAAACTCACATTAACACGTAGGCTTTTGCGACCATTAACATCTATAATATAGGGTTTTTTTGGGTTAGATCGTGTAAATATAAATGTGTCGTTAAACCCGCCACCACCCGACACAGCCAACTAGTAAGGTTTGTCACGTAAACAGAACGTGGCCAATTCGTCACTAGTACAGCACACCGGTGTGTTGGAGAGCCAAGCCACAACATTTACAATCCGAGTACGACGTTTCACCAGTAATTACAACTAGCTTCATCAGGCGACAGCCAGATTTGGCTGTCGCCAGATTCGGCTGTCATCTGATGTGTGACATGTGTAGGAGGCAGTGCCGGCGCGTTCCTAGCAGGTTCTCTGTGTAGCGTTTGAGTGTTGTCCACTTAAATTTTTCCATGGGGTTTTCCCAGCCGTTTCAGCTTCATGCCACTCAGGAAATGTTCCCTGAAATGTAATTTACTGTTTTGAAAGTAGATTTTAACACTGAACAAGATTTTTCTGCATTTAAGGGTTTTAGAGTATTTGGCTGCCGTAAATTTACACAAGCCACTGTCGTTGAGCTATCAATTGTGGCCAAGTTACTTCTGATAAAGCTATATATCTTGGTGGGCCTTACCCGGTAAAATAAACATAGTTTATAGTTTAGTTCTATAACATTGATGCTTATGCTCACGATATATGCATGGAATTGTGCGTGTGGGAATCGGTTAGTAACGGTTTATGCAAATCATACTCGAATAAATTAAGTTAAATGTTTATATGAAACACAGTCTGATGGGGAAAAGAGAAACGATGCAAATTCAATCGTAAGAGACGAAGAATAATCGATGCGGAGATTAAATCGCAACACCAAAACATAACTTATCAAATCTCTGGAAGGATGGCTTGTTTTTATTGTCTGTACAAAAACTACTTTTTTTTAAGGAAACAAGTGACTAATAGAGTACATTTAAAAAGTAACCCATGAACATGTCAAATGGTAAATTTATATTGTAGAATTTTCAAAGATGTAACGTCTTCAAAATTTTACAAATATATCTAGTAATCTCTGCGGTTGCCAAAAATTAGCAGCTTTGGAAACAGCGATGTTTGCCAGCGAGCGATCCATCTGTGTGATAAGGCATGTGACAGATTACATCGCATTCCAGCTCGGTTTATCTCCAGTTCTGTCAAATGCTCTGCCAATAACGCAATAATCTAGTGCAGCACCAACACAAGCATTTGCAAGGAATGAATCCCCCGAATTTGGAATTATGCAGCACAAATGAAATGGCCTGCCATTTTTTTATCTCAACGTTTAGTCTTGATATCGTCCATCTTACACGCTCGTACATCCTGTGAAAAAGAGCTTCATAGCTCATCGGATTCCTCCAGCATAAATAAAGATTCGGATTCTGGTTTCGCTGCCATACAGTTCTCTGATGTGTTCTCTGGTCGTACCGCGTGTTGTTGTATGTACATTGAACTTGTTTCGCACCATACTTAGCTAACCGTGCTAATCGAAGGTGCGTAGCCAACCGTACTAATTGTTCGGCACAACGTCCGACGTTCTGCTCCACGTGCTGGGCGTTTCTTCAGGAACTTCGCTAAATACATCGCCAATCGTTGCAGTGCTTTGAGAAGTATGCCAAGTGCAGCTGCAAACAATGATGACTCGTTACCGTATCGTGGTGACAGACTCTTGATGGTGCCAGGGGTCCCAGAAGGCAGTCGTAGTCTTTTGATAACGACGACGATGATGATGGCATTGAAATCCACGTGTGCTTATGCGAAGAGGTGATGGCCTGGGTGTGTTGTGTGCAGGTCAGGAAGATTACGATCGGCTGCGCCCCCTCAGTTACCCGCAGACGGATGTCTTCCTCGTTTGCTTCTCCGTCGTGTCTCCATCCTCCTTTGAGAACGTCAAGGAGAAGGTAAGGCCATCCTCGTTAACGTGGCCCGTGGCTTCACGGCCACTGGGTGTTTATGGTGTTGGTTTGAGACCGAGGTGGCCACGTATTGGGTCACGGACTGTGACCCTCCTGTATCGTCACTGCTAGCCGGGTAGCCTTGCTGCTTTAACATTTGTGCTACATTATTCAGTGGTGAGTAATAGTCAAACAAACCCCCATGACTGGCACGGCATGGGAAAGGCCTTCATCCAGCAGTACTTGACAGTGGGCTGTATATTATTATTATTATGCAGTCACAACCCTTATCCATAATTGACATGAATGTAATTTTTGGATGGAAGTCGAAATTACGGGTGAATTACAACGAAAATGGGCAATAAAGCCGCAATAGAACTTGTCAGATGTCACCGACAGCACGAATGTCACTGGTTTGAAAACGCTGGTCTAAATCGCTTGTCCTTTTGGTTGAAAAGCGGATAGATTACAAAGAAAATAGGCATAATGCTGCCATAGAACGTGTCAAATGCCGCGTACAGCGCTAATTCCACCGGTGTCAAAACGCCGGTCCAAATTGCCCTTTTGCTGCCCATTCCACAGTGGGTGCCCGAGATCACGCACCACTGCCCCAAGACGCCATTCCTGCTGGTGGGCACGCAGATCGACCTTCGCGACGACCCCAGCACCATCGACAAGCTGGCCAAGAACAAGCAGAAGCCCATCACGTGTGAGGCGGCCGAGAAGCTGGCGCGCGACCTCAAGGCTGTCAAATACGTCGAGTGCTCTGCGCTCACCCAGGTGCCGCCCCCCCCCCCCTCCATCTGTCACGCTCACACACAGCTGCGGCGGATCACGGGAGCTGCCTTAGCCAATCGAACACCACATCATCCATAGCACGCGCGGTCCGTTTGCAGTGTACTCGCTTGCAGTGTATTCGCTTGCGGTGCATCCGATTGTTTAATACGAGAGACACTTAGAAAAGTCATGCGCACAAGCGGAAAGGAACGACGGAGCTTGGCATGTGTACAGGCTGTGGCAAGTCATGACAATGCTTTTGTTTGTTTCAATGCGTCCCCTGGAGGAGCGCATGCGTGGGAGGTCTACCGAGCACCAAGACCATTAGTAGTCGTCGTCATGACACGGTGGATTTTAAATCCGAACCATTGCTGGGGGTGGTGGGGGGGGGTGCGGTGGTTTCATGGCGTTGGCTCGTGCTGAGTATCCCCTTTTCCTCTTCCCTTGCGTGTGACCACCCCCCCCCCTCCCCCCCACTACCGCCAACAGAAAGGACTGAAGAATGTATTTGATGAAGCCATCTTGGCAGCGCTGGAACCGCCCGAGCCGAAGAAGAGGAGAAAGTGCCTTCTGCTCTAAGAGCTGCTACGGCAGCAACGGCAGCAGTAGTGATGATGGTTATAATTAAATTCGAATAATCATATACGAGTGGTGCTGCCACCTAGACCATAGCCCATCCTATGGGCCTGGATGTCTCTCTGCAACCCACAAAACCTTTTACTCCCCCCCACCGTACCCCCACCCCTCCCATAACCCGACAAACCTCGTCATCGTCAAAATCCTTCCCATCTTTTGAGCTCCTTTTTCTCCTCATCCTTTAAACTCCATTTCCCCCCCACCGCCCGGCTCCCCCGCCTGCCTTTCCCACCCCACCGTGTTTTTTTTGTCTGTCCAGCACAAGCAGTTTAACGCGGTATGTTATTTTGTACTACTCCACCACCTCCTTCCCGTGGAGGCATTTAAAGTGTGTGTCGTAACAAAATAAGCGGCAACACACGAGTGTAATTGTATGAACGATGATTATATAACTCCAACCCCCCTTTGTTGTTTTAAAAAATGTTTTTTTTTTGTCCGTCTAACACCTATTTTTTGTTTCTTGAAAAATAATTTGAAACAATACTGAACGCATCCCGACAATATTAAACCTGTGGATATTTGACAAGCGTGTGTACTGGCGCCTGTACGATTTGAGACGAAAGGAATGAGACTCGCACGATTCAGCCATTTACAAACGACTGGCGGTAAACCCCATGGAAGTATTCCTCGTCACGCATATGCACATATGTAAATTGCCCCAATGTTTACATACGTATGTATAGCAATGAACGGAATTGGAGACGTTTAGCCGTATGTCAAGCGGCAAATACAAACATCGTGGCATTCCTCCCCAAACGCGTTTTGTAGCAAACGTCAATTGTCGCGCAAAATGTTGAGACGCTGCTGTGGCGGCGAGAGCGGTGTTCAGCCACGGCGTGGTTTTTAGCAGCGGGGGGGGTGCGGGGGTCCAGCCTCTGCTATAAGTGTACCAAGTTGTAGCGTGCGTCCGTCACAAACGCGTCACCGCGTCCTGCAACCCCGCGGGGGGTGTGGCAGGGTGACGGTTTACCGTTGCAGCTCTCGGGAGACGCGTTTTAAACCCGCTTGCCAAGCCTGAGATCGCTGTTGGAATGTTTTTAACGGAGCAAGGAAAGCGCGCGTTTAAGTTGGTTAGAGAAATTAAATGCATATTAAAAAAAAAAACCTGTAAAAGTTTAGCATGTCGATGAAAGTTTTTTTTTTAAAGTGAAAATTGATACGAAGTCAAAAATAATAACAGAACATGGCAATTTCTGTTTGTAGTGAGCAGTGTGTGACTACATCCTGTACATAGGTAATAAGCCAGGGCTTTATTTCTTGATTAATAATTTGTGGGTCGCTGGTAGACTGGGAAGTAGGTGGCACGTGACGAGTCCATACAGCCATAGCCAGAAATGTTCTGGATGTGATGTACCGGGTGTGAAATATTTTCTGGGTTGACCCGGACAATCCCGGCAATAATTAAGCCCTGGGTAGAGCAGTTTGGCCATGCTGGGTGACCATACATAGCACATTCTTAAGGGGGTCTTCACCCGTAAGCCGTTTTGAACCGAGAATTGTCGACCGGCGCCGTACAATTGAAATATTCCCTGACCAAGTGTCACTCGTTGGGAGTGATGCTATAACAGAAAAAAAAGGTGACAGACTGAAGCGTCCGGCAGGGTAGTGTTTGGGTGAGCGCAGCGCATGTTGTGTGCGCGCAACGCTTTGCAGCTTGAAGCTCAACCGCTTAGCTGCTCCTCCGAAACCTTGAGAATGGGTGCCTGTACGACGGTTTAATCTCGCTCGGAAGTTGCTCTGGCTTTTTAACTTTTCCACTGTTAACTTTCTTTTTCATAACAAACGTGCAAAAGAATAACAGGGTCAGTGGAGTCCATTGAGAGCCAAGCGGTTTGTGTACAAAGCCACAGCTTTCATGCAACAAATGATTCAAATATAAAAATCACAAAAGTAAACGTAAAAAAGTTAAACGATAAAACGAACATTCTAAGTGAAAAATATAACGAATGAGTGGGTATTGTAATCGATATGAGTTAACATTTAAATTTGCCTTGTGGCTACTGTAACTTCTAAATAAAGAACCAACATTAGCGACACTTAACAGCAGATTTATTTCCTAGCCTACAAACATGATTAATAGCGCTGCAATGCGTTTTTTGGGTTGTATCGCATGCTGTTGGGTATAATGTTCAACGTTTTGCTCCATTCTGGAAGCTTGGGCAACTTAATTCTCAGTTCCTGAAGAAGCCTCCCAACGTGGTGTGAAACGTCACATCACTCAATACGTGGACGGTAAAACCCAAAAACGGAGCCATACAGCACAACTGCAACCACGCGCACAGGAGCGTACCCCGTGGTTAACGATGCATCAATGTGTATATCGTTTATCTTCTCAGTACATTAGTGATTGACGAGTTATTTTAATTCTTCTGCAATGTTTAATGTTGACCCGCTGTATTTTTTTGTCAAGGCCATTTGGAACGTGACGCGATGATTTAAACGGGGCGCGCCGATTGGATCTCGCACAGCCACGGCGCTCGACCATTGTAACCTTGAAGTTGACCTAGCAAGCAAAAAATAATAATTTAAAACATCGACGTCTTGCGCATTTAGTCACTCCTAACAATATATACCCACACCCCCTCCCCAAACGTGGACGACTTCTTTTCGCATTAAACGGCGCGACGTCACTTAAAGCCTATATTGTGGAATGTTATTTACCAGTTTAATATCGTGTTATACCAGTTATTCCCCCAGGATGGCCTCATTGAGTTTTGAGACTCTTGCCGGGGTGCTGCATGTGGGGATTGGTAAATTGTCATCAATGAGCTTTGTTTCATATACGAGGTAACTGAGAATCTAAATCCGCCACCGGACCAGGAGGGGGTGACATTCAACAATGCCATTGCCTGGCCGACACCCCCACACCACACATCTGGCAAGCACTGGTGGTCACTTATCAAAGTGCAAACCAGGCTAATCAAAACAACAATGTTGCTTCACCACTTGTCAAACTCATTGCGTTGGGTTTTTTTTAATTTGTTCCCGATTGGTTGGGTTAACATCTTCCTGTAGCCAGAAATGTGCAGCACTCTGCTCTTCTCACAGACCCATTGGTTTAAATGTCCTCAGCAGATTTCGTTACGAGCAATGATTGTCCAAAGTTTGACAATTAACATGACAGAACCTGTCGTGTCAAGCATTCTACTTTCTAAAGGGTGTCACTTTTCAGATGTCATTCAACAATCTTTTTTAAAAAACTAGAATGCTTGGAATGCCATTGAGGGGCCAAAAGAGGAACATGTTGGCAACATCGCCCCTTATACAGTACTTGTCGCCATCAGCCAAGTTCCCCTAGGTTTAATTCCTTGTCCTCGTTACGCTTCCTGTCCCCATGGCTACTTGACGCTGCTGCCCATGGGAGGTAGGTTCAATCCAGACCGACACCCATATGGTTGGCGTTTGTGTTTTCTCGGTCGTCGCGTGGATTTTTCAGGGTCCTCCGGTTTTTCCTTCCACATTTGTAAACATTTTCGATGATTTGGCTGCAATACATTTCCACAAGCCACTTGATTGAGCTATCATGTGGCCAGGTCGCTTCTGAAGAGCTATATAGCTCGGCCTTACATTGTTACAAAATAGTTTAGCTTTTTATAAATTGTATTAACAAACCACGGTTATAAAGGGACCCCTTAAAACACTTAACCTGTTTCAGAGCAATGGAAAGCCCCCTGGTTAACTTATTTGATTAGACGTTATTTTCAGCAAAACTGCCAAGGCAGATGTGCAGCCTCGTCACAATCCCCAATCACTAGGGGTGGAACGTCACTTCACATTAATCATCCAATAGCATGAACGGGTGTGTAAACGTCGGAAGGTGCGCTGGTTTGCTCCCGAGTTTGGGGAAAGCGACCAACCATAAGCACATGCAACGTGCACAATTTAAGTACACAATCATGACATCTATCTTAACCCTCAAACCGCTTTTTACATCATCAGGCAAGCAACGACAGCAACCCCGTGTTCACGTGTCCAGGGCCTCGAGTTTATTAAACACTGTACAGTGGGAGAGATCGATTTAACAGAAAATGAAGTTTTGCTCTGGTGAATTAAGGTAACATGCCGTAGATCAGTGCAGTCGAGTTGCTTCAATTTAGCAACCCTATGGAAATGTAAATATAACAGCTGTGTTCTCCCCACAGTGGGCATTTCCGAATCCAAAGAATGTATACTAGAGGAATCCGATGAGCTATAAAGCTCTTTCACAGATGTCCAGTAGATAAAAATGTGCACCAGTCAGCAATCCTCATTGGGACTTGGCACTGTATTCGTGATCGGAGGCATTTGTAGAAGTGTTGCATTTAATGAAATGTAATATACACAAATGTAAGTATAGCAGAAACAGTTGAAAACGGAAATTGGCAAAAAATATACGCATTTGCCTATTGCAGATTGTGACCTTCCCTTAACGCTTGAGGAATGCTCTTGCTCCCTCGGGAGTGAATCTTTTAAGCCCCCAGTATGTATGATGGCGGTGCAGATTCGTCAGCAATCTGGATTTTTTTAACTTAAATCGCCAACGTTTTTTATATATATAGTATGCGTGGGTTTGTAAAACAGTTGCATTCCACTGAGTTGTAGGAATCTCCTCCACATTCGAGTTATTCTGAAAAACACAGGCATTCATCAGAAATGTTTGCATACAAAACTCTCCATCGTATCATGATAGACCCGTTTACCTTGGTAGTAGCCCTCTTATGTGTAGGCGTGTCATGAATGCTACAACTGTACATCTGCACTTCGATGACTGTAGTAAAAACTCAGAGAAGTTGTTATTATAATTAGCGGGTGCAGTGGTGGGTGGCACAGTTGTGAGCACACTACACTGAATCTGGTGACATGGGTTCGATTCCTGGCTATGGCTAACACAAGTGGTGAGTGATATGGACCGGTCATGGCCCTTCTCTCCCTTCAACCTGTCCTGAGTGTACAGCCTGCCCATCGTAAGCATTGCTAGATGAAAACCTCATGCAGGTCATGGGTGCTTACTTAGTGTTGCCAAGTGATGCATATATCAAGGTTCTGCAATCTCCCTTATTTTTCTAAAATTAAATCTCTGAAATGTTTAAACAGTAATGAATTAAAGATTCCCCTCCCCCCCATGAGCCGCCTCAATGGCACAGCAGTCGGTGCTGGGTTTAAGTCCAGGTTACAGCCGCCCGTGATTAAACCACTTTCTCTTCTACAGCCAGTTGCTGGTCACCACTGATCAGGCTTAACCCATGGAATTAACGCAATCCCCAATCACGAGGGGTGTGTAATGATGCATTGCTTCAGATATCAATGCTGACGAATGCTCACGGTGCACGCATTTAATCACTTAGTTTTAAACGTATTCATTTTAAGAACCAAAATATTTACACTGGAGGAATCTGACGAACGACAAAAGCTCCTTTTCAGTCTGCTGAATAGTACACAGGACAACTATACAGCACTACTGCGAACACCTTATTGCTTTGCATGTAATGGGTTCAGATCACCAAAATCTATCTCACTCACGACCCCTCAAGTCAAAATAATTTCATGTGAGGACTGAATCTTTCCAAGCAGTAATCACGCCACAACAGTGGCTTTTCCTGTGCCAGAATCCTTGATTCGAATCTCGACATTTAATAACAATTCTGGAACATCGGCCAATCGTTATGCCCCGATAACCGATAGGCCATCCCTTGCCCCTTAACCCTCTTCGGGTCGTGCTCGCTCACCTGGGTTGGCACGCTCACGTGAGCGTATCCTCACAGCGGATGTACTCCCCAATGTCGGCCTGCTGGAACACCGTCACCGACATTGGGTCGCAGCGGCGGCACTCCTGCGTCGACTTGGCGGCGACGCCAAAACCCTGCAAGGTGGCGGTGTGACAGGGACAGCGGTGATAACTACGCTAACATCGCCGCACACAGCATCTCTACTTTCACTGTTTTCATGATCACCCATTTCCGTAAGTTTTTTTTTTATTAAATCGCGTAAATGTGTCATTAAATTCACCACCACCTGCCACAGCCAATTAGTAATGTTTGCCACAGCCAATCAAGTTTGTTACAAACCCTACGAATTGGCTGCAGCAGGTGGTGGCGGGTTTAACCGTATATTCATTCCATTAAATAAATAAAAAAAAACTCATGGATAATAGCGGTCGCGAAAACCTACATATAAACTTTTTATTCTACCAGGTAAAGCCCAATGAGCTATTGGCTCAGAGATGTGGCCTCTGGGCGTCGTCGCTGCCCCGACTTGCGTTCAACAGGTCAAATAAAATCGCGCAGCGTTGTGGGATGCTGTTGACATGAATGACGCAATGTAAAAATTAAAGTTGATTATTATTAGAAGAGACCTGGCCACAAATGATAGCTCAACAAAGTGAAAATGTATAGCAGCCAAATAATAGAATTGCGTGATGTTGATTCTAAATGTGGAAAGGGGGAAAATAAACCGGGAAAACCCGGAGAAAAAAAGCCGCATGATCACGGAGAACATGCAAGCTCCAAATATTACAGGTGTCTGGATCGGGATCAAACCCACGATATTCTGCACTCCCCTGCGATCGTACTCGCCATACCAGCAGGGGCGTCGCACCAACACCACTGCCGACAACTACTCATTACACGCAGCAAGCCATCGCACACACCATCTCCTGAATATAAAGACTTGTGCATTATAGGAACACCCTGGGTTTTCTAATAAATTGGACATTAGTTTATTTTGTTGAACTGGGCGAAAACTCAAGAGACCAGGGGATGAGTAATTTGCAAGTGACCTGGGGCATTTAGTCTGCCAGTAGGGGGCGACGATTGCTATGCATAATCCCAACAGTTATTTGCGGGTAATTTCACAAATGTGGACGCAGATGCTAGCACAATGGTCTACTCTTGCAAATAGCAGAGTCTTTAAACTTTTTCAAATAAAATCCCGCATATGGTTAAAACAGTGCAGTAATATCCAGCGTGGCCCACTGGATTCGAATCGTGAATCTCTGCAACAAAGGGTGAACGTGCGATGCGTTCCAACAGGCCAAATAAATGGACTTCCATTCAATCGGCCAACAGATTAAAACATCTTTTCACGCGGAGACGCAAGTAAAGTTTTATATTTCTTTTTACACGCAAGTTTATTTTTCCCACAATTGTATTCCAATTGTGCTAATGACACGATGTAACAAGTAGGAAGGATCCGTTCCAAACTCTTGCAGAGAAACTGCATCTCACCCCACCCCCCCGCCCACCATGTTATCAAATGGCCCGTTTAAGAAGACATTGCACAACTACTTCTGAGATACCTTAAATCGCGCACGCACACGAACGCACACGCTACCAATGGGACCTCTTCGACATCCGTGGCGGAGCTCACCAGGGGCACGTCGGCCATGGAGTAGACGACGACGCCCTGGTACTGCGGCGTGTTCTCCGTGATGCGGCCGAGCCCCGCCTTGAGAACGTGGTTTCCGTAGAGGAACGACTGCTCCGAGCTGGGCTTCACCCACACTTTGTACTGCGACACGCGACAAACGCAATTACCTCGCCGACCTCATCGGGGGAACCTGAAACCATCATCACGCGAACTCCTGCCCATCCTCAAAGCGGCAGCTTTTGGTGGGCCGTTGAACAAAAACGGTAGTTACACCGCAACGTGCGCTTTTGGATGCGCTTCAGTGGCCGTCTGGAACGCTCTTCCTTCCCATATTAGGAAGCCACTGGAACTATGCACTTTTAAATCTAGATTAGCACGGTTGGCTACGTACGGGGCAAAATAAATTCAACATACATACAAACAAATGCACAGAACAGCGAGCGTTTGCGAGCTGATAGCCACAATTCACAGCTGACATGTCTGAAAGTGACCGCTTAACCAGGCACGCGCAAATCTGTGGCTATAAGACGATCACGTTCGAGAGGTTAACATAGCCACTCGTGCGATCCAACCGGTAACAGTCGTGCAATGTCACGGGCTTGGCGTTATTTGCCGCTCTCAATAAAGATTCCGATTCCCACCCGTCACCTGTAAATGAGACGTCACCCCAATATTCCGATCCCTCTACAGCCTCCCAATGCAATCCCAGATAAATGTGAATATCCTCCATGGCCTCGCTCCTGCCTACCTCTCATCTCCCTCTTAACTCCCCTCCGTGTACTCTGCTCCAGCAACCAAGGTTTTCTGTCAAGGCCCCATAGTTAACCTTCACCCATTCTCCTTTGGTGCCTCCATAAACTGAAACTCCATTCCCTCAGCCATCCGTGCTGCTGACACTGTTTCTGTTCAAGCTTAGACATTCTTGTCCCTCCATAGTCTGGAGCTCTCGTCCCCCAGCCGTCCGGTGGTGAATTAAGTAAAAAAAAACAAGATTGCTGACGAATCTGCACTGCCACCATATATACTGGGGGCTTAAAAGATTCACTCCCGAGGGAGCAAGAGCATTCCTCAAGCCACGGTGGCGAGATGTTAACTACCTTGCCTGGTATACAGGATATCGTGGGTTTTATCCCGACCGATGCCTGCATGTTTGGAGTTGGCCTGTTCTCCCTGTGGCCTTGTGGATATTTCTCTGGGTCCTCATGTTTTTCCCACCACATTTAGAGACGTCCGTTTAAGAGTATTTTTAGCTGCTATAAATTTCCACATGGTAAGCCACTTTTGCAAAGCTATCATTTGTGGCCAGGTCACTTCTGAAAACGAGCTATATGGGTCAGTGGGCCTTAACTGAGAAAATAAAATCGTTTATAGTTTTATCATTTATTTAAGGTTGAGTCGACCTAGGCAAGGCCCAGGACCGGGTTGGTAGTAAAAACAGCAAAATCTTGGGACTATTCAATGGAACATTGACTCCGAATTGTGACGATCTGTCAGCTCTCTGGAACAGCGGGAGAGAAGCGAGTCTCTACAACACCGTCCGAGTAGAGACGTTCCCCCTTTAACTCGAAATCGACGCGAGCCTTGCCGAGAGGATCGCTAATCCGGGGACAAGCAGCCCCTTGAGTTTTACTTTAAGCCCAAGCTCAGGGGGGACCTTCCGTTTCCCCTGCCTCCGGCCGACTGCTTCTTGTGTCCCGCACGGCCTCTGGAGTTTGCGCGAGTGTCCGCTCGCCGCACCTTGGCATACGGCGCGAGGAAGTCGAGCGCCGTCACGTGCAGGCGGAACTTGCGCGTCTTGGAGAACTTCCCCATGCACGTTCCTACGCACACAAGGTGCTCGCGAGCCACGCTCGTCGCCATCCGCAGCAGCTTGTCGCTGAGATTTTCGCGAAACGCAGGCAGGTACACGACAAGCAGCACACGTGGTAATTAGCGACGCACTTGCAAAGCAGCGGTTTCATTTCTGCTGCTACTCTTGGCCACACCAAATTGCGGGGTAAAATTGACGACCGAGGGAAACTGCAGAAGAGGTGAATGGCAATTCAAGCAATGTTGAAGTTTAACTGCAGAATATTTTTTTTTGTTTAATCATGTGGTCTCGTTTATTGTTTATTTGGTCTTCATTCCGTAACAGGTCCCATGGTGCTCGTGGCTGTGTCCTACGCGATAAAGCAACATTATACTGGTAGGAACGAAGTTGTAAACTGAGTGTACCAGCCTGCAATAGATTAATGTGTCCGTCCGTCCCCTTTCAATACTTTAACGAAGTGAAATCTCGTGCTGTTGGGGTGTAAAATCAGCAATAGACAGCGCAGAGACTTGTCCTACCAGCCCACCCTGCAGGGACCTGTTTCAACAAGCCCGACTCCGCTGACGAAACCCTGAATGTGGAAACCTGTCCAGATTTTTTCAACTTACAGACTCCATAAAACACTTTGGTCGAGAGGTCGAATTACTTCCCGCCCCCCCCCCCGCTTCGTGCGGAGACCAAGTTATAATATTTACATCATTACAGTTGGGTCAAGAGTTCACACTAAATACTCGTAAACCATCATCTGGTCTCGTATCTTAGAGTTGGATTACCGCTTACGGCTAACATCAATGGCAAGTCACATCGGAGCCGGTCCACCCCCTTCAACAGGCCGCACCGAACAGCGTGAAGTGTGTTGGCCTTCAAAGCTCATTTATAAAGTCTATTAACTATTTAAACGGTTAATGTCCGAAAGACACCAACCACTCCGATGAGCACGGTTGGCTACGTACGGTGCGAAAGAAGCTCAACAACATCCGCCATTCGCCACAAAGCGGCGGTGACGTCGCGGCATCTGTGCCAGGCCAGGTGCACCGAGGCCATGAAGAACGTCGAAGGTTTCGCCCACGGCTCACGGGGCAGACCCCAGGTGCCACGCGTTGACCGACCGACTGCTGCGCGCTCTACTGTGCCGACTCGCTACACTTTATCCGCCCCGGCGTTGTTGTGAGCGTCGCTCTCCTCCCGCCCTCCGTTGCTGTTGTGAGCGCGACCGCCTTCCAAATTGCCCAGCAGCGAAGTTCAACGTTACGGTACGCATGCATACCTCATGTAGTACACGCGCTCCCTCTGCAAGCGAAAGCAGTACGACCCATCGGGTCTGTCCAGAAGCATCTTCACATTGTCCCCGACGCTGGCGACGAGACGAGGCAACGACGCGCGGCCGAGTTTAACGCACCGTGGACTAAAAAAACGCAGCCAGAAACATTCCGTTCAAAAATACATTTGCTAATCTCAACTGTAAAGTTGGTGTTTTGCGTTAAAACGATCGATTATTTAGTAGTCATGCAAAAGAGACTCTTCTTACGGTGTACAGTGGTGCGAAGACCATATTCGGAAATGATTTCGACGGTAAATGTAGGCCTACGTCGCGAGAATACCGGCCTCTGCTCAATGTTAGCCAGGCGTGGGTTCAATTACGTAATTCGTAATGAAACGTTATCAGAAATGTAAGCATGATCTACTCTATAACAACAAATCTGCTGTTGCAACTGTAGCTACAATTGACCCCACGTCTCGCTGTTAGGCCGCAGCTAGCCCTAGGCGACGTCGCTTTAGCCTGAGCAATACACAAACGCCGTCCGCCCACCCTACCCCACCAGCGCTCCTCACTATTTGGATAACTTCTCGAACAGAGCCTTCGTCTCTTCCTCCGTCAGCGGACGCATGTTTCCTCGGACTCTGCGACGAAATCTCCACTCGGCGGCTCTGGCAGAGAGCAGCGAGCAGCGGTCAGCGGCGGCTGCGGCGGCAGAAGAAGTCGAAGCCGGGCGAACGCTCGGCCACGTGTCGGTGGACCCACGAGGTTGGCGGAGGCGCTCGCGCGCGTCGATGACGCAATCACCGCTCGCCGATGACGTCACGAGGGCATCGGTAACAGATGCGCCCTCATCCCCAAACCCCACCCCACCCCCAAAAAAAAGAATAAACCGGTGACGCGTTTGGCGTCGAGACCCCAGCAGCATCATCCGGGAATCAAATTCTAATTGCGAGCGTCGTTGCGGAGATTAAAAGTCGCAAAAGTTGATAAGCGGGCCAACGTCTCCGTATAAAGCTGTCCCTTCCAGATGACAAAAAATTACGCTTCCGGTTAACCGCGGGGCCTTCTGGGAGTGAGTTACGAGAAAATGATGTCACCGGGCGTGGGGAGGGGTGACGTCATCGCGCACAGCGGCGCCGTGACGTCACCGCGCTTGATTGCCCACGCGCTCTGACGTCATCTTCGGCCCGCGCGCGATGGCGTCATCGACGACCCGCGCGCGATTGCGTCATCGACGGCCCCCGCGCGATGACGTCTCCTCAGAATTCCGACGCCGTGCGCGATGACGTCACGAGGCGCGCACGTGCAGGGGGCAGGGGGCCCGGTGTGGGGGAGAAAAAAAGTTAGCGGCCGATCGCGGGGAGCGCTCATTCGCAGCGAGAGGCGGGGAGAAGAGAGGGCAGTGAGAGAGTGGGGAGAGACAGGGAGTGGGGAGAGACAGGGAGTGGGGAGAAAGTGGGGAGAGACAGGGAGTGGGGAGAGACAGGAAGTGGGGAGACAGAGTGGGGAGAGACAGGGAGTGAGGAGACAGAGTGGGGAGAGAGAGAGAGACAGGGAGTGGGGAGACAGAGTGTGGAGAGAGTGGGGAGAGACAGGGAGTGGGGAGAGACAGGGAGTGGGGAGACAGAGTGGGGAGAGACAGGGAGTAGGGAGAGACAGGGGAGTGGGGAGAGACGGGGAGTGAGGGGACAGAGTGTGGAGAGAGGGAGTGGGGAGAGAGAGGGAGTGGGGAGAAATTGGGAGAGGACCGGGGAGGAGAGAGTTGGGTGAGAGCGGAGAGTAGGCAGGGAGAGAGTGGGGAGAATTTCCCGTGGAACTTATTTCAGTCTCCCTCCACGCGCTGGGCGATGATGGACGGAGGTGGACAAGATGCGGAGAAGCGGGAAGGTGCGCGCCTCTTCCCATACCGACACTCACCCCAACACTCACCCCAACACTCACCTCAACACTCACCCAAACACTCACCTCAACACTCACCCCAACACTCACCTCAACACTCACCCCAACACTCACCTCAACACTCACCTCAATACTCACCTCAACACTCACCCCAACACTCACCTCAACACTCACCTCAACACCTATCCCTGCACTACCCCTAACACTCAACACCTATCCCTGCACTACCCCTAACACTCAACACCTATCCCTGCACTACCCCTAACACCTCAACACCTATCCCTGCACTACCCCTAACACTCAACACCTATCCCTGCACTACCCCTACCACTCAACACATATCCCTGCACTACCCCTACCACTCAACACCTATCCCTGCACTACCCCTAACACTCAGCACCTATCCCTGCACTACCCCTAACACTCAGCACCTATCCCTGCACTACCCCTAACACTCAACACCTATCCCTGCACTACCCCTAACACTCAACACCTATCCCTGCACTACCCCTAACACTCAACACCTATCCTTGCACTACCCCTAACACTCAACACCTATCCCTGCACTACCCCTAACACTCAACACCTATCCCTGCACTACCCCTACCACTTCAACCCCTATCTCTGCACTACCCCTAACACTCAACACCTATCCCTGCACTACCCCTACCACTCAACACCTATCCCTGCACTACCCCTAACACTCAACACCTATCCCTGCACTACCCCTAACACTCAACACCTATCCCTGCACTACCCCTAACACTCAACACCTATCCCTGCACTACCCCTAACACTCAACACCTATCCCTACACTACCCCTAACACTCAACACCTATCCCTGCACTACCCCTAACACTCAACACCTATCCCTGCACTACCCCTAACACCTCAACCCTTATCCCTGCACTACCCCTAACACTCAACACCTATCCCTGCACTACCCCTAACACCTCAACACCTATCCCTGCACTACCCCTAACACTCAACACCTATCCTTGCACTACCCCTAACACTCAACACCTATCCCTGCACTACCCCTAACACTCAACACCTATCCCTGCACTACCCCTACCACTTCAACCCCTATCTCTGCACTACCCCTAACACTCAACACCTATCCCTGCACTACCCCTTACACTCAACACCTATCCCTGCACTACCCCTAACACTCAACACCTATCCCTCCACTACCCCTAACACTCAACACCTATCCCTGCACTACCCCTAACACCTCAACACCTATCCCTGCACTACCCCTAACACTCAACACCTATCCCTGCACTACCCCTAACACTCAACACCTATCCCTGCACTACCCCTAACACCTCAACACCTATCCCTGCACTACCCCTAACACTCAGCACCTATCCCTACACTACCCCTAACACTCAACACCTATCCCTGCACTACTAACACTCAAAACCTATCCCTGCACTACCCCTAACACTCAACACCTATCCCTGCACTACCCCTAACACTCAACACCTATCCCTGCACTACCCCTACCACTCAACACCTATCCCTGCACTACCCCTAACACTCAACACCTATCCCTGCACTACCCCTAACACTCAACACCTATCCCTGCACTACCCCTAACACCTCAACACCTATCCCTGCACTACCCCTAACACTCAACACCTATCCCTGCACTACCCCTAACACTCAACACCTATCCCTGCACTACCCCTACCACTCAACACCTATCCCTGCACTACCCCTAACACTCAACACCTATCCCTGCACTACCCCTAACACTCAACACCTATTCCTGCACTACCCCTAACACTCAACACCTATCCCTGCACTACCCCTAACACTCAACACCTATCCCTGCACTACCCCTAACACTCAACACCTATCCCTGCACTACCCCTAACACTCAACACCTATCCCTGCACTACCCCTAACACTCAACACCTATCCCTGCACTACCCCTAACACTCAACACCTATCCCTGCACTACCCCTAACACTCAACACCTATCCCTACACTATCCCTAACACTCAACACCTATCCCTGCACTACCCCTAACACTCAACACCTATCCCTGCACTGCCCCTAACACTCAACACCTATCCCTGCACTACCCCTAACACTCAACACCTATCCCTGCACTACCCCTAACACTTCAACACCTATCCCTGCACTACCCCTAACACTCAACACCTATCCCTGCACTACCCCTAACACTCAACACCTATCCCTGCACTACCCCTACCACTTCAACCCCTATCCCTGCACTACCCCTAACACTCAACACCTATCCCTGCACTACCCCTAACACTCAACACCTATCCCTGCACTACCCCTAACACTCAACACCTATCCCTGCACTACCCCTACCACTTCAACCCCTATCCCTGCACTACCCCTAACACTCAACACCTATCCCTGCACTACCCCTAACACTCAGCACCTATCCCTGCACTACCCCTAACACTCAACACCTATCCCTGCACTACCCCTACCACTTCAACCCCTATCCCTGCACTACCCCTAACACTCAACACCTATCCCTGCACTACCCCTAACACTCAACACCTATCCCTGCACTACCCCTAACACCTCAACACCTATCCCTGCACTACCCCTAACACTCAACACCTATCCTTGCACTACCCCTAACACTCAACACCTATCCCTGCACTACCCCTAACACCTCAACACCTATCCCTGCACTACCCCTAACACTCAACACCTATCCCTGCACTACCTCTAACACTCAACACCTATCCTTGCACTACCCCTAACACTCAACACCTATCCTTGCACTACCCCTAACACTCAACACCTATCCTTGCACTACCCCTAACACTCAACACCTATCCCTGCACTACCCCTAACACTCAACACCTATCCCTGCACTACCCCTAACACTCAACACCCATCCCTGCACTACCCCTAACACTCAACCCCCATTCCTGCACTACCCCTAACACTCACCTCAACCCCCACATCCCCTACACCAACCTCTACCGCTAACTTTCAAACACCGACTTCGCTCTGACCCCTACGCCGACGTGAATCCGCACAGCGCCCTAGACTCTGACCCCAGCTTGAACCCTACTCACGGTGACCTTTGCCCTCACCTTGCGCAGTAAACCCTTTTGCGTTCCGCAGGGGTCTGTCTGGAAAGTATTGGCTCGCTCGGGCACACCACATCGAGTATTATAAACATTCACACTCGGGTTTATTGGCTCATGGTTGCATGCTTTGGTCTACCGGCCTCTAGACCATTAGTTATGAGAGAACTATAAACCCTCACCCTACCCTGACTATCCCCTATCATGCCCCTCACTCTTACCCTACCCCTTCCCTTACTCTATCCCTACCCTATCTTTACCCCATCCCTACCCTATCCCTATTCCTTATCCTATCCCTCGCGCTTACCCCACCCATTGCCCTATCCCTACCCTTACTCAGTCTACCCTATCCCTACCCCTATTCCTTATCCTATCTCGAACCCTTACCCTATCCCTTACCCGATGCCGCACCTCCGATTAGCACGGTTGCGAAAGGAGTTCAACATACTTGCCTCTGCACGTTACCACAAAGTGGGTGTGAAGCTCACATGTGACGCACGTATCATTCACCCCTGTGACTGCGAAGGTACACCACCAGACTTGTCATATCCACTGCTGGATGAAGGCGTTTGTAAGCCGTTAGGTTTTTTGTTGTGATAAAACTCTTGCATTCGCGGTAGAGAACCAGTGGTGTCTGCTGTAATTGTCTCTGTGAACCTGCAATTGTCTGGCTTCTGAGAGTTCCAGTGAGACAGCCAGCGAGACAGCCAGTGGAACAGCCTCTGAAACAACATCTGATACATCATCTGAGACAACTTCTGAGACAACCAGTGAGACATCCTCTGAGACATCATCTGAGACAATTTCTGAGACAGCCAGTGAGACAACTTCTGAGACAGCCATTGAGATAGCCAGTGACACAGCCAGTGAGACAACTTCTGAGACAGCCATTGAGACAGCCATTGAGACAACTTCTGAGACAGCCATTGAGATAGCCAGTGACAGCCAGTGAGACAACTTCTGAGACAGCCATTGAGACAGCCATTGAGACAGCCAGTGAGACAGCCAGTGAGACAACTTCTGAGACAGCCAGTGAGACAACTTCTGAGACAGCCATTGAGATAGCCAGTCACACAGCCAGTGAGACAACTTCTGAGACAGCCATTGAGACAGCCAGTGAGACAACTTCTGAGACAGCCAGTGAGACAACTTCTGAGACAGCCAGTGAGATAACTTCTGAGACAGCCATTGAGACAGCCAGTGAGACAACTTCTGAGACAGACATTGAGACAGCTTCTGACACAGCCAGTGAGACAACTTCTGAGACAGCCAGTGAGACAACTTCTGAGACAGCCAGTGAGACAGCTTCTGAGACAGCCTCTGAGACAGCCAGTGAGACAACTTCTGAAACAGCCAGTGAGACAACTTCTGAGACAGCCAGTGAGACAGCTTCTGAGACAGCCAGTGACACAGCCTCTGAGACAGCCTCTGAGATGGGTTTTGCATTGTCCATTGTCTCATTATGAGCGCAATGTGAGTGGCTATCTCGGGGTAGCTGGGGTCACAGACACTTGCCCCGCAGTTGGAACGAGTGAGTTCAAATCCTAGACCACGGTAACATGACAGAACCACCAGGCTATCCGGCTTCTTGCGGCAGTGGATAGACCATGTTGCACCCCTTGTATGAAAAGACCTCCGATGGATGGTCTGGCCTCATGTCTATGGAACGTGGAATGTCCTCCTTGCCCTGCCCCCTTGCCTGTTTTTATCATTTTAAATACATGTTTAGCTCCCATTTATCAATCCACTGCTGGATGAAGCCCCCCCCCCCCTCCCACGCCTTGTCGGTCACGGGACAGGGGCAGCTCAGGAATGGTTCAGATATCACTCACCATGGCCCTGATTCAGGCGTAGGTCGACCGGGTGATTTGTATGTGTGTTACAATATATTGGTTGATAGTTTAGTGATTACCACATTGGACTTGTAATCCAGAGGTCGTCAATCATTCTCCCGGGACTGCCGGTAAAGCAACCACCAGTTTTCTCAGATCCCAACGCCTCTTCCCAGCAGTAGTAACGGGAACACCGCAGTGGATGATTGGTAGATCCCAACGCCTCTTCCCAGCAGTAGTAACGGGAACACCGCCGTGGATGATTGGTAGATCCCAACGCCTCTTCCCAACAGTAGTAACGGGAACACCGCAGTGGATGATTGGTGGATCCCAACGCCTCTTCCCAGCAGTAGTAACGGGAACACCGCCGTGGATGATTGGTAGATCCCAACGCCTCTTCCCAACAGTAGTAACGGGAACACCGCCGTGGATGATTGGTGGATCCCAACGCCTCTTCCCAGCAGTAGTAACGGGAACACCGCCGTGGATGATTGGTGGATCCCAACGCCTCTTCCCAGCAGTAGTAACGGGAACACCGCCGTGGATGATTGGTGGATCCCAACGCCTCCTCCCAGCGGTAGTAACGGGAACACCGCCGTGGATGATTGGTGGATCCCAACGCCTCCTCCCAGCGGTAGTAACGGGAACACCGCCGTGGATGATTGGTGGATCCCAACGCCTCTTCCCAGCAGTAGTAACGGGAACACCGCCGTGGATGATTGGTGGATCCCAACGCCTCTTCCCAGCAGTAGTAACGGGAACACCGCAGTGGATGATTGGTAGATCCCAACGCCTCTTCCCAGCGGTAGTAACGGGAACACCGCCGTGGATGATTGGTAGATCCCAACGCCTCTTCCCAGCAGTAGTAACGGGAACACCGCCGTGGATGATTGGTAGATCCCAACGCCTCTTCCCAGCAGTAGTAACGGGAACACCGCAGTGGATGATTGGCAGGCCGCACGTGGTGTGGTGAAGTGTGTGTACTCCCACGCCCTACCCAGTCGTCTCGCCAGTGTGGAAGAGTAGGCCAAATACTCTCTGCATGGGGTGCCCCTAGCTGCCTCTAGTGCAGTGTTCTTCATTGAAAGGCCCGTCGGCCGCTGGCGACCCCTGGTGGCCTTTAGTGCGGCCCCTGACACGCGCCCCCCCCCACCCCCCGACAATCCACAATTGTGAAAACACCCCCCATCATCATCGTGCTTCTGTCAAACCCCCAATGATGTCAAATGTGTGGCGGCCCTCATCCACTGATGATGTCTTATCGGCGAAAGTGCCCTCCCCCCCCTCCTCTGGAAATTAGTGAAAAACAACTGCTCTGGTAGAAGCCCGTTGCCAGCAGTGCCGTGAGAAATCAATTGCCGGGCCACACCTTTACCTTTTTCTATACAGGTTGATGATTGTTGACGGTAACGTTGGCGGTGCTTCCCAACTCGTTTTGCTCGCCCCCCCCCAACTTTGCCTTTGCCTCGTCCCCTCGCCGCGTGCGTCGCAGGCCGGGCGGCCGGGGTCCCGGGCGGGACGGTCGCGGCGGCGTGGGTGCCAGCGGAGCTCGCAGAGCCTGCGGAGACGGTGGGGAAGACGCTGTCGGACACGGGACGCTTCTCTTACGCAGCGCTCTGCGCCATCTCCCTCGCGTCGCTCTTGCCCACCGACAACCACAGGTGCGATATGATCATTGGTTTTTTTACCCTTTTAGCTGGCAACAAAACTGACACCTTTTTTTTTACAAGGAGTCATGTTTACATTGACCACAATACCTGCGGTCGGAACGCAAACAACAAACAACAACTCTGATAATGTATGTGGCACTGTCCTTGAAATTGATTGGTCCGCACCCGAGACAGCTTTCTTTAGAGCCTCGTCTCACATGGTGTTGGACCAGAAGACGCCAAAAGGCGCACAACTCAAAGACAATGCACCATCAGAGTATGAGAGCTCGGGGTAAGCATTTAGACCATTGGAAACCTCATTTGCCAGTAACAAAATATGATAATTGGTGCGTGGTGAGACGACGATGGCATCGTGGCTCAAACCCATTGGCGCTGCCACTACCACTGCCACCGCCACTACTACCACCACCGCCACTACTACCACCGCTGCCACTACTACCAGCGCCACCACAACTTCCAACACTTCCGCCACAACTTCCACCACCACCACTTCCACCACTACCAATACAGTACCAATAGCCGCCATTCGCCACGAAGTGACGGTGACGTCACCACAGCACCTGTGCCAGGCCAGGTGCACTTTGAGGCCACGTGGAGTGTCGAAGGCTCGCTGACAGGAGGTCACGGGACAGACTCGGGTGCCATAGGTTGACTGCCTGATATAACTGGCGGATGCATCAGCTGTGCCAACTACCTCCACCACCACTACGACCACTACCACCACCTCGCTACCAACACTTCCTACCCTCCACCAGGTTCCACAAATGTTGCACAGCTGTTGCACAGTAGGCAAGCAGCGGCCTCCACGATCTGCCTCAAGGGTATCCCGCCATCTGCTCTTAGGTCACTGAACTTACGTAAACCGCTGCAATGCCTGTCACGGTAGCCGGCCCCTCCACCACCCAAAATTAAAAACTAATTTCTTTAGATCTGTGTTTAGTTTATTGTCCTTCCCCCGCACCTCCGACTTGCACGGTTGGCTGCGTACGGTGTGAAAGAAGTTCAGCATATACATACGCACATACCCTGCACACACGTCCTATCCAGCGCGATGATATCGGCTCGTGCGCAGGAGCTAGGTGTATCTTTACGTTGCATGCCCACGGTATGGGGAAGGCCTTCATTCAGCAGTGGATTAATTGATCGTGGCTGCTGCTGATGATGATGATGACGACGAGGAGGAGTATACTGAAGATGATGCTGACAGAGTGGGCATGACTGAAACATGAAAATAAGGCAGTGGGAAGTGCTTTGTCATTCAGTTTTTGTTGTTTGCCATCGCTTTCACTTTGGGAGAAGTTAACATGCACACGGGTTTAAATATTAAACTTTTATGAACTCGGTCACTGCGAGGAATCGCGTAGGTTATCAAGTGTCACCGCCAAGGTGGAATTATTCCACTGAGATCCGGTTTGTTGAGTCCCTCCGTGCCAATGTTTGCTCAAGCTCGTCGGCAACTCTATCCACGGAAACCTAATGCAGATAGATTATCGGGCGCAATTATTGGCATGGTGGTTGCCTGCGGATGGAATATAAAGCAGCTGTGCCTCTTCTGGACCCCTACGTGAATGCCACGATTATCCAGTGTCTCACATCACTGTTGTGATGTCGCTGTCACTACTGGAAGCGTTTTAAGTGTAAACCTGCCGGGTGGCTCAGCTTTGGAGTGAGCGGCACACAATCGGACAGTTGCAAGTTCACATCTTGCTTGGTGGTTGACTCAGCCCATCAACGCAGAAGGGTTGATAAAATACAGGCCACTTTGTGAGAAAGTCAATAGTGGTGATGCTATGGATAGACTCACCCCGATGTAGAAATGTTGGATTTCCATCACTTGGCAACAGTAGCTAAACTAAAAGTAAACTATTTTTATTATACCAGCTAAGGCCCACTGACGGAGCCAGTGGAGGGGGTGGGGTAGCACGTGCCCCCCCAATGAGCCGATCGAAATTCATACTTTCGATCAGATCATTGGGGTTTATTAGTAATATATCGGCATTTTGCGACCCCCACTGCCACTGTGTAGCATATTGTTACGTGCCAGGGACTCTGAGATGATAGGATAATAGTCTGAGTCCATAATTGGCAATAAGTAACGGCAAAGCAGTTATAAGTGACTCAGAATTGCGCGCAGTTGCGTATACAGTACACGACTTCCCTGATGGCATTCACCTTCAGCGAGCGCGATGCCGATCACACAACGCAGTTCGAATTTGACCCTCGATCGATGGCTGCGCCATCGCCGCACACGCGTCGAATAAAAAGCAAGGGACAAGTCCTTACTTACTAACAACTCCTATAATTTTTTATTGCTGGAGGGGTTGCCCCCCTACCTGAAAATCCTGGCTCCGCCATTGCCCACTGAGATATATATATATAGCCTAGTGAAGTGGTTGAATCGCGTGAAAATTTATAGCAGCCAAATACTCTCCGCGCATGATTCTAAATGCGGAGGAAAAGACCGGAGGACCCAGAGAAAAATCCACGCGACCACGGGGAGAGACGCAAACTCCAAATATACAGCAGGCATCAGGGTCAGGATCGAAACCGCGACCTTCTGTATACCAGGCGAGGAAATTAACATCCTCGCCACCGTGGCGCCCATTAATACTGGTCTCTTAAGAGTTCTCTCCAACACCTTCCGGTTAAGCACACTTGTCAACGGAACGTGTCGTCCTGCTGCAGCGAGTTCCGTCAGCGGTTCACGACCTCGCTCACCGAGTGGCTGGGCCTGCCCGCGACGGTGCTGCCCATCATGGAGGCGTTCGCCGAGGGCACGGGCGGCGAGGGCTCCGACTCGTTCGTCGATCTGATCGCTCGGGAGCTGGGACCACGGTCGGAGAAGAGCGACGGGTTCATGCCGCTCATTCAGGTGCGCGCCTCGCACGTGTGCCGAGCCGTCTCTCTCGCGCCGTGGGAACGTTGTTACGAGGGCGGACGCGCGTTCGGGGACACTCTAAAGAGATGCGGACGATCGCGAGTGAACTCGTGACGTGGCTCTTTTTTGGTTTGCTCGGACGTTGCCACGACCCACAGGGGCACGGGGCAGCCCTCATCCTCCAGCAGGGGACGGACAAACCGGGCTCTGCATTACCGTCGTCGTAAGCGTGCCTCTGTGTGTACATCGCTTGTGGTGCACCTGATCGCGACAGATCATGTTTGCATGGATGTCCGTTGAACTTCTTTCGCGCACCGTACGTGGCTAGCCGACCGTGCTAATCGGGAGGACAACAAACTGTTTGAGCCTTCCGAGTAATTAGATGGGTAACCACCATGGATAAACAGGTGTTATAGGCTCTCGAGATACGTTGTTGGCAATAGAGGAAAGTGCAAGGGAATTTATTGCTGTAACAGTACTGAGTTGCTCCTGTGCCTATGCTCCAACCTGTTTACCAACCAAAGCACTGACCGGCCTGGTGAGATACAGTGAAGCAAGCTCCATGACTCGCACGGACTCGGGATGCCTTCATCTGGCAGTGCGTTTTACAACGGACTCTGCCTGCTTATGTACGTTTCGGGCGATAAGCAAATGAGATTTGTCGTGTCGTTTTGCGAGCAAGCCCTAATAACCGATACCGGAGCTGTGCCGGACAGCGACGCACGTTTGCTTCCCCTGTGCTCTGCCGGGCACAATTAAAGAACATCAATTGAAGAGTGTGAATGTTTTTTTTGACCGACCACAATACAGGATAAAACATTTTTTTTTTATCAGAATCGAATGCGATTAACAACGTCCATTGATTATCTCTGTCCGTCTCTTGCAGGACCTTGTCATGTTTGCGCTGAAGGACGGTGAGTGCAACGTGATGTCATCGGCCTTGATCATCATCATCATCAACCTTATCGCTCGCTCACATCGTCTTTGCTCAGATGTTAAAGCAAAATAAATATTTTGGGCGAATGTTAAACTTTGGGGGGGGGGAGTGGCAGGGAAATATTTTGCACGCTGCACTATAAACCTCGCGAGCCTGAGTGCGATTCCCAGACAGTTGGCTCACATCAGTCGTGACCAGTCCTGGGCCTCCCCTAGCTCGACTCAGCCTCAAGTGAGTACCTGGTGCGGTGTGTAAAAACATTGCCATTGGGAAGACAAAGGCAGCCGGGCGTGGTGCTGCCCACCCATCCTTCTCGTGTGCCTTGCCGGGCTTCATAGCTGCTCCCTAACAGCACTTGCCCCAACAGTCTGGTAAGGTTATACGGAGGATATTTGTGCGCAGGCTGTTATGACGCCCGGGCGCACGTCTTGGTGCGTCACATCGCCTGGCTACTCCATGTCCAGCCCGAGGATCTGGAGGACTTTGAGGACACTGTCGTCTCAAGCCTCAACTCCACGCCAAACGAGGAGACGCCGTGAGTGACCGCCCGTGCGCCCGCCAGCTCCTCCACCCCCTCGTCTCTTAGCGGCAGGAGTGGGGAACCTACCCTACGGCCCACGGGCCGGACACAGCCTGAGACTTTTACTTCACACGACTCACGGGCAGCCACGTGGGTCCAGCCACCACTCCAAAACTTCCCGCAAACGATATTCTATCTGTCGCCACAAGCATCTTTAGCCGCACCGATCGGATATTGGGAGGGAAATTAGCCGCACTCACTTTTGTCTGTGGTAATGCGTGGCTCTGCCAGGGGGAAGTGAGAGCTCTATTAGGCCCGCATGAAGGGAAAAAAAATTCCCAGCCCTTCCTCTGCCCAGCCCACGATATCGTCCAGCCGCAAAGACAGCTGCTTGCCATCCTGACAGTTTGTAATTGGTGCAAACAGCTCACAAGTCAACTATCAAATAATTTTTTTCTGTCCAATCGTTTAATTCGAGGTGTAAGTAGCCATTCACCCGTAGGCGATATCGATTCGGTCCGAGGATCGATTCATTTTTGTTAACCTCGTGGTTAACGTAATGGCCACTCATGGCTGCCGGTGGTGGGGAGGGGGTCACGACAACTCATTACATGCAGTGTATCGTCGACACCATCATCGGGGGTCTAGCCACTGCTGGATGAAGGCCTCCCTAAGCCATCGCCATCTCTCACGGTCCCGCGATGCAACAATCTGTCCGGCGTCCGCACATGGGCACGTTTCATAGCTCTCATCTCTGCAGCGAACGTCATCTTGGGTGCGTTCCATTTTTTGGCTGCCACTCCCATCGCTGTGGCCACCGTCCATTGTCCCTCCATGTGACGTGCGAGCGATGCAACAATCCATCCGGCACCTGCCCACCGGCTGACTTGATTGCTCAATCTCCGCGGTGGACGTCGCACTATATATACACACACACACACACGAATCCGGCAACATCGATTGCTAAGACGAGCGTTTCGACACGACGTGGCTCTTGAGCTTAGCATAACACTTACCAATCGATGATACCGGCGCAACCGCCACACCCACTGCATTGTATCATCCATCCCTGTCGTCATTCCACGCTTTGCCTTTCTCGATTTGGCTTGCACCGTCACGTTCCTCGCACGTGGTTCTGGGAGGGCCACCGAGAGGCCCGTACCTCTCCCTGCGCGCGATAAGGCTTCTTCGTTGAGAATGTTGTTTCTCTCCTCTGTCGTGCCGCACGGACCTTGCGCTGGAGTTCCCACAACGTAAGTACACTGCCCCCTTGCTCCTGAACGCTTTGGACGCTTCGCCGTTAATCCATGTCCCCGGGGCTTACTTGGACGTACGTACGTTGAACTTCTTTCGCGTCATACGTAGCCAACTGGCGCCAATCGAATGTTTTGCCACGGGTTGGCTTATGACATTTCCTAAGCAATTGGAACGTATTGTTTAGGGGTAAATTGCGGAGGTGGCCAGGTTGCTTGGAGGTCGGAGCGCTGAGCCGGCACCGCTGAGACCCTGGGTTAGAATCCTGGCAGCTGCTCGTGGTTCTCGAGCGTATTGCACTGATGGTCTCGCATAAAACACATTTGGTTCTGGACTTCATTTGGCTAAATTTCAGGTCTGTGAATTAACTATCGGATCGACATGTCACGTGACGAAGATTGTCTCCGATATGCAGAGCAGGTGGGAAAGCGTTACCCCCTGCTGTCTGAAACAGAAGTCACTCGAACAGGATCCCAGATGTAGCTCTGTGATATCCGCTTTCGTGGGCCGTTCTCCAATATGAAGGGTCAGGCTCCTGCGCGAGAGATCCGAATGGATTCTTCATCTCTTGACGCTATGACGCCGAGAGCTCAGCCTGGATAAAATTGAGGTTTTGAATTTGGGCAATAAAAATAAAGAAGCAGAAATTCCGTTCGATAAACACCTCTGCAGCCACCTCCGCACAGCTGCGGCAGATCACAGGGGCTGCGGCTGGCCAATCGAACGCCACATCATCCATAGCACGCGCGGTCCGTTTGCAGTGTATTCGCTTGCAGTGCATCCGATTGTTTAATACGAGGGACACTTCGGACAAGTCATCCGCACAAGCGGGAAGGAACGACAGAGCTAGGCATGTGCACAGGCTGTGGCAAGTCATGGCAAATGTCTGTTATCAAGTCCTGCAAAGGATAACGATTTTTCTCAGGGCTTGATTTCTCACGTAATATTTTCTGGGTAGGGCTCCTCACCTCCTCCCCCCCAGAACCCCCCCCCCCCCCGCCCAACTCTACCCCCACTAACAGCAAAGGGAGGGAAGGGGTGGGTCCTAAGGAGCGCTGGCTGAACCGAAGCCTCCGTCGTTGTTCTGGTCATAGTGCCAGACGTGAGCAGTTGCTAGAAATGCCGTGTCAAGGAGAAGCGGGCGGCGTAGCTCGTTCAGGGCATCGCACTCCAGTTCACGAGGCCCCGGCTTGTCTCGGCTGCCTCCGGAGTGTGTGGCTTTCGGGAATGCGCAGAAAATCTGGACTACTACCTCGCCTGGCATATAGAATATTGTGGGTTCGATCCCGAACCTGATGCCCTGCTGTATATTTGGAGTTTGCATTTTCTCCCCCGTGACCGCGTGGAATTTTCTCCGAGTCCTTCGGTTTTACCCTCCGCATTTAGAAACGTGCATTCGAAGTATTTGAGTGCTTTAAATGTTCACGTGATAAGCCACTTCGTTGAGCTTTCATTAGCGGCCACGTCACTCCTGATAAAGAGCTATACAGGTAGTCCTCGACTTACAATGGAGATGCGTTACAACGACCCCATCGTAAGTCAAAAATATCGTAAATCGAAGATGGCCTAGCCTACCCAGGAGTCTTAAAGAATGGTGATAATTTAGCAAAACAGAGCAATTTACAGTACTGTACTGTATAAACTATATACTGTATGTAGTTATTAATTACAATACTGTATTGCACAGTAAAATGTAAAGTAAAAAAACAAGGTAAATTCTTAGCCTACCTATATGAACTGCAATTTAATAGAAAGTTTTTTCAGGAAGAAATCCTATCTGCTATAAAAAAAATTCAACATGCTTTGAAACACAAAAAACACGGAAAAAAATACACGCGCTAACACCGAGAACAACTTCACTCCGTCGACCAGAGTGTTGAGAGTGAGGCATCACCACACAAGGCGGGAGACGCTTACATCCCAGCAGCGTCCCAACGTACAGTATCGTACCTCGTACGCTGCTGCGTTTGCCTGCCGGGCGAAATTTAAAATATTTTACAATTGTGTCGTATCGCTATCGCCATCGTAAGATCGAAATATCGTAAGTCGGACCATCGTAAGTCGGGGACTATCTGTACATCTCAGTGGGCCTTACCTGGTAAAAATTTTATTATTTTGTAAATATGAAACGGGTACGTATATATACTTTTTTGTGGGTGCACTTTTGAAATTGACAATGGGCGACGTGCGACCTGTGCAGGGCAGAGCTGGAGGCTCGGAAGAAAGCCGAGAGGAAGAGGAAGATCAAGAGGTACCTCCTCATCGGGCTCGCCACCACAGTGGGAGGGACCCTGCTGGGTACGCATGCCGCGCGACCTCCGCGCGACCTCTCCGCGACCTCTGCGCGAGCTCCACCGACCGCCGCGCGAACGATCGACGCGCCGATCGTTCGCCGTCGCCTCGCTCGCTAACGACGATGACGGCGATTCGGTTGTTTCGGTCGAGCCTCCCTCCCTTACGCAGGAATCGTTCACACGCGGCAAGCGACTCGCACCTCGTCTAACAATGGCAGCTGTCCCCGTGCGGCACAAGGAGACTCGGCACCCGGCCTGCAGTCGGGAATCGCTCTGCTGCTGCGTGGGTGATTTTGAGCCGTGGCGCTGGTGCACAATTGTCTGCTCGTCTATAATAATAATGATGATAATGATGATTTACATTTGTAAAGTGGCCCATTTCATCCGGAGATCTCAATGTGTGCCGTGCGTGGAAGACCAGGAAATGACCAGAACCTGCTGGGTAAACGGCTAGAACTAGGCGGGCGGGCGGGGGGGTAAACAGGCCAGTTTAGAGAGGTGACCTTTCAAGACATCTCGCCGGGGTGGCGAGATGTTAACTATCTCGCCTGGTATGCAGGAGGTCGTGGATTTGATGCCGACCCTGACGCCTGCTGCTGTATATTTGGAGCTTGCATGTTCTCACCTGTAGTCGCATGTATTTTTCTCCGGGTCATCCGGTTTTACCCTTCACATTAGAATCAACAACATGAGTATTTGGCTGCTATACATTTCCACATGATAAGACACTTCGTTGAGCTATCATTTGTGGCCAGGTGGCTTCTGAAAATGAGCTACATAGCTTATTTGTCCTTACCTGGTAAAATAAAATAAAAATAGTTTAGTTTTAAATACAGCTAACGACTCTGATTGTCTTCTTAGCAAAGGCAAAGCGTTGTTACAAAGCCTGGGAGATGCACAGTGGTAAAATCCCAATCACCGCATTTACAAGTGAAGGTGATCCAAAGGCGATCTCAGAGACCTCGTTGGAGAATAAACATCGACCAGTTCCTGCACATCCCGGCATCGTTCTCAGTCATTGTCAAGTAGACGGGCGCCCATATTTTAGGGGTAATGCACACGCCACAGTATTAACCAGGGTGGCCCGATGGATTCGAGCCGCGGACCTCTGCGACGAGCGGCGAAGGAGCCGCTCCCAGGAAATGTGCCACCAGTGATGAACCACGCGCAGGTATTGTTGTTGAAAGGTTCCTCCCGAAGTTGGTGCGGTGCGTTCTTCAGACCCTCCGGTTTGCTGCCCCATGCAAAGCGAAACGCTCGATCATGACTTGGCCTTCCCTTCCAGGTAGGGCTCGGGAAGGGGGAACCTAACAGATTCGTGTTGTCCCGGTGTGCATCGAGCGTCCGTGGAGGTTCAAGTAATACTGACGCCTGTTCTGCAGGCTGGAGAGAGAGGGCGAGGATTGAATCTCGTATAAAATCAATGGCGAGGTCTCGTATGTACGTGTATGTATACGTACGTATGTTGAACTTGTTTCGGGCCTCGCGTAGCCAACCGTGCTAATGGGAGGTGCGGGGGAAAGGACAGCAAACTGAATACAAAAAGCAGTTCGTAGGCTCACGCAGATTCATTAAATATCGCCCTTTCGGGGATAAAATAAAATCATGCGAATCGGCCGATTCAATGCATCGTCACGATTCTGTTGCAGAGTGGAACTACCTTTCTTGCCTGGTGTTTGCCGTCCCGTATGTGTTGCGAGTCTTGTTTGTCCGGGTTTTTGCAAATTTTCGCTCGTTAGTTGTGCCATGCCTCGTGCGTATCGCCCACCGCAGGAATATGAGCACATAGTTTGCCTCCATTACGCAACCTATACTTAGACGGACCATGCAATGCACGAATCGTGAGTGTAAGATTCTATTTTAATGCGTCGACAATGCCATCCCTGCCGTGTTACACGCATGAGCACGTCGAGTTGCATTGAAATTCTATCGCTGATCATTTGTTGTCGCGCGCACGATTCGAACGCGTGTATTGCACGCGCCGCAGTACATTTTCATCATCGCCGTCGCCGCGCGTGCCTGCCACTTCCTCCGTTGGTCAGCCATTTCTGTGGTGGAAAGTAGGTAAAGGCGCAGCACCTGCAATCGCTGTATCACCCCACAGCTGGCGGAAAGGGACCTCCACTAGAGGGAGCTATAGAGAGCCCCTCTCTCCACATTGGCCAGGCGTCTTGATAAAGATGGGAGCATGCCCACACTTTACCCCACCTCACGCGAATTGCTGATCAGCTGACCGTGGAGTTTTCCATTTATGTTGCTGGGTGGACAGAGGTGGTGGTGGTGATTTAAAAAAAAAATTGCCCTCGCCGTTTCGACCACCGTTCACACCGCGGCTGCTTCCCTTGGTGGATAGCCTCGCCGATGAAAACTTTCCGCAGAGTGGCTTCCAGATCTCGATAAAGTCACGCCACCGCCGTCGTCGTCACAACCACCGCTATCGTCGCTCTTGCTAGAACAGGTGATGCACGCATCCCCTCTCTGCTTTCATAACTCAATAACCCACAATAGAGGGGGTTTTTTTGGGTTAGATCGCGTAAATATATAAATGTTGTGTCGTTAAAGCCGCCACCACCCGACACAGCCAACTAGTAAGGGTTGTCACGTAAACAGAACGTGGCCAATTCGTCACCAGTACAGCACACCGGTGTGTTGGAGAGCAAAGCCACAACATTTACAATGCGAGTACGACGTTTTGCCAGTAATTACAACTGGAACCATGAGGCGGACAGCCAGATTTCATCAACCCCACTAACCAAGTCGCTGTGTTTCAGCCGTCCAGTTGCCCCCACACAGAGTAATAATAATTATTATAATAATCACGCGAAATGTGATTTTGATTTTTTTGCCAGTTAAACGCACGATTGTGACCACACGATCGGTCATCCCATCATGCCTTGCATGCCACGTTGCATCTCGCTACTAGTGTCGATCATTGGGTCTCGCCAACAACACTTTGCCCCAACAGTTTGCTAAAGGTTATATGGGGGATCTTTGTCTTTGTGCATCTTCTATAGTACAGTAGTTGGCGCCCTATGCTACAAACCCGGCTGCCCGTGTTTGATTCCCACACACGGTCAAAAACCGTGACAGTTATCTTCTACGTCGACTCAGCCTTAAATGGGTACCTGGTGCTACGATTTGAAAACATTAGCACTGGGAGAAACAAAGGCGGCGGGGCATGGTCCTGGCCACACCATCCCCTCGTGGCGGCCTTCATAGGTGCCCACTCACAGCACTTTCCCCAGCAAGTCTGTTGAGGCTATACGGAGATATTTGTCTTGAGTGCGCGTGTGTGTGTGTGCGTGTGTGTGTGTACGCGTGTGTGTGTACGCGTGTGTGTGCCCGCGTGTGTGTGTGCGTGTGTGTGCGCGCGCGCGTGTGTGTGCGCGCGTGTGTGTGCGCGCGTGTGTGTGTGTACGCGTGTGTGTGTGTGTACGCGTGTGTGTGTGTACGCGTGTGTGTGTGTACGCGTGTGTGTGTGTACGCGTGTGTGTGTGTGTGCGCGTGTGTGTGTACGCGCGTGTGTGTACGCGTGTGTGTGTACGCGCGTGTGTGTACGCGCGTGTGTGTACGCGTGTGTGTGTACGCGCTCCCACAGGAGTGACGGGGGGACTGGCGGCCCCGCTCGTGGCCGCAGGTGCCGGCGCGGTCATCGGCGGCGCCGGCGCTGCTGTTCTCGGCTCCACCGCCGGCATCGCCGTCATGACCTCGCTGTTCGGCGCGGCCGGCGCTGGCCTGACCGGTGACTCGCGCGCTCGCTTGACTGACTCACTGACGCGCTCACTCACGCGCTCACTGGCTTGCTCGCTTGGACTGCGGTTAGCGCTGCACTACGAACCTGGCCACCGGAGTTCGATTCCTGCTCACGGCCAACATCAGCGACGATTATTTGAACCGGTCATGGGCCTCCCCTAGGTCGACTCGGCCTCAAATGAGTACCTGGTGTATAAACATCGCCACTGTGGAGACAAAGGCGGCCCAGCGTGGTCCTGGTACCCACCGCCTCTTGTGCCGTGCCGGCCTTCATAGGTCCTCGCTAACAGCACTTGCCCAAACAGTCTGTTCAGGCTATATGGGGGGGGGGGGGGGGTCTTTGTCTTTGTTATGTTTGTGTAGCGCCTTGTGATCTCCCTTTGAAAGGAGGCAGCATTAGTCCTGCTATGGCTTTGAGTGATCAATCACTTTTAATTAATCTAGATTGAAAGCTCGTTCCCTTCGAACTGCTTTTTGCATTTAGTCTATTGTCCCCCCCCCCACCCCGCACCTCCCATTTGCACGGTCGGCTACGTACGGCGCGAAATACTTTCAACACGCACACGTGCATAGAAGTGTAAATTATTATTATAATTATATACAAGTGCGCGTGGCTGCGGCAGGAGAAACCGAGAGACGACTCTTTTTTTCCCGGTGTTGCTCAAGGGTACAAGATGAAGAAGCGCGTGGGGCAGGTGGAGGAGTTTGAGTTCGTGACCCTGACCGAGGGGCGCAAGTTGGACGTCACCATCGCCATCACGGGCTGGCTCTCCTCCGGCAAATACGGTAACGCGCACTCACGCGCGCACGGTGGCGCGGGGAAGCGTGCCCCTCTGCCACCGGAAAGGTGGTAACGCTGCGATGCTTGCCAGCAGCGTTTGCACCCTCCCCCCTCAGAGGGTCTCTCCTTTATTGCAAGACACCTGGCGGGCAGTGTCGTGTAAGCGGCTTCTCTTACGAACAACAACTCGGGCACACCAGGTGTGTGTTTGTGTGTTTGTGTGTGTGTGTGCGTGTGTCCCCTATACAAAATTGGCACGCACCTGTCTGCATTGTCGTTATGTAACCGAGGCGTGTATGTCTACTGTCATGTGCGGCAAGGGCTAGCGTTATGTAAGTCACGTGGCGTTATGTAAGGCACGTGGCGTTATGTAAGGCACGTGGCGTTATGCGTCGTGGAAGCGTAGGCCAAAAATATTCTCTGGAGGGGCTCCGTAAAACTCCTCCCCCCCCCCCCCCCCAGAGGCTGTAGAGTGCTCCCTCTGCAGTATGAACAGGTTCAACAAAATTTGGCTGATTGGCAATTTGCACGTGGTGTGGTAAAGTGTGTGGGGGCTCTCACATCCTCTTAAGATGTCTGGCCAGCATTTGAAGAGGAGACACAATCGCCCTCTAAAGGGGTCTCTCTATTGGAGGCTCTTCTGCCAACAAAGGTGCAGCCCTGCATGAGCAAGCAATTGCAGGGCTGCACCTTTGTTGATTTGATGCAAAGCATTACACATGGAGAGTGGGACTGGTGTACAGCCAACTTGCAGTGTAGAAGGTACATTTTTTGATGATGATTCGTAATAATGGCGAAACTGTACATTTTCCCGATCAGTACTGATAAGGCAGTAGTGCTCGGGCATTGTGGGTTCTCGAGTTCCTCCCACATGAAGCCAAATACTCCTGCATGGAATTCATGATGAATGTACACGTGAACTTACATACACGTATATATACACACACACATACAGAATGTTGGTGCAAATGCTGCACCTATGAAGTCCGGCACCGCACACGAGGGGCGTGAGTGGCCAGCACCGCGCCCGGCCGCCTTTGTCTCCCCAGTGCTGATGCTTACATAAGGCACCAGGTACTCATTTGAGGCTAAGTCGACCTCGGGAGGCCCATGATTGGTTCAGATATTCGTCACCGATGTCAGAGCGCAGCACGCTAACCGCCACACCACCGCTTCACAAACAGATATACATACAAAGACAAAGATCCCCCGTACAGAATTAACAGACTATTAGGGCAAGTGCAGTGAGTGAGCGCCTCTGCTGGTGTTTTCTCTCCTCACCACCGCGTGACTGCGTCAAGTGCCCTGTGAATATACGAAACTGCAGGGGGCGTCGGAGCGCGCGTTGAATGTGAATTCAAACCCAAATCTCCCTGTCTCCCTGTGTGTCCCTGTCTCCCTGTGTGTCCCTGTCTCCCTGTGTGCCCCTGTCTCCCTGTGTCTCCCTGTCTCCCTGTGTCTCCCTGTGTGTCCCTGTCTCCCTGTGTCTCCCTGTCTCCCTGTGTGTCTCTGTCTCCCTGTGTGTCCCTGTCTCCCTGTGTGCCCCTGTCACCGTGTGTGTCCCTGTCTCACTGTGTGTCCCTGTCTCCCTGTCTCCCCCTGTCTCCCTGTGTGTCCCTGTCACCCTGTGTGTCCCTGTCTCCCTGTCTCCCCCTGTCTCCCTGTGTCTCCCTGTGTGTCCCTGTCTCCCTGTGTCTCCCTGTGTGTCCCTGTCTCCCTGTGTGTCCCTGTCTCCCTGTGTGTCCCTGTCTCCCTGTGTGTCCCTGTCTCCCTGTGTGTCCCTGTCTCCCTGTCTCCCCCTGTCTCCCTGTGTGTCCCTGTCTCCCTGTGTGTCCCTGTCTCCCTGTGTGTCCCTGTCTCCCTGTGTGTCCCTGTCACCCTGTGTGTCCCTGTCTCCCTGTGTCTCCCTGTGTGTCCCTGTCTCCCTGTGTCTCCCTGTGTCTCCCTGTGTCTCCCTGTCTCCCTGTGTCTTCCTGTGTGTCCCTGTCTTCCTGTGTGTCCCTATCTTCCTGTGTGTCCCTATCTTCCTGTGTGTCCCTGTCTTCCTTTGTGTCCCTGTCTCCCTGTGTCCCTGTCTCCCTGTGTGTCCCTGTCTCCCTGTGTGTCCCTGTCTCCCTGTCTCCCTGTGTGTCCCTGTCTCCCTGTGTGCCCCTGTCTCCCTGTGTCTCCCTGTGTCTCCCTGTGTCTCCCTGTGTGCCCCTGTCTCCCTGTGTGTCCCTGTGTCTCCCTGTGTCTCCCTGTCTCCCTCTGCCCGCCTGTCCCCTCTTTCCTAGGGAGCTTTGAGACCCCCTGGCGGTGCCTGCACCACAGCCGTGAGCAGTACTGCCTCGTGTGGGAGTCCCAGTACCTGCGAGGGCTGGGCCGTGCCATCGACTCCATCATCAACGGGCTGCTCAGCATGGCGGCGCAGGAGGCCCTCAAGCTCACCGTGTTGTCCGGTGAGACCCACTCTGACCGCAGCGGGGGGTAGCCTTGGGACAAGCGCTTGGCAGCGAGTGGCACCTATGAAAGCCGGCAGTGGCGTGGCGTAGCATGCGACGGGGTGAGTGGGCAGCACGACGCCCGGCCGTCTTTGTCTCCCCAGTGCCGATGTTTACACAAGGCACCGGGTACTCATTTGAGGCCGAGTCGACCTAGGGGTAGGCCCAGGATCGGTTTAGATCATCGTCACTGATGTTGGCGGTGAACGGGAATCGAATTGGGGGTCGCCGGGATCATAACACGGCGCGCTAACTGCTACAACACGACGCTCCCCAGGCAGCTCTTACTCTCTTACACGCGTAGACCTGGACGGACCCTTACCGACAATCCACCGCCGGGCAAATCGAATCAAACGCTCGCACGTTCAAATTACTGACGTCCATTTTTGGAACAGAGAGGAAGAGGTTGGAAGTCCAGAATAACCACCCAGTACGAGACCCAAACATCGCACCCCCTGACGTTTTGACATTTCCCCCCCCCTCGTCGAAGACACCGTTGGTGTCACCATCAACTGCGTCAGAACATTAGCAGCAGGCCGATGCTGCACCAAGATTGACGACACGAGCCATATCCTTGCGATTGTGGCCATGCAACTCAAACACGCACGCACGCACAATACCTGCCACCCAACCCGGTCTTCCTAGGCGCTACTCGCTAACAGCGCTCGCACCACGACTGTCCGTTGAGGCTACACCGCCGGGGGGGGGGGGTCTTTGCGTGGCTGTGCGCGCGTGACCAGGCATCCTGGCCGCACTCGCGTGGCCATCGTCGCTCCTCCTCGCCGCCAACATCATCGACAACCCGTGGGACGTGTGCCTGAATCGCGCCGCCGAGACGGGCAAGCAGCTGGCGCGCGTGCTGCTCTCGCGCCAGCAGGTGAGCAGGGGAGAGGAGGGGGGGGGCGGGGTGGGGGGCGGGCGGGCGGGGTGGGCGAAACGTCGGACCAAAAGGCACGCGGCACAACGCGGGCGCGCGTCGTCGGTTGTCGCAGCTGCGTCTGCCGCGACGATCGGCGTGCGACGGGCGCCCGAGGCTCACTCGTGTGCCGGCCGCTTGTTGCCGCCACAGGGCAAGCGGCCCGTGACTCTCATCGGCTTCAGCCTGGGGGCGCGCGTCATCTTCTACTGCCTCGAGGAGATGGCCAAGGAGAAGGGTACGGAGTCTGCGTCATCTTCGCCGTCCCTCTGTTCCTTACCGTACCTCCCACGTACCCCTTTCGTGATCCCCGAGTACCCCTCTCTCGCTGTCATTCGTTCCTCGATCCCCGTAGCACGCCACTGCCAACTGCAGGTAGTCCCCGACTTACGATGGTCCCCGACTTACGATATTTCGATCTTACGATGGCGATAGCGATACGACAAAATTGTAAAATATTTTAAATTTCGCCCGGCAGGCAAACGCAGCAGCGTACGAGGTACGATACTGTACGTTGGGACGCTGCTGGGATGTAAGCGTCTCCCGCCTTGTGTGGTGATGCCTCACTCTCAACACTCTGGTCGACGGAGTGAAGTTGTCCTCGGTGTTAGCGCGCGTATTTTTTTTCCGTGTTTTTTTGTGTTTCAAAGCATGTTCAAAGTTTTTATAGCAGATAGGATTGCTTCCTGAAAAAGAGTATGGATTCCTGAAAAAAACTTTCTATTAAATTGCAGTCCATATAGGTAGGCTAAGAATTTACCTTGTTTTTTTACTTTACATTTTACTGTGCAATACAGTATTGTAATTAATAACTACATAGAGTATATAGTTTATACAGTACGGTACTGTAAATTGCTCTGTTTTGTTAAATTATCACCATTCTTTAAGACTCCTGGGTAGGCTAGGCCATCTTCGACTTACGATATTTTCGACTTACGATGGGGTCGTCGGAACGCATCTCCATCGTAAGTCGAGGACTACCTGTACATAATTCCATTCTGCGTCACCATTTTGTCAGCTACAGTATGTCCAGCGCCTTCAGTGCAGGTACTCGCTCAAACCGTTGTTGAACTGCTCTCTCACCGTACGTAGCCAACCGTGCTAATTGAAGGTTAGATTATTATTACTGAGGCTCAGAGCCAGACAAAGGCTCCCTTCTCGTGGGTTCTGCGTCACAAAGCTCACCTCTTCTCTATTGCCCATTCTCTACCTCTTCCCCTGTTCCTCCACTCCTTGCCAACCCTCCCCTAATAGCCCTTTTGTGATCTCTAAGTACCCCTCTATCGACGTCACCCGTTCCTCGATTCTTGTACCGTGTCCTTAAACATCTACATCATTCCATTCTGTCGTTGTTTTGTATGCTACGTCAAGAGCCTTGAGTGAAGGCGCTTTATAAATGTGTGTATGTTGAACTTCTTTCATGCGTAGCCAATTGTGTTATTCGGAGATTAGATTTGTATTCTTATTACTGAGGCTCAGAGAGCCAGAATGAGGTGCCTCGTGGATTCTTAGGGATAGTTGTGATTGCCCAAGGCTCAGAGAGGCAGTCTAAGGCAGCTTTTTCCATCACCATGCTTGTTTACATTTTACTAACAAGGTCGAGTTATTATTTAGCTGTTCGAGAGAATAACGTTATATTAGTTCGACCTTGTTATGTACTGTTTGTGTATGGGGAGAGGCAGATGTTTGGTTGTGGCAAATGGCATCTGTAGCTGAGCTGGGCCTCTATAAGTCAACTGGATATGAGGCGAGTTGGGGATCTCCGAGTCACACACTTCACTAAAATCCTGGAGTCCCAGATTCAATTCCTGGCTCATAATGCAAGATCCCAGTAACAATTTGGATTTTGCTGAACCAGGCTTGAGCCTCCCTCGACCATCTCCACCTAAAACGGGTCGCTTGCCGGTGTTGCTGCAAGGTCAAAGTCTGCACGCGGGAGACCGAGACGACCCGTCCTGTACGAATGGCGGCAGCCACACCAATCCTCCTTGTTTAGACGCTGGGTCGCCAACGGCGCTAGCCGCAGTCATATATCCGGGCCAATTTGCGTTCCTGCGGGGAGGGCTGCTGTCGGCTCAGATTACGGCCGTCACCTTCACTCAATTGGCACGAGCTTTTGGGCGCAAGCATCATCCCGCGCGTGTGTCGGGAGCGGTAGTGCAGCGGCTAGCGCGCCGCGCTACAAACTCGGCCACCAAAGTTCGATTCCCGTGCACGGCCAACACCGGTGACGATTATTCGAATCAATCCTGGTCCTCCCCTACGTCGACTCGGCTTGAAACGAGTCCCTGGTGCGATGTGTAAACGTCGCTCACTGGGTAGACAAAGGCGCGACCGGGTGCTGGCCACCCACCCCCCCCCCCTCGTGTGCCGTTTCCAGCCTTCATAGGCGCTGCTCGCCAACAGCTCTTGCCTCAAGAGTCGATGAAGGCTACACGAAGGGGTGTCTTTGTGTGTGTGTGTGCGCACGCGCGTGTGCTCGTCCGCACGCGCTGTCCTCCCGTTGCCGTGGCGACGGTCGCCAGGCTGCGAGGGCATCGTTGAGGACGCGGTGCTGCTGGGAGCGCCGGTGCAGAGCTCGGCCAAGCGGTGGGATCCCATCGCTCGCGTCGTCTCGGGCCGCATCACCAACGGATACTGCAGGCACGGTCACCGCGTCGGCACCGCTTCACCGGGGGAGGGGGGGCAGGGGGGCAGGGGGGGAGGGGGAGAGGGGGGACATCCTCGTAGCGGCGGTGCGGCGAGTGCACGTGTCACGCGACGGCGCGTGGTTGGCCTTGCCGTGACTGTCTCGGAATCCCGTGCGTGTGACCCTCTTAACCCCCCTTCCCTCCCCTCCCCCCCCCCCCACCGACCGCGGCTCGCAGGGGCGACTGGCTGCTCAAGTTTCTCTACCGAAGCTCCTCGGTGCAGCTGAACGTCGCCGGCCTGCAGCCGGTGTGCACGGACAGCCGCCAGATCAACAACGTGGATCTTTCCGCAGTGGTACGTGGGGGACGCGTGGGGGGGGGGGTAGGGCGGTAAGCCTACGTCACTCGTCCACGGTTATCCTGCAATGCCGCACGTCACGCGGTCGGGTGTTCACCGGTAACGGACGAGCTTTCACCCACGCCCGTGACAGGTGAACGGCCACATGGACTACATGAAGGAGATGGAGACCGTCCTGCGAGCCGTGGGCATTCGCACCCGCGGGGAGGCCGTGGTGACGGCACAGTCGCTCGGCGGGATGTTGGCATCTGGCTGCTCGGACCAGCCCCCCACAGACCAGCCCCCCACAGACCAGCCCCCCACAGACCAGCCCCTCACAGACCAGCCCCTCACAGACCAGCCCCTCACAGACCAGCCCCTCACAAACCAGCCCCCCACAGACCAGCCTGCCACTGACCAGTCCCCCCCAGACGAGCCCCCCACAGACCAGCCCCCCACAGACCAGCCCCTCACAGACCAGCCCCCCACAGACCAGCCCCCCACAGACCAGCCCCCCACAGACCAGCCCCCCACAGACCAGCCCCCCATTGCCCAGCCCCCTGCAGACGAGCCCCCCACTGACCAGCCCCCCGCAGTTGAGGCCTCCTCGGACGCCCCACCGCATTCTTGGCTCGACGGTGACGAGAGCGAACCCCAAGCGACGCTCGCGACCGACGGCCGCGACGCCGATCGCGAGGACGCCGGCGGCCGCCCAGCGGCGGCGGCGGCCGAGGATCGTGGAGCGGCGAGCAACGGAGGGTCGCCTGCGGGACAGCCGCCGGACGAGCAAGCCGTGCGCGTCGAAGAGACGGGCACGGAAACGACTGGATCGGCGCTCGCGGCCTCCGGCGGGAGCGCGAGCGGCCGACCGCCAGGAGGCGACGACGGGGGCGAGGCGGCCAGCGGGCAAGCGGATCGCGCCGGGAGAATGGGCCGGGGCAGCTCCTTGGACGCGCCGGACATCCTCGGCGCGTTCGACGCGACGCATTTCGGCGTCGGACGTCCCGCCGGCGTCGCTTCAGGGGGAAGGGTTCCGGAGACGACGACGCCGGTGGCGGCCGCGGTCGAAGTGACGGACTGCCGCTCCCGTGAGCAGAGAGCGAAAATGGCTCATGGCGTCACAGATGAAAACTTCAATAAATCCGACTGAGCACAGCCGGTGATGCCGCCGCCGCCGCCGCCGTTGCCTGGGGCGCCTGAAGGTTGCAGTTGGCGAGGTGAGCAAGGCGTGAGCCTGTAAGAGGCCGTCGTGCGTGTGGGTGGGTGGCTGTGCGAGTGGAATTGACGTGCGTAGGCGTCGGATGCCGTCTTGAGCTCGAGTCGCGGGGAAACAGCTCTGTGGGCTCACCGTTTTTGATGAAGGCCGCTTGTGTTGTGGCCGAAACGTCGTGATTTTTGTTATTTTATTTTTTACCTACGTGACTTTACCCAATAGAACCAAAGAGTATGGATCCTTGCAGTCACGAAAGCTTTAAATCTAGAACTCACCGTTTTTATTTTTGAGATGGTGGCGCGAGGGTTCGGTGTCGGGTAGTGCTGCCACGGTCATTTTAATGGCGCCACCCACGTGCCAAGTCGGTGCCACAGAGGTGGGGGAGGAGGGTAGGGCGACATCAGAAACAAAGAATATGGTTTATAGCTTCAAGGTGTGTCTCTAAAACTGTCGAGAGCTTTAGCTTAACAAGGAAGAGTAATTTTTCTACCGTACGCAGCCAACCATGCTGTTTATAACAGGTGCATGTACATTTTCCTGAAGCTCAGACTCAGAATTAGAATGTTTATTTATACTGGAGGAATCCGATGAGCTATGAAGCTCGTTTTCACAGATGTCCGGAAGGAGCGCACAGCTCTCCGACAAACAATACAAAAACACGATATTTAACGTATTAACTTTCTTTCCAGAAGCGACCTGGCCACAATTGATAGCTCAACAAAGTGGCCTCATCATCATGTGGGCATTTATAGCGGCGAAATAGTCGAAATAACCCCAACGCACGGGCCCCACTGTGTCTGACGCGACCTCCATCGCCGAGCTCTGAATGAGCCGCGGTGAATCTCAGGGGGCTGGGGGCAGCTGGCGCTGAGGGCGAGAGCGCCGTGCCTTCGAGCATTCTTGTGGTGGTCGTTTTGGGTTATTCTTGCACTTTGTAATTTAAGGGGCTTAAAAAAATATATATTCCTTCACCCCCCCCCCCCATCATTGTGGACTCTGAATGAGGTGGGGTGGGGGGGTTTATCTTTGTCCTTTGCTTCTCTTATGTCCGTCTTGGATTGTCTGCACTTTTGTCTTATTAAAATGAACTAAACAACGTTTTTCTCCTACTAGGTATATAGCTTCTTTTTTTTTTCCAGAAGCAACCTGGCCACAAATGAGAGCTCAACGGAGTGGCTTGTCATCGTGTGGACATTTACAGCAGCAGCCAAATACGCCCACGGGGAGAGAGACACATGCGAACTCCAAATATACAGGCGTAAAAGTCGGGATCGAACCCACGACTTTCTGTCCACCAGGCGAGGTAGTTAACATCTCGCCACCGTGGCGCCCGTTCAATAACTGGCTTCTAAAAAACATTGGGTCTCTTCCCAGTGTTATAATAATGAAAATTAATTGCGTTTATCAAGCGCCTTCTACAAGTTACTCAGGGTACTGTTGTTCATAGCAATAAATAAGTAGAATATAAACACTGTGCAGGGCGTTCATAGCCGGCGGGGTAGGGAGCAGCACAACACTGGGCAGGGCGTTCATAGCCGGCGGGGTAGGGAGCAGCACAACACTGGGCAGGGCGTTCATAGCCGGGGAGTTGGTGGGGGGGGCAGTGCAAGAGAAAAACCACGTTATAACGGTGTGCGTTCTGCAAAAAGTCTTCGGTAATAGCGGAAAATACCACGTTGTGTGAGCACGCGCTAAGCGAGCACTTACCGTGCGTGCAAAGCCAAAATGACATTTTTCATTTTGTTCTGCGTGCAGTCGTCCTCGAGCTCACAATACTTGAGAACGCCGTTTAGTCGGAGGCGGCCACCACCACGAGTTTCCTCCCTTCGTGGTGTTGTTATTTTGGGGTTGCTTTTGAAGTTCGTAATTTTAATTTTTTGTTCGTCACCTTTCAAGCAATCGGATCGAGCACTTAAAACTGTCCCGAGTCATTTGCTGTCCAAATGTTCAGCTTTGCCCGCGTTTGCGCGTTTGTACGTGGAAAGGCGGCCGGGTGTGGTTGCTAGCCACACACCCCCCCCCCCCCGACACCACATTTGTGTGCCGTGCCGGACTGGGCTCCGTGGGTACTTGCCGACGCAGCACTTGCAACGCCAGCCTGTAATGTTATATGGAGGATTATTTGTTGTGTTCACTGGAATTAGTGTGTTTTTTTATTGCTTTCTCGGCACGTAACGATGCGATTATTTGGTGGTTATTTCACTCGAGCCGCGCGCAAAAAAAAGCGTTGCGTGCACAACGACCGATTACTCGCGATTTATGCAAATAGTCTGCTTGTGCTACGTTGAGGCTAGCTAAGCGAGAGAGAGAGAGAGAAAAAAAAGCGTACGGATGTCACAGAACACAAACGAGACCATGACATTCGGACGAAGTTTCTTCTCTCACTTTTGCGCGGCACAACTCTTCGACGCGTTTCTGGGTCGTTACCCGCGTGTCGTCTGGCGCGATGTCTAACGTTTCGCTACCTCGTGCCAAAGAAAAGCGCCCAGGTGGTGGAGCGGCACGTCCCGGACGTCGTGCCAAACGTCGCGCGGGTAACGACGAACACCCAGAAAGCAGCCGAGAGATTTCTCAACCGATCATCGAAACCGAATCGCGACCCAGAATCGTGACAGAGGGCGATGATCGTGAGATGCCGTTTGGTTTACTACGACCCTAGCCATCTGGGTTCATTCTCTTGCCATAAAAAAATACAAATGGCGGTTCTCATTTGAAGTTCACGTGGACGGCCTTCCAGGTTTACCCAGCCTGATATGTGTGTGTGCCTTATGCCACGTGTCACCAGCACAGGAGGGGGGGGAGACAAAGACGACTACTGGATGCCAATAACCCCAGCTTCTGTGTGCCCTGCTTTGCCTCGATAGGCGCTCGCCAACAGCAACCTTGTAAGTGAGAAATCGGAGTCGACGTGAGACTGTTTTAGCCCCTTTTGTTCGTCGCTCGGCGAAATGTTCAAACGGCGTTTAATTTCCCTGTTGTTAATCAATGCACTATGCAATGTTATTGTCGAATGTTATTTTTCAAAAATATATATATATTGTCAAACCGAAGCTGTAACAGTTGAAATAAATCGTGGCTGTAATTGTTCGTTTCCCGGAGGTGTTTTTGTTGTTGTTGTTCAAGTGAGATTGTTAAGAGGGTGTTTAAGGCCTTCGCCGTCATCATCATCATCACTATCAACTCTTCATCTCCACTCTCTTGCATGGGCGCCAGTGGGCGCTGCAGTGGTGACGCTCGTTGCCTCGCGGCAAGAACGGAACGGCTGGGGTTCGATACCCGGCTCGGGAGTTTCTGTGTTGGTCCCCGCTGTTGTTGCGCGGGTTTCTGCCGGGGTCCTACACACGCAGCCGGTATCGAGTTGCCCCCCAAGTGGGATGTCGCACGGCAGCGGAAACATCGCCGCAGACTGCGAAAACTTGGCAGGGCCCTCCCCGAATACGAATCTTGGCGAGGCTTTCCTGGGTAAACAAGCAGAATGATAATAAAGAAATACAATATAAATGATCTCGGCAGCAGTAATGTAATATCCGCTTGTGTGGGCCGTTCTTGCGAATTGGCCCTTCACAGCACGACGCCGACAGCACGATTGGAATGACACCCGCATGGATACGAATATGGGTTCTGTGAAAAGTTTAGAAAAAAAATATGTATAAGTTGGGTGGAAAGGTTAAAAAAAACAATGAGAGAGACAGAGAGAGTTCCTGCGCCAGGTGGGCTCCTTCTGGATGAGGAAGAACATCTGGATTGAACACGTGATGGTAGTGAGGGGGAATGAGTTGTGCGGAGGTGATTGGGCACGTGATGGTAGTGAGAGGGAATGAGTTGTGAGGAGGTGATTGGGCACGTGATGGTAGTGAGAGGGAATGAGTTGTGAGGAATAGATTGGGCACGTGATGGTAGTGAGAGGGAATGAGTTGTGAGGAGGTGGTTGGACACGTGATGGTAGTGAGGGAGAATGCGTTATGAGGAGGTGATTGGACACGTGATGGTAGAGAGGGGGAATGAGTTGTGAGGAGGTGATTGGACACGTGATGGTAGAGAGGGGGAATGAGTTGTGAGGAGGTGATCGAGGGAAGATACTTTGGAAACAGCAAGGGGAAGTGAAGGTCGATACTGGGCAGCGAAGAGAGCCAGCGGAGGAGGAGAGCCAATGGAGTGGATAATCCGTGACTGGAATCTCAGCACGGAGGAGCACGTGGCAAGTGAACGCAACAGCAAGAAGAGAGAGTGCGTCTCTCTCTCCGTGTTAGCACGCCGATGTGCGCACCGTGTGCGCGTGACATCTTTTATTTTACTTGTTCTGTGATGTTATTCCACAGCCCCATTTTCCAAAGTTCACGTCCAAAAAACGATTTCTCTCTTGGTCTCTCTCGCTCGCTGTCTCTCTCTGTCTCTGTGTCTCTGTGTGTGTCTCGCTGTCTCTGTGTGTGTGTCTCTCTCGCTCTCTGTCTCTGTGTGTGTCTCTCTCTGGCTCTCTCTGTCTCTGTGTGTCTCTCTCTTGCTGTCTCTCGCTCTCTGTCTATGTGTCTGTCTCTCTCTCGCTGTCTCTCTCGTTGTGTCTCTCGCTCTCTGTCTCTGTGTGTGTCTCTCTGTCTCTCTCTCGCGCTCTATCTCTGTGTCTGTCTCTCTCTCTGTCTCTCTCTCGCGCTCTGTCTCTGAGTGTGTCTCTCGCTGTCTCTCTCTGTCTCTCGCGCTCTGTCTCTGAGTGTGTCTCTCGCTGTCTCTCTCTGTCTCTCGCGCTCTGTCTCTGAGTGTGTCTCTCGCTGTCTCTCTCGCTCTCCGTCTCCCTTGATCTCTGTCTCTCTCTCATTGTGTCTCTTGCTGTCTCTCTCGTTGTCTCTCCCTCTCTCGCTGTCTCTGCAGATGGAGAACATCTCCGATGAGCGCGGTTGGCTACGTACGGTGCGAAAGAAGTTCAACGTACACACATGCGCCCCCCCACCTCCTCCACGTTATAAAGTACATACACAACCCAGCGGCCAGGGCACGTCCACCCCCGTGGGGGGGGGGGGGGGTTCCGAGTTTTCTTCGTGCCAAGTTTTTATCCATTCTCTTTTTTTGTTTGTACAAAACCTCTCCTTCCTACCCTTTCCACCCCCACCCCACTGGCCATCCCGCCTGTCTCCACAGAGCGCGCACGCCTGATATTAGATGCAGATGTGAATGGTGTGCGTGAATCTATGAGCGTGCGTGCGTGCGTCTCTTTGTGTGCGGCGTGGTGCTGCCCACACGCACCCACGTGCGCCGTGCCGACCTTCATACATGCTGCTGCTGCTGCTGCCGCTGCTCGCTAACAGGCACTTGCCCCAGAAGTCTGTTGAGGCTACTCGGGGGATCTTCGTGCAACGTTGGTGGGGAGCAGCGCTACAGTGTTTTTGAGCAACGCGCTATGGACCCGGCCGCCCGAGTTCGATTCCCGCTCTGGTGACAATTATCCGAACCCGTTTCTGGGGCTCCTCCAGGTTTGACTCGACATCAAATGAGCACCTGGGTGCGGTGTGTAGTCAACATCGCCACTGGGGAAACAAAGGCGGCCGGGCGTGGTGCTGGCCACACCCACCCTGCTCGTGTGCCGTGATTGTCCAGCCTTCATAGGCGCTACTCGCCAACAGCGCTTGCGCCCCAACAGTCTGTTGAGGCTACATGGGGTGGTGGGGGGGGTGGGTGTCTTTGTCTTTGTGCGAGCGTCAACTAAAATGTGCGCGCGTTAAAAAAATATTAAATATTAAGAATAAGAAGAAAAAAACAGCGGCGATGTTAAAAACACCCAAAAAAGTTCACTCTCTTTACCAAAAAAAAAAGTTGGCCAAAAGTCTCCCGCAGAGATCACAACATTGGTTAGAGAGTCATGGAGACGCTCGCAAAATATCAGCCCGCTTCGTGTGATCTTGGCCCGAGAGCAAGCCACGATTATTATTTTACTCCTTTCTTTCTTAAAAACAAAGAACTAAACCGTGATGGGTTCTTTTGCCCCCCCCCCTCCATTGTTTTGGTTGTTACTTCGGACAAATAAATAAATAAAAACGCGGCAGTGGCAGCAAAATATCTGGGGGGAGCGGAGGCCGTTTCGTGCTTAACGTCGTGAAGTTGTAAACTTTGTAAAACTATTTATTTTATTTTACCAGGTAAGGACCCACTGAGTGATATTTGCTCTTTTCCAGAAGCGACCTGTTTGTCTACCAGTGGGCAGGCGTCTGTGCTACGATCCTGGTGACCGAGTTCAAATCCCACTCACCAACATCAGTGATGAATACATACATTGGTCCTGGGTCTCCCTTGCGGTCAAATCCGAATTAGATTTTATGTTTGAACATCTTAACACCTCCTGTATTAAATTTTGATTTAAAGCTTTCGTGACTGCAGTAATTCATATTCTTAGTTTTTTCGGTACAGGAGGTATTCTTAGTTTTTTCGGTAAAGTCACGTTGAAGAGAAACAACAAAATAATAATATATATAACAATAAAAATTCTCACGACGTTTCGAGTTATTTTATTATTTTGTTGTTTCTCTTCAACGTGACTTTACCGAAAAAACTAAGAATACCTCCTGTATTATTGCCGGAAATGCTAAAAAGCCTCTTCAAAAGGGTCTCGTAGATAGTCCTCGTTCATACCTCTTGGTTGTCCACCGATGCATCGATTATTCGAGCTTCTCTCTATGCTTGAGAATTCCATCGTTGCCACCTGTCCTTGTTTTTTTTTTCCTTCCCTTCCCCTCTCCAGGGTAGTCTCTCTTGTCGAGCACCCGTTCCTGTCTCCTTGACATCTCAAAAAATCGCTGGGAGCATCGGGGAGCAGTGAACACGGCCCAGCGGTTAGCGCATTGTTACCCACCCCCTTTATCTGTAGAGGCTTACGGTTCGAATTCAGCAACCACTTTTGATTTAAGACTGCGACGTTGAAGAACCCCCGTGATGTAATTCGCAAGGGTTAAGCCATTGTTTGCCAGCGCCGGCGTTTTCACATTTGACAAATTACTGGCACGCCACTCAATTGGAATCTACACAGCAACCATCACCCCCCCCCGTCCCCCAACACCCCTATCCGACACTGCGAAAACCTGGCAGGACCCTCCAACAGTATTATTAAATCATAATACTGCTGGGTAAGCAAGCATAATAATTAAAGAATGCAATATTTAACTAATCACGGATAACGCGAGAGAGGGAAAAAACCCACGGGTCGGTCGTAAAAGGCCTCACCTCCATTCCCACGTGTGCCGCTGGACGGGAGGTTATGGGCAGGGCTTTGTGACTCGTCGGCATTATCAGCCGCGTCACGCTGTGTGTGGCTTGTGGGGGGTTTCCCGCCTTCAGGAGGCAGGATGTCAGGGCCTTTTAAAAAACGTGGCTCGAGTGATCAACCACAGCAAAAGTAGTTGATTTAATCATTATCATCGTCATCACTATCCAGCGGCAGATAACCCGTACAGTGAGGGAAAAAAGTATTTGATCCCCTGCTGATTTTGTACGTTTGCCCACTGACAAAGAAATGATCAGTCTATAATTTAAATGGTAGGTTTATTTGAACAGTGAGAGACAGAATAACAACAACAACAAACCAGAAAAACGCATGTCAAAAATGTTTTAAATTGATTTGCATTTTAATGAGGGAAATAAGTATTTGACCCTTCTGAAAAACATGACTTAGTACTTGGTGGCAAAACCCTTGTTGGCAATCACAGAGGTCAGACGTTTCTTGTAGTTGGCCACCAGGTTTGCACACATCTCAGGAGGGATTTTGTCCCACTCCTCTTTGCAGATCTTCTCCAAGTCATTAAGGTTTCGAGGCTGACCTTTGGCAACTCGAACCTTCAGCTCCCTCCACAGATTTTCTATGGGATTAAGGTCTGGAGACCGGCTAGGCCACTCCAGGACCTTAATGTGCTTCTTCTTGAGCTACTCCTTTGTTGCCTTGGCCGTGTGATTTGGGTCATTGTCATGCTGGAATACCCATCCACGACCCATTTTCAGTGCCCTGGCTGAGGGAAGGAGGTTCTCACCCAAGATTTGACGGTACATGGCCCCGTCCATCGTCCCTTTGATGCGGTGAAGTTGTCCTGTCCCCTTAACAGAAAAAACCCCCAAAGCATAATGTTTCCACCTCCATGTTTGACGGTGGGGATGGTGTTCTTGGGGTCATAGGCAGCATTCCTCCTCCTCCAAACCCGGCGAGTTGAGTTGATGCCAAAGAGCTCCATTTTGGTCTCATCTGACCACAACACTTTCACCCAGTTGTCCTCTGAATCATTCAGATGTTCATTGGCAAACTTCAGACGGGCATGTATATGTGCTTTCTTGAGCAGGGGGACCTTGCGGGCACTGCAGGATTCCAGTCCTTCACGGCGTAGTGTGTTACCAATTGTTTTCTTGGTGACTATAGTCCCAGCTGCCTTGAGATCATTGACAAGATCCTCCCGTGTAGTTCTGGGCTGATTCCTCACCGTTCTCATGATCATTGCAACTCCACGAGGTGAGATCTTGCATGGAGCCCCAGGCCGAGGGAGATTGACAGTTCTTTTGTGTTTCTTCCATTTGCGAATAATCGCACCAACTGTTGTCAACTTCTCACTAAGCTGCTTGGCAATGGTCTTGTAGCCCATTCCAGCCTTGTGTAGGTCTTAATCTTGTCGCTGACATCCTTGGATAGCTCTTTGGTCTTGGCCATGGTGGAGAGTTTGGAATCTGATTGATTGATTGCTTCTGTGGACAGGTGTCTTTTATACAGGTAACAAGCTGAGATTCGGAGCACTCCCTTTAAGAGTGTGCTCCTAATCTCAGCTCGTTACCTGTATAAAAGACACCTGGGAGCCAGAACGCTTTCTGATTGAGAGGGGGTCAAATAATTATTTCCCTCATTAAAATGCAAATCAATTTATAAAAAAATTTTACATGCGTTTTTCTGGATTTTTTTGTTGTTATTCTGTCTCTCACTGTTCAAATAAACCTAGCATTAAAATTATAGACTGATCATTTCTTCGTCAGTGGGCAAACATACAAAATCAGCAGGGGATCAAATACTTTTTTCCCTGACTGTAGGTGTCCACTGCACAGTTCGTCTTTTGTTTCCACGTTACTCTTTCTTGTAGTGCCAATATTCTCAAGTAGCGGCCATGTCTCTCTCTGGCGCCAATCTCTCATGATGTCGTCAAGCCGCTCTCTGCGAGGTCTTCCTCTCTTTCCGATTCCTTCCATTTTTCTGCTTTGGTTCTTTCGGTAAAGTCACGTAGGTGAAAAAACAAATAATAAATATTTAATTGACATAAATAAATCACGACGTTTCGATTGCAACACAAGCAATCATCATGCCACTTCAGTAAAACATTTCCTTGCTGTGGTTGTCACACCTGATGATGATTGCTTGTGTTGCAATGGAAACGTCGTGATTTATTTATTTCATTTTTTTACATATATATTTTTTCTTTCACCTACGTGATTTTTCCGAAAGAACCAAAGATTATAACACACGTATACTTTTCCTGTTGTTGTCCATCCTGCACGTGTGTCCAAACAGCGACAGTTTCCTTCTCATTGCCGCCTGCATCACCAGATCGTTTATGCGCAACCTTTTTCTTTACATTCGCTTATTGATTGATCGATTATCCCGGCTCGAATCTGCGTTTTAAAGTGAAGCCCTTGTGGTGCCACGCCAGCGAAGCCGCTCCGTGGTGGCCGTGCCTGCGGCGAGGGTGCAGCAGCAGCAGAGAAGCCACCCGGCTTCCGTCACAGCGCTTCCCCCCACCACCCCCCACAGGAACACGCACACACATGCACTCACGTAGGGCCTCGTGGGCGGGGCGGGCGGGGGGGGGGTCACCTGCCCCTGAGTTCTTACCCGAGAGCCCCCCTCGTGGGGATGCTCTACGGTTTCTCAGGGCCAGGGAATTGGCAGACCCCCCCCCCCCCCCCCCCAGGCCGAACGACACTGCGGCGCCGTGGAGTGACTTAAAATTGTATGGCCACGGCGAACTTGCTGAGAACCGCAGTGAGGGAACACCCAAGCCACACGCGGATTGGCAGGCAGGTGGGGCGGTACAGGAGGATGCCGTGCACTTGGTTAAACAATAGCGGGCGTCGGAGAGGGGGCGGATCCGATTGGCAGAGAGCGGGAAATCCGGGGCTCCTGATTGGATGAGGGGCCAGCGGGCTGACGAAAATCAGGAGCAAGGTCTCTTTGTGTTCGGGGTCTTCTGGAGTGAGCGACCGAGGAGTCACGGTCTCCTGCTACTCGAACGTCCGTGAGACGGGCCGCAGAGCAGCCAGGTCCAGTTCCAAGCAAAAGCCACGTGCAGCCTCGCCTTTCCGCGACTTCGAACACCTCGAGCCTCGCCTTTCCGCGACTTCGAACACCTCGAGGTCGGATCGTAAGTACGGACGAGAGAGGTAAGGCCGAGGGGGGATATCCGTTAAGGAGAGTGAGTAGGGAGAGACCAGGAAAATTGGGTCCTAGACCGCTGGGAGATAGGTTAGACCTACCCTGCTGACCCACACTGACACGGGTAGATTAACTTCAATTAACCAGAGAATAAATCTCCAGTAGACATTAAACCTTGTCGTGTTGCCTCTGCGAGTACGGAAGGGGGTGCACGGTGTTGTGAGCCTGTTCGTTGTGGTGTCCTGTGTATTCTGCCCGCGTGGGTGGGTTAAACGTTGAGTTTTATAAACGTTGAGTTTTATAAGGGCACCACGGGGTGACCAGCCCCTCCCCACCCAGCCCCACCCCTCCCACCCCCCACCCAGCCCCTCCCCACCCTCCCCACCCTCCCCTCCCCACCCTCCCCAGCCCCTCCCCACCCTCCCCTCCCCACCCAGCCCCTCCCCACCCTCCCCAGCCCCTCCCCACCCTCCCCAGCCCCTCCCCACCCTCCCCTCCCCACCCAGCCCCTCCCCACCCTCCCCTCTCCACCCAGCCCCACCCCTCCCATTTTATACGGGTGTCCGGATACACGTGGACAGACATCCACAGACATACACTATTAATCCCCTGCCTCCTGTGAATGCCTCCTGTGAATTAATCCCGGTTGGGCTTCCAGACCACTACGTTTCCTACCAGTACCAGCCCCACCCCTCCCACCCCCCACCCAGCCCCTTCCCACCCTCCCCTCCCCACCCAACCCCTCCCCACCCAGCCCCTCCCTACCCTCCCCTCCCCACCCAGCCCCACCCCTCCCACGTGGACAGACATCCACAGACATACACAATTAATCCCCTGCCTCCTGTGAATTAATCCCGGTTGGGCTTCCAGTCCACTACGTTTCCTACCAGTAAAAGTATCTATATAGCTCAGTGGGCCTTACCTGGTAAAATAAAAAAATAACTTCATAGTTTAGTCTATCCGCAAACACATCCAACACTGTTGGCCGCATTTTGACGAGGTGGTGGCCGCCGGGTGGTGGTTACACGGTGTGCCTCAAAGCGACGTGTGCCTGAGTTCCATTCCAGACTCGGGCACTCTAACTCTGTAGAGTTTGTACTTTCTCCCCCTGTTGTGGATGGGTTTCTTCTGGTGTCGCCGTTCTCCTCCCATGGATAAAATTAAAATATAATTTGTAACTGGGCGAGCGACATCGTCCCGCCAGCCCAGGACACGCTGGCCTGGGAACGCCTGGGAATTCCCCAGGAAGAGCTCGATTCTGTGTTTTGTCGTGTATAGTGTAGTGTATAGTGTAGCGTATAGTGTAGTAGTGTATAGTGTAGTAGTGTATAGTGTAGTAGCGTATAGTAATTATAGTGGTGAATAGTGTAGTTGTGTATACTAGTGTATAGTGTAGCGTATGATATAGCCATGTATAGTGTAGCAGTGTATTCAGTAGTAGTGAATAGTGTAGTAGTGTATAGTGTAGTAGTGTATAGTGTAATAGTGTAGTAGTGTATAGTAGTGTATAGTGTAGTAGTGTATAGTGTAGTCGTGTATCGTAATGTATTTATAATGTATAATGTAGTAGTGTATAGTAGTGTGTAGTCTAGTAGTGTATAGTAGTGTATAGTGTAATAGTGTATAGTAGTGTAGTAGTGTATAGTAGTGTATAGTGTAGTAGTGTATAGTGTAGTAGTGTATAGTGGTGTATAGTGTAGTAGCGTATAGTGTAGTAGTGTATCGTAATGTATTTATAATGTATAGTGTAGTAGTGTGTAGTAGTGTATAGTGGTGTATAGTGTAGTAGTGTATAGTGTAGTGTAGTAGTGCATAGTGTAGTGTATAGTGTAGTAGTGTATAGTAGTGTATAGTGTAGTAGTGTATAGTAGTGTATAGTGAAAAATGTGATACTCCGACTGATGCTCCTGTTGTTTGTGGAGTGACTCATGCAGCCAGCTGTGGCTCTAGGGTTTGGTGTTACATGTTATTTATGTAGTTTATTGTAAAAAAATCGGTCACAGTTCCTATGATTACTGTTACATTGCATTTATGGCTTTATTTTGGTGATTTCTAAAAGTTTTTTGGTTTGGCAATGTTTTTGTTTATTATAGTACGGAGATAGACTGATGGCCTTAATCTTAGTTGTCTTGTTGTTGTTGTTTGACTTGCATCCCACTGGGATTTTTGCACACAGCGTTGGTGTACGGTGCTATTTCAGGAATATTTTGATGTTTTTTTTCCTGGATTTTCTGTTTGCACATGGACAAAGTCACTTTAAGATGTTTTCTTGTTCATGTTTTTGTTTTTTTGTTTGTTGCGGTTGCACTCGATTCAAGAGCCGAATGGCTCACAGGGCTATACCAAATAAATGAAAACTATGAAACAATGAATAGTAGTGTATAGTGTATAGTAGTGTATAGTGTAGTAGTGTATAGTGTAGTAGTGTATAGTGTAGTAGTGTATAGTGTAGTAGTATATAGTAGTGTACAGTGTAGTAGTGTATAGTGTAGTAGTGTATAGTAGTGTATAGTGTAGTAGTGTATAGGAGTGTATAGTGTAGTAGTGTAATAGTGTATAGTAGTGTATAGTCTACTAGTGTATAGTAATGTATAGTGTAGTTGTGTATAGTGGTGTATAGTGTAGTAGTAGTGTATAGTAGTGTATAGTGGTGTATAGTGTAGTAGTAGTGTATAGTAGTGTATAGTAGTGTATAGTGTAGTAGTGTATAGAGTGTATAGTGTAGTAGTGTATAGTGTAGTAGTGTATAGTAGTGTATAGTGTAGTAGTGTATAGTGTGGTAGTGTATAGTGTAGTGTATAATGTAGTGTATAGTGTAGTAGTAGTGTATAGTAGTGTATAGTAGTGTATAGTGTAGTAGTGTATAGTAGTCTATAGTGTAGTAGTGTATAGTGTAGTAGTGTATAGTAGTGTATAGTGTAGTAGTGTATAGTGTAGTTGTGTATAGTAGTGTATAGTGTAGTAGTGTATAGTAGTGTATAGTGTAGTAGTGTATAGTGTGGTAGTGTATAGTGTAGCGTATAGTGTAGTGTATAGTGTAGTAGTGTATAGTGTAGTAGTGTATAGTGTAGTAGTGTATAGTAGTGTATAGTGTAGTAGTGTATAGTGTAGTAGTGTATAGTGTAGTAGTGTATAGTGTAGTGTATAATGTAGTAGTGTATAGTGTAGTAGTGTATAGTAATGTATAGTGTAGTAGTGTATAGTGTGGTAGTGTATAGTGTAGTGTGTAGTGTATAGTGTATAGTGTAGTGTATAGTGTAGTAGTGTATAGTGTAGTAGTGTATAGTGTAGTAGTGTATAGTGTGGTAGTGCATAGTGTGGTAGTGTATAGTGTAGTAGTGTATAGTAGTGTATAGTGTAGTAGTGTATAGTGTAGTAATGTATAGTGCAGTAGTGTATAGTGTAGTAGTGTATAGTGTAGTAGTGTATAATGTAGTAGTGTATAGTGTAGTAGTGTATAGTGTAGTAGTGTATAGTGTGGTAGTGTATAGTGTAGTAGTGTATAGTGTAGTAGTGTATAGTAGTGTATAATGTAGTGTAGTAGTGTATAGTGTAGTAGTGTATAGTGTAGTAGTCTATAGTGTAGTAGTGTATAGTGTAGTAGTGTATAGTGTGGTAGTGTATAGTGTAGTGTATAGTGTGGTAGTGTATAGTGTAGTGTATAATGTAGTGTGTAGTGTAGTAGTGTATAGTGTAGTGTATAGTGTAGTAGTGTATAGTGTAGTAGTGTATAGTGTGGTAGTGCATAGTGTGGTAGTGTATAGTGTAGTAGTGTATAGTAGTGTATAGTGTAGTAGTGTATAGTGTAGTAATGTATAGTGCAGTAGTGTAGTAGTGTATAGTGTAGTAATGTATAGTGCAGTAGTGTATAGTGTAGTAGTGTATAGTGTAGTAGTGTATAATGTAGTAGTGTATAGTGTAGTAGTGTATAGTGTAGTAGTGTATAGTGTGGTAGTGTATAGTGTAGTAGTGTATAGTGTAGTAGTGTATAGTAGTGTATAATGTAGTGTAGTAGTGTATAGTGTAGTAGTGTATAGTGTAGTAGTCTATAGTGTAGTAGTGTATAGTGTAGTAGTGTATAGTGTGGTAGTGTATAGTGTAGTGTATAGTGTGGTAGTGTATAGTGTAGTGTATAATGTAGTGTGTAGTGTAGTAGTGTATAGTGTAGTGTATAGTGTAGTAGTGTATAGTGTAGTAGTGTATAGTGTGGTAGTGCATAGTGTGGTAGTGTATAGTGTAGTAGTGTATAGTAGTGTATAGTGTAGTAGTGTATAGTGTAGTAATGTATAGTGCAGTAGTGTAGTAGTGTATAGTGTAGTAGTGTATAATGTAGTAGTGTATAGTGTAGTAGTGTATAGTGTAGTAGTGTATAGTGTGGTAGTGTATAGTGTAGTAGTGTAGTAGTGTATAGTAGTGTATAATGTAGTGTAGTAGTGTATAGTGTAGTAGTGTATAGTGTAGTAGTCTATAGTGTAGTAGTGTATAGTGTAGTAGTGTATAGTGTGGTAATGTATAGTGTAGTGTATAGTGTGGTAGTGTATAGTGTAGTGTATAATGTAGTGTATAGTGTAGTAGTGTATAGTGTAGTGTATAGTGTAGTAGTGTTGGAGTCTGTCGCCAGGGAAAGTGAGGTGTAGACTGCCACGACTCATCTGAACAGAAGCTGGACACTAATGCTGATATTAATATAGGGGGCAGTGAGAGGAGAGTAAAGCTACCAAACGTCCTGGTGTGGCTGGGACAACGGCTGGCCAAGTGTCCGTCCCAAAGCACTTTTGTAAAAAAAAAAAATCTGGACATTTTACTGACTCAACATTTTCTGCTCTCGTGCTCAACTCGGTATGCGGGCAAGAGGGCGGAGCTACCCGAGTCTTGGGCGGGGCTTGCAGGGTAGTGGGCGGGGGCTGGCAGAGGAGTGAGCGGAGCTGGCAAAGAAGTGGGCGGGGCCGGCAGAGTAGTGGGCAGGCTGGCAGAGTAGTGGGCGGGGACCACTCACGACGTGGGGGCGGGGCTCTCTGTACTAGCGGTGGAATGGGCGTGGCTGTGTACAAGTGGGCGTGGTTATGTATGGGGATCGGTGGTGTAGCGGTTAGCGCACTGGTGACGCTAGTTCGATTCCCGCTCACGGCAAACACCAGCGACGATTATCTGAACCGGCCTTGGGCCTCCCCTAGACCGACTCAGCCTCACATCAGTACCTGGTGCGGTGTGTAAAAACATCGCCAGTTAGGAGGCAAAGGCGGCCAGACGTGGCGTTGGCCACCCACCCCTTCATGTGCCATTCCAGCCTTAATAGGCGCTACTCGCTACAACACTTGCCCCAACAGTCTGTTGAGGCTATACAGGGGATCTTTGTCTTTGTGATTTTGTACAAGTGGGCGGTGCTGCGTACAAGTGGGCGGGGCTACTCGTGGGAACTTCTCAAGGTGGGGGAGGGGGGTGGGGCGTTCGGAGGCTGCCGTGACATTTGAAGCCTTTTAAACAGAACCCTACATTAATAATGATTTAAAAAAACATTAAATGCATTTTATTTGGTAAATATCAATAGAGAAACAATGTCTTGGGGTATCGAGGTGGGGGGAGAGCTCCGTCCACCCGACTGCGATGGAGCGATGTCGTCAGCCTCGCGTCCCCGTGCTGGATGGGTCGCACGTTGTGGCTACGTACGTTTACGTCCGTTGAAACTTCTTCCGCGCCGCGCGTCGCCGACGTTCTGCGCGAAAGAAGTTCCACGGACGATCCGTAACGGCGCAAGGAGCTGTCGGGGATTACGGCGGCGGCTTGCGGAGAACTTCATCCAGCAGCGAATGGATCATGGTCCGTCGACGACCATGATGACGACGATGAGAACGACGATGAAATCTTAATAAGAGATTTAAAAAAAAAATCCAAACGGATCATTCCGAACCGGCCATCTATCGCGTGTGCGGCGTTGTTGCGATTGGGGGGGGGCGACATTTAAGTGGGGTCGGCGTGGATGGCTGGAATTTTTGTGGTTGTCTAAATGCATGGTTCGAGTCCCACCTCTCACCCACCGCCAGCCGTAGCTACACTCTCCCCGAACCCCCCCCCCCCCAATTCCACCGTCTCTCGGTCTCTTGGTTATCGCCCGTAACAGGGGAATGAACACGACTCGCACGCCTTCTGAACATTGGTGGGGGGCGAAGAAATAGCGGACCGGGAAAGCGAATGCGTTTTGAGTACATCGGTAGCGAATTCCGCGACGACGACGGACGATGGTTTTTAAAATTATTCCTACTCAGACGCTCTGTCAACACCCAGCAAAACATGCAAACGTTGGGGCCAACGTTGGTTGATGTTGGACCAACGTTGAGATGACGTTGGACCAACATTGCTTGTGTGCAACGTTAGCCCAACGTTGCCCGTGTAGCCGGTCCGCCCCTGTCCCTCTGCTGTAAATAGATGACAATAAAGGCAAAATCATATATTTTGTGTATATATATGAAAAGTTCGGAGACGATGAGTTAGGGAGCTCACGTGGGCTACACCTGTTGTTTTATGCGCAGGTGTCTCTTGCAAGCAACCACAACCGCGCAGTAACACCGCAGCATTCAACGTTTTCCCATTGCGGGCGTCTCAAGGCGATGTCGCACCGTCTATCCGTGAAGACAAATGCCTCGACTTGAAGCTTTCTTGGCTTCAGGATATTCATATTATTTGGGTCTTTCCGTAAAGTCACGTAGATCGGCTCAAAGATAGGTTGTTATTTTCTTTGAGCCTATCTACGTGACTCTACCGAAAGACCCAAAGAATAAGACAAATCCCCTTCGAATTTTGAAAACGGTGAAGTTATTTTCCGATTGTGGGGGGTCTGGTCACCCATTCCCTCATCCCTGTAACCGTGTGCGGTTACCCAATCCGAACGCCTCTCAATATCAGTTTAACACGTAGTAGTAGTAGCAGGGCTTTCGCGACCAATATTATGCATAATAAAGGGGGGGGGGGAGCGGATTAGATTGCGTAAATTTCAATGTGTCGCCTGATGAGGCTGGTTGTAATTATTTGCCAAACGTCGTACTCGAGTTGTAAATGCTGTGGGTTTACTCTCCAACACACCGGTGTGCTGTACTAGTATCTAAACCTTACGGCTTGGCTGTGTGTCGGGTGGTGGCGGGTTTAACGACACATATTTACGTGATCTAACCCCAAAACTCCATTGACTTAAAGCTTTAGTGACTGCAGAAATTAATATTATTTTGGTCTTTCGGTAAAGCCACGTAGATAGAAAAATTAATTTAAAAAATATCACGACGTTTCGATCGCAACATAACCAATCATCATCAGGTGAAAAAATATAGCGGGAGAGCTATTGAGGCAGGAAAAAATATATAGTGGGAGCGCTGCTGAGGCAGGATGTTATAAAGGTTTGAGATGGGTGTAGCCCAAGGGTCATAAGCAAAGTGGGCGGGGCTAGAGATGAAATTTGCATGCAAATGTAAGATCGGAGAGCTCAGCTACCACCACGACGATGAAGCTGTGGAGGTGGCCATTGTATTGTGAGAGAATAGCATGCCAATGTAGAAAAAACGAAAACCACCGCCACATCGAGGAAAACAAGCAACGGTGGCTGTGTTAGTGAGACATTTAGCCTGTTAATGTAAAGTCATTTAAACTGGTAGATTAGCATGTCAATGTAAGAAAAACGAGAGCTACCACCACATCGAGGAACATCTGCAAGGATGAGCGCTTTGAGCTTTCGCAACTAAAAAAGAGAGATGACATAATCATCCTCTCAGCCGACAAGGGCAATGGCACTGTCATCATGGACGAAACCACATACAATAACAACATTCAGGACCTACATAACGATGGCAGCTATACCAAATCAATAGAGATCCTACCAACCGCCTGGTTATGAAAACCAACAAGATCACTGATTCGACATCTTTAATCGAACCAACCCAGCGGCACTCTCTAAAACCCTCTGGTGCTAGACCACCCAGATTTTATGGCTTACCAACAATCCATAAAGAAGGTACACCACTCCGTCCTATCGTCTCCACCATTGACTCACCCACCTACAAACTGGCCCGATTTCTGTCTGAGACCTTACAACCATTCACTGATAAGACCACCTCAGCTATACGTAACTCAGCTCACTTGGTATCTTTAATTAAGGACATCTCACTATCGCCAGGTGATTTGCTCATTAGTTTCGATGTAGTATCTTTGTTTACCAAGGTTCCTGTGCCTGACACCATTGCAATCATTGAAGATTTGGTCCAACAAGGACTGAATGCTGATGTACCGGCCCTGGTTAGACTCTGCCTCACCAATACCTACTTCACCTGGAATGGAACATTCTACAAACAAGTTGAAGGTACCCCAATGGGTTCTCCCTTATCTCCAGTTGTAGCCAATGTTTTCATGAAAAAAATTGAGACAGATGCCATCCAGGCATCCATCCTATGTCATTCCTTGTGGAAGAGATACATAGATGACACGTTTGTCATCTGGCCACATGTCCTACCAGCTCTGGGCCAATTCTGCAACCACATCAATTCCATACACCCAGCCATCAAATTCAACATAGAGGTGGAAAAGAATGGCAAGTTACCATTCTTGGATGTTTTAATCGAACAGAGACCAGATGGCTCAATAGGAGACTGTCTACAGGAAAGCCACCCATACAGATGCCTACCTAAAACCTGACTCCCACCACCATCCATTCCAGAACAATTCCCTCATCAAAACTCTACACCATAGAGCTCGTTGTATTTCCGACCATCACCACCTAGCCAGTGAACTGGAGCACGCGCACCCAGCCCTCAAGATGAATGGATATTCAGACTACACAATCCGTAAAGCTATCACCCCAACCGTTGGGAAATAACCATCTGAGGATCCAAGCAAAGCCATCACCTTGCCATACATAGCAGCGGTTACCAAAAATATTTCCAAAACCATGAGCAAACACAAGATCCAGGTTCGATTCAACACAGTACATAAAATTGGTGATCTGATCCCATCTATGAAGGATATGATCCCTAACATGCAATACCCCGGTGTCTTGAAACTAAGCTGTGTCTGCGGCAGTAGTTACATTGGGGAAACTAAGCGGCATGTCTCGGACCGTGTTCTTGAACATAAGGCAGATCTGAAACACGGTAAGACCAATACCTCAGCCATGGCTGATCATTTTTTTTAAAGCTGTGGGCACACGCGAAATAGATTTTTCCAAGACGAAGGTACTCTGCAAACCCACTGGCTATCAGCAAAGATTCGTTCATGAAGCCATCCAGATATATAAATAGACACAATTTCAACCGAGAAGATGAATACAGACTGAGTAATCATGGGAAGGACGTTATTAACCAGTTTAAGTCATAACTTGCTGTGATGTTTCCATCCTACCTGCCGATGTTAGCAGTTATTTTCGACTCTCTGAGTTACATTACCAGGCTAAATGTCTTTACATTAAGAGGCTAAATGTCTCACTAACACAGCCACCGTTGCTTGTTTTCCTCGATGTGGCGGTGGTTTTCGTTTTTCCTACATTGACATGCTAATCTCTCACAATACAATGGCCACCTCCATAGCTTTGTCGTCGTGGAGGTAGCTGAGCTCTCCGATATTACATTTACATGCAAATTTCATCTCTAGTCCCGTCCACTTCGCTTATGACCCTTAGGCTACACCCATCTCAAACCTTTATAACATCCTGCCTCAACAGCTCTCCCGCTATATTTTTTCCTGCCTCAACAGCTCTCCCGCTATATTTTTTTCACCTGATGACGATTGCACACACGCCTCATCAACACCTTCTGTCTCCTGTCGGGGTTGCCACCTCTTGAGGTACACATACCGGGATGTATCACAGTGAAGGAACATCGCTCACAACATGGGTAGGACGGGAGAACTAACTCTACTGTATATATGTGTTTTTATTACTATATCTATATTATATATTTTTTATTTTGCCAGGTAAGACCCACTGAGCTCTATATAAGCTCTTTTTTCAGAAGCGACATGGCAACAAAAGATCGCTCAACAAAGTGGCTTATCGCGTTGGGAATGCGTAGCAGCAAAATACTCTAAAACGCACGTTATAGATTCTAATGTGGAGGGAAAAACCGGAGGACCTGGAGAAAAATCCACGCGACCACGGGGAGAGAGACACGCAAACTCGAAATATACAGCAGGCGTCAGGGTCGGTATTGAACCCACGACCTCCTGCATACCAGGCGAGGGAGTTAACATCTCCTAGCCACCGTGATGATGATGATGAGAAAGAGAAACGCAAACTCCAAATATACAGCAGCAGGCGTTAGGGTCGGGATTGAACCCACGACCTCCTCCATACCAGGCGAGGGAGTTAACATCTCCTAGCCACCGTGGCACCCTTAAGTGGTGAGTTATTATCATCACTATACCACTGGCAAACAAAACCTGGACGTTCAAATGTCCTGGGAAGACTCACAGATTGTCCAGGGCATCAGCGGCTGACTAGGCAAGCGGACACAACCGTAAGAAAACCCGTGGCAGGTGGCACACCTGAATTCTCATTGGGTGGCGGTGAAAATGACACTGGGGAGAGGGAGGGTGGTTGAGTGAAGACCGAGATAAAGTGTCGGAGGAGTTTTGAAGGAAAACAATTGTGGACGGCCAAGGAAGACGAGAGGAGCTGGAGAGGGAGGAGAAAGACATTGAGAGGGCGGGTCGGGGGGGAACAGAGAGAGCGAGCAAGCGAGAGCTGCTCTTTGGGATGTGGGGAGATGGTGCGCGTGTTTTCAATAAACTTTGGCGGTGTGCGTTATGTTGGTTGAGGGTGGTATGTGTGTGGGGGGGGGGCGGGCGATTTTACAGTTTTGTAACCTCAAGGTGAAATCTGTGGCTCGGGAATCTCTGTTGTCCCCCCCCCCCCCCCCCGTTACGGGGGTTTATTGGCGAGAACGTAAATAAATAAATATTAACACCGCTTCAAAGGGTTGGAGAGAGAGAGAGAGAGTAGACTGCTGGGCGAATATGCCCCAGGCATTTTCTTGCAATCAACCAGTTTCAGCTTGGAACGTTCTTGCCTTGTGCGGTTAAGCTCCCACATAGTACGTTGTGTGCTTTGAGTGGAGGTTTTAAGCATTTTCATATTTTTTGACTTTTGAGTATAAACGTTTCAGCCCCCGCGTCAATTATCCACTGCTGTATGGAAGCCTCCCAATGCCGTGTCGGTCAGATCCAAATATGTTCATCCTATCTTGGCAATTCGACAAATCCACAGCCCAACATTTTCTCCCCGTGAAATGTTTGGATCTGTTAGGCCTCTGAAAGTTTACTTTCGGCAGATTTTGAATCATCTGGATTTTCGCGAAATCTATTCTATGTATCACTGTCGAATGTCGCGTCGCCATAGAAGCCCCATATCGTAAAGTGAGGAGGGGTTCCTTGCCGGTACATATCTGGCAGTTCACCGCCATCGCTTCAAGCGAGCCTGACTCTGCTGATGAGCCACTGGAGGTCGAAGCCAGTCGTTGCCTGTACGTATCTGGCAGTTCAATCGCATCGCTTTAAGCCACCCTTACTCTGCTGATGACACACCGTACGTGGAAACCCAATCCAGAGTTTGCTTGTGGTTGAATCATAGCTCAAAAAAGGCCTCGTGCGGCCAATGAGTGGTTGTGTACCAAAAAAAAATTAATTTTTTTCACGTGGAGTGACGAATATTGTGAGACGTATCGTCTACCTTATTCATGTCTTTGTATATATATTTAAAAAGGAACTGTGCTTCTTGGCAAGAGTGTGCCGCTGAAGCTAAGAGAAAGCGAGGCTGTAGCCAGCCACCGGTTACACTGGACATTCGTGAAAAACAGTGCATTGTAGCTCATCTGATTCATCCAGCATAAACACTCGGATTCTGAAAGTTCGTATGTAGATCGTAAGAGCCGAGTGGAAATGTATTGCACGGTGTAAACACGAAGACGTTCTATGCAATGGGGAAGCCAGCCCTGACCAAATTCTACAATTAACATCCCAAGGAGAGAGTGGGTGAGTAAGAGAGAGAGAAGATGAATTTTGATTTAAAGCTTTCGTGACTGCAGGAATTCATATTCTTGTTTCTTTCGGTAAAGTCACGTAGAAGGGAAACAAGAAAATAATAAAAATATAAAACAATAACATTTTCTTGTTGTGTTTTTCACACCTGATAATGATTGCTTGTGTTGTTTTATATTTTTATTATTTTATTGTTTCCCTTCTACGTGACTTTACTGAAAGAACCAAAAATAGAAAGAAGATGATTGATGGATTCTCTTTGGCCAGGTGACATGAGGCTGTTGGAGCAAGCAAGGAAGCTGGGGAGGGCGAGAGGGGTGGGTGGCTGCCTGACCCCGATTAGCGATCCTCTCGGCAAGGCTCACGTCGATGCGATTTAAAGGGAACGTCTCTACTCGGACGATGTTGTGGAGACTCTATCTCTCTCTTTGTCCCAGAGAGCTGAAAAATCGTGACAATTCGGAATCAACTTTCCGTCGAATAGTCCAAGATGTTGTTTTTACTACCATCCCGGTCCTGGGCCTCGCCTTGGTCGACTCAACCTCAAATAAACTATACAACTACAAACTATTTTTTTCCCCAGGTAAGGCCCACAGGGCTATATAGCTCCATTTTTAGAAGCACTCTGGCTATCACAAGTGATAGCTCAACGAAATGGTTTATCACGTGGAAATCTATAGTAGCCACATGCTCCAAACGCGCGATGTTCACCCTCTAAATGTGGAGGGGAAAACCAGAGGACCTGGAGAAAAACCCCACGCGACCACGATTAGAGAGACACGCATACTCCAAATATACAGCAGGCGTCAGGGTCTGGATCGAACCCACGGCCTTCTGCATACCAGACGAGGTAGTTAATATCTCCTAGCCACCGTGGCACCCTATGAGTACCTAGTGCGATGTTTAAAACTTTAAAGCATCAGCATTGAAGAGACAAAGGCGGCCGGGCGTGGTGTTGGCCACCAACCCCCTCGTGTGCCGTGCCGGCCTTCAGAGGTGCTCGCTAACAACAGCACTTGCCCCAACAGTTGTTTTCAGGTTATACGGGGGATCTTTGTCTTTGTATGTATACCTGTGTCTGTGTCAATGTCTCCCTGTATCGGTGTGTCTGTGTGGCGTGTGTGTGAGCAAGTGGGTGCTCGGTTGTAAAGTGGGGAGCGGTGGCGCAGTGGTTAGCGCACTTCACGATTCACCCACCCACCCGAATTCGATTCCTGAACACGAACAATAACAGTGGCGAATAAGTCAACGGGCCTCCGTCAAGATCGACTCAAACTGCAATGAGCACCAGTAAACATCATCGGCGCTGGGGAGACAAAGGCGGGCGGGAGGACGTGGTGCTAGCGACACCACCCCCTCGTGCTCCGTGACGACCTTAATAGGTGCTCGCTAACAGCACTTGCCCCAACGGTCTGTTAAAGGCTACATGGGGATATTTGTCTTTGCGTGTGTTTATGCCGAGAGGCACGTGCCAGATTTACCAAAATCCAGATGTTTGCACATGGCGTGCGGACACAGACACACGCACACACGTGCTCATGATCACACAGACACACGCACAGAGACACGTGTATGCGGTTACACAGACACGCGCACTGGCACAGTTATATACATAGATGGACAGACACGCTCATCGTCACAAAGACAAAGACGTAAGGACAAAGATCACCCGTATAGCCTTTAACATTTAGGGCAAGTGCTGTGAGCACGCACCTATAAAGGCCGGGGTGGGTGGCCAGCACCACGCCCGACCGCCTTTGTCTCCCAAGTAGCTATGTTCACACACCGCACCAGGTACTTATTTGAGGCTGAGTAGACCTAGGGGAGGCCGAAGGCCGGTTCAGACAATTGTCACTGGTGTTGGCCGTGAACTTGAATCGAACTCTGATTCGTAGTGCAGAGCGCCATCTGCTACGACCCCTCCCCCACCCTTCCACACACTTTCCACTTAGCAGTCCAATCATCTGCTCCCCACTCCAAAACCTTGACCCAAATCTCCATCCTCTACCCCCTACCCTCTCATCCCCACGCTCCTCCCGCATGGTGCCGTGCCACCCGCCCAGAGACGTCGCCTCTCGGCTCATCTCCCGCGGCGGCGTTCCCACGACCACGTTGAAGCTGGCTGACCCGCGTCGCCACGGTGGCGAGATGTCCACCACCTCGCCTGGTGTGCAAGGAGCACGTGGCGTTCGATAAACCGACCCTGACGCTTGCTCTATATTTGAAGTTCGCTTCTCTCGCTCTCTCCCCGTGGTCGCGTGGATTTCCCCCCGGGTCCTCCGGCTATTCCCTCCACATGTAGAATCGACATCACGCGTTTAGATTATTCGGCTGCTTTAAATTTCGGAATGATCGGCCACTTCGTCGAGCTATCGTTTGTGACTGCAGGTCTCTTCTGAAAAAGAGCTACATAGCTCAGTGGGGCCTTACCTGGTCAAATAACAAAAAAATAGTTTAGTTTCAGTGGGCTCAGTGATCCTACGGTAAACAGGTGGCCCATCGTAGATAGGGTAACCCGACGGCATATGTTTTGGCACAGCTGATGAGACCCAGAATATCTAAACCGGGCACAAAAAAATGTGCCACCATAAAGATTAACCACATTCTGCTGGATGATATTTTTTACCTACGTGACTTTACCGAATAGAACCAAAGAGTATGGATAATATTGGTCTGAAAAATCAATTGACCGATGGACTAAAACACATTGTTATTCAATCCGCTTACGTGCGACTTTACCCATAATGCTCACCGGAAAGTATAATGAGTTTGCATACAACTACAATATTGAGACAGCAGGCGAGGTGGTGAACATCTCCGAGCCACCGTGGCACCCATCTCACGACATCTCCCTGCCCATCTCGCGACATCCTCTCTCTGTCTCATCTGCGCCTCTATCCTCTCAACACCTCGAGTCTCCCGTCTCTCACTCCTCCTTCTTGGCATCTCACTGGGAGTTTGTAAAGCAGGGTGTGCTCAAAAACAAGTTCTGCCTTGAATCCCCACCACCACCATCATCACCCCACCACCACCACCACCCCACCAACCCCACCACCACCCCCCACCACCATCACCCCACCACCACCACCCCCCACCACCACCACCCCTCCCACCACCACCACCACCACCCCCACCACCACCACCACCATCCCCCACCACCACCAACCCCACCACCACGACCACCATCACCCCACCACCACCACCCCCCACCACCACCACCAACCCCACCACCACCACCACCATCACCCCACCACCACCACCCCCCACCACCACCCCTCCCACCACCACCACCACCCCCCACCAACCCCACCACCACCCTCCCCCACCACCACCCTCCCCCACCACCACCCCCCACCACCACCACCATCATCCCTCCCACCACCACCACCCCCCACCACCACCAACCCCACCACCACCCTCCCCCACCACCACCACCCCCCACCACCAACCCCACCACCACCCTCCCCCACCACCACAACCACCCCCCACCACCACCAACCCCACCACCACCAACCCCACCACCACCCTCCCCCACCACCACCACCACCCCCCACCACCACCACCCCCCACCACCACCACCCCCCACCACCACAACCACCCCCACCACCACAACCACCCCCACCACCCCACACGACCACAACAGATAGTCCACCGCCGGCTGCATTAAAGAATTAAGTTGCTCACCTTTGCTGAGCTGCGTGATAGCTGCAGCCAGGGGCACGGTGGGACACGAGTGACATCTCTCCCACAGTGCCACTTCTCCCGGCAGTACTTGGTGCCTGACGGCTGAAGCAACTGAACTGTGCCTCATTTGAAGGCCAATGTCGTCAAATTATTTTCAAGGCTTCACCCCCCCCCCCGTTTTCTATGCGTACGTACATTGTCAGTAGACCCCCCCCCCCCCCATACGCAAGCGTACGCATTTGGTTTAACCCCCCTCCATGCGTACGTGTAGTGAGTCCAACTGAGTCGCAGACATTGTCTTAGGGAGCAACACGTTTTTATTAAACTCTTAGCACAACACACTCCAGGCTATTAACACAACATACTCCAGGATATTAACACAACTCACTCCATGCTATTAACACAACATACTCCAGGCTATTAACACAACACACTCCAGGCTATTAACACAACACACTCCAAGCTATTAACACAACACACTCCAGGCTATTAACACAACTCACTCCATGCTATTAACACAACACACTCCAGGCTATTAACACAACATACTCCAGGCTATTGACACAACACACTCCAGGCTATTAACACAACATACTCCAGGCTATTAACACAACATACTCCAGGCTATTAACACAACATACTCCAGGCTATTAACACAACATTCTCCAGGCTATTAACATAACATACTCCAGGCTATTAACACAACACACTCCAGGCTATTGACACAACACACTCCAGGCTATGGACACAACACACTCCAGGCTATTAACACAACATTCTTCAGGCTATTAACACAACATACTCCAGGCTATTAACACAACATACTCCAGGCTATTAACACAACATTCTTCAGGCTATTAACACAACATACTCCAGGCTATTAACACAACATTCTCCAGGCTATTAACACAACATACTCCAGGCTATTAACATAACACACTCCAGGCTATTAACACAACATTCTCCAGGCTATTAACACAACATACTCCAGGCTATTAACATAACATTCTCCAGGCTATTAACACAACATACTCCAGGCTATTAACACAACACACTCCAGGCTATTAACACACCATACTCCAGGCTATTAACACAACATACTCCAGGCTATTAACACAACATACTCCAGGCTATTAACACAACATACTCCAGGCTATTAACACAACATACTCCAGGCTATTAACACAACATACTCCAGGCTATTAACACAACATACTCCAGGCTATTAACACAACATACTCCAGGCTATTAACACAACATACTCCAGGCTATTAACACGACATACTCCAGGCTATTAACACAACACACTCCAGGCTATTAACACAACATACTCCAGGCTATTAACACAACATACTCCAGGCTATTAACACGACATACTCCAGGCTATTAACACAACATGCTCCAGGTTATTAACACAACATACTCCAGGTTATTAACACAACACACTCCAGGCTTAAAGCTTTCGTGACTGCAAGGATTCATCTTCTTTGGTTCTTTCGGTAAAGTCACGTAGAATGAGAATAAAATAATAAAATAAAACAATAAAATTCTCACGACGTTTCGGCCACAACACAAGTGGCCTTCTTCAGGTGAAAGGAACAACGTCCCGACAGGTTGTTCCTTTCACCTGAAGAAGGCCACTTGCGTTGTGGCCGAAACGTCGTGAGAATTTTATTTTTTATTTTATTTTGTATTCTCATTCTACGTGACTTTACCGAAAGAACCAAAGAAGATACTCCAGGCTATTGACACAACATACTCCAGGGTAGTGACCACCCAACTAACCACGCTACGGAAGAACTAGACACGGTTCCACTATCCCGGTCCGAACCACAAGCAACAGACTGTTGGGGCAAGTGCTGTTAGCGAGCACCTATGAAGGCCGAAACGGCACACGAAGGGGTGGGTGGCCATCACCACGCCCGGCCGCCTTTGTCTCCCCGGTGGCGATGTTTACACACCGCACTGGGTACTCATTTGAGGCTGAGTCGACCTAGGGGAGGCCCAGGACCGGTTCAGATAATCGTCACTGGGTGTTGGCCGTGAGCGGAATCGAACTCGGGTCGCCGGGTACGTAGCGCAGCGCGCTAACCACTACCTCTCCCCCACCCCCACCACCCCCACCACCCCCACCACCCCCACCACCCCCACCACCCCCACCACCACCCCCCCGTCTGGGCTAACAGCGGCACCACCGCTGAGAGCGAATAAGGGGTCAGTGGACGGACGAGCTGTATTTGGCCGTGCTATTGTGTTCCACGTGCATTGTGTATGGATGAGTGGATTTCTTCAATTTTGGCAGTACATTTTTTTTTTGCTAAGAATTATTTTCTTTTGTTGGCTTTGTTATCGTTCGCCGTCGTTCGCTGAGCAACTGTTGGACAAATTGGCCGTGGACAAATTGGGGCCCGGATTTGTTGGTGCTGGTGGCGGTGGTCGCGGATTGCCGAGAGAGAGCGGGGGGTGGAGACTGATTCGAGGTGAAGCGTGGAGGGGCTTGTGTTTATGCGCGGTAGAGTGCGAACGGCGCCCAGTGTGCGTGAGTGTGTTTTAGAGTGTGTTTTAGAGTGTGTGAGTGAGTGTTGTGTGAGCGACTGTGTGTCCGGAAAAACAACCCTCATCGTGGTGCCGGACGGCAACGCCGTGGTGGGCAGTGCCGTGGGTGGAGGGCCAATTTAGATTGTCCATTCCCCTCATGGCCTTTGTAACCACCACAGTGGCCAAATGGGGGCTCTGGATGGGTGCGAGGGACTGGTCACCCCTCCACTTTCAATTAATTACCACAAAACCACGTCTAAAATATCTAACTAATAAGCTTGTGCCGGAGGCCCCAAGGGTACAGGCGTTGATGACGTCTCCTGGCCAAACCCCATTTGGCGGAGCCAGGAGATTGAATCTTTACCCTCGGAGCTCCTCCAGAAACAACAAAAAACCACTGAGGGTGGCCACGTGGAATGTTCGAATGCTCACTGCGGAGGAGAAGCTGCCACTCCTCTGTCGGGAGCTGGACCGGTACTGCCTGGATCTCTGTGGTATGCAGGAGGTCCGGTGGACAGGCTCTGGCTCCTGCCACCATGAGGAGTGGACAGTCCTCTACTCGGGCAGGAGACTACCAGACAAAAGGTAATGGCTCTCCTTCTGAACAAAAGAATGAAGGAATGTGGGAGCGTGGCGGTGAGGTGTGAGAAGTGGTAAGCCCCAGACTACTTTGGGCTCGCCTTCCCATCAACCGGAGGCGAGGAGTGGTAGTCTTGGTTACTTATGCCCCCACCGAAGACAAACATCCGTGGAGGGATGCAGGCAAGGCCGATGAGTCAGATGGCTTCCATGACCTTCTGTCACAGGTGCTCGCTAAAGTGGCCCCTCGGGATAGAGTAATCATGTTGAGCGACTTCAATGCCCGAGTTGGTCATGATGCTGGCACCTGGTCTGGAGTGATTGGAAGGCATGGGCCAGATCAGCTCAATCACAACGGTAGGAGGCTGCTAGATTTGTGTACAGCCTATGGGCTTGTAATTACCAACACACTGATCCGGCATCGGCGCATCCACACAACATCATGGATGCATGCCGGGTCCAAGCAAGAACATCTGCTGGACTACGTAGTAACGGGACAGGAGATGCGGGCCCATGTCCTTGACACCAGGACCTCACTGACCATCGACTTGTCATCTGTAAGATGCGCCTGCCATTCTTCCACTCCGGTGGTGGGTGTACACCCAGGACCCCATTCAAACCCAAGGTGGCCTGGTCTCAGCTAGCTCATGAAAGTTGCAAGCAAGAAATTAATCATCGCTTGCGGCTGGGGTTGGCATCGTCCCCCACTCCTCCAGATGTCGAGGGGAAATGGGCTAGGTTTAGGACTGTGGCTCATGCAGCTGCAATGGCTACTTGGGTACACGGTCAAGACCTCCAAAGATACCCTGGCTGACAGAGGTGGTGTTCAGGCTGGTTGAGAAAAAGCGACAGGCCCACTGTCATCGTCTACAGCATCCCACGGCAGAGAATGAAGAGGCTTATCCGCAGCCTTCGCTCGGAGGTTCGGAAAGCCGTGAGGCGCTGCAAGGATGGGTGGTGGTAGCGGGTTGCTGAGGAGATGGAGTCTGCCTCAATGGCCCGCGATCAGAAATCGCTATTTAACTCCATCAAAAAAGTAACCTGCAGCGCCACACCTATTACCATAGTTAGGGGAAAAAACGGTGATCCAATCTCCGACCCCCAGGAACAGGTTTGCAGATTTGCTGAGCATTTCTGTGAAGTCCTGGGGGAGGGGAAATCCCTCAGCCAGGAAAACGTGGGTCAAAGTGGGGATGACCCTGCTGAGGCTGCGGTGTCTCAAATATTGGAAGAAGTCACCCCCTGTGCGTGGCTGGCTGAGGTGCTATCTGTTGAGGAAGTACTGAGGCAATCCAGAGTCTGAGACCAGGAAAGGCACCGGGCAGAGATGATCTCCCAAGCGAAATGCTGAGTGAGGATGGCGTTTGTGCACAGACTGCCCTACATGACACCATAACAACTGTCTGGACCACTGGACGGGTTCCACAGGATTGGAAAGATGCCCTGGTGGTCCCCCTCTTTAAGAAAGGGGACCGCACAGACTGCAACAACTACAGGTGCATCTCACTCCTCAGTGTGCCGGGAAAGGTCCTGGCAAGGATTATTCAACATCACCTTGCTAGGCACGCTGAGGAGAGGCTTGCGGAGCCCCAATGCGGTTTCAGAAAAGGGTGGTCCTGCACAGATGCCATTTTCAGCCGTCTGCTACAGCAGAGGTGTAGGGAATTCCAACAAGACCTACATCTCTGCTTTATTGACCTGGTCAAGGCCTATGACACCATCGGTAGGCCTGGGCTCTGGGATGTTTTTCGTGCTTTCGGAGTCCCTGACCCTCTCCTCACGATCAGTGGGCCCGGGTAAAACTACGTGGCCGGGAGTCGGAGCCATTCCCTGTTTACCTTGGGGTGCGACAGGGATCTCCTCTGGCTCCCACATTACTTAACATCTATTTCCACCACGTAGTTCGTGAAGCCTTCAATAGCTGTACCGGAGTAATTTCCATCTGGTACAGATACAATGGGAGGCTGATCGATGCCGGTGCGGTCAAGGGATGGCTCCCTATTTCTGAAACACGTTATGTATGCCGATGATTTGGTAATTGCTGCTCACTCAGAGGAGGAGTTGGAGGCGCTGCTACTGAACCTGGAGCATGCCACTAAGAGGTGGGGCATTACCATCAGCCCCACCAAAACTAAGCACCTGCCTGGGTATTTTGTGCCATCGGATACTCCACCCCCACAACTCCCAATTGGTGATAGGGCAGTTGTGGAGAGAGTGGAGAGTTTCCCATAACTGGGCAGTGTGCTCATGACCGGCTCCGGTTTAACAGCAGAGGTCTCGCTCCGAATCAGTCGAGCGGCATTATCTCTTCATCGGTTGCGTAACGCTGTGTGGAAGCTACCTGGTTTGTCGCTCCGCACTAAGCTTCAGGTCTTCTCGGCCACTGTCATTCCCTCCCTTCTCTACGCTTGCGAAACGTGGACCCCCCTAATGGAAAATCTTAGCCGGTTAGAAACATTTAGGCTGGCCTGCCTACGATCCATTCTGCGTTTAACCAGGCTGGATTGTGTGAGGAGCTCACAAATCCTTGAAAGATCTGGACAAAGTCCCATCGGTGAGCTCCTCGGGCAGGCAAGGCTGCGTTGGCTGGGTCATGTAGCCCGCATGCCCAGCCACCGCATGCCTAAACAGCTTTGTTCGGCCGGATCGAGGGGGCTAAACAGGCGCGTCACGGGCTAGAGAAGAGATGGAGTGATGTGGTACAGGAGGACGTGGAGCTGAGTGGACTTGCCGAGCGGAGCGCCGGATGGCTAAAGCACAGCAGATTGGCACAGTAGGGGGCACAGGTGGTGCATCAGCCACTCGTCTCAGTCATCTCAGTCAGTCGACCCGTGGCACCTGGGTCTGCCCCGTGACCTCCTGCCAGCGGGCGTTCGACACTTCACGTGGCCTCAACGTGCACCTAGCCTGGCACAAGCGTCGTGGTGACGTCACCGCCACTTAGTGGCGAATGGCGGTTGTTGTGTTGAGTGTGTGGGGAGCGGTGGTGTCGCGGTTAGCGTGCTGCGCAGCGCGCTAACCGCTACACTACCGCTCCCCCGCGCGCACACTGACACACACGGACACGCACACACACTGACACACACGGACACGCACACACACTGACACACACGGACACGCACACACACTGACACACACGGACACGCACACACACTGACACACACGGACACGCACACACACTGACACACACGGACACGCACACACACTGACACACAAGGACACGCACACACACTGACACACACGGACACGCACACACACTGACACACACGGACACGCACACACACTGACACACACGGACACGCACACACACTGACACACACGGACACGCACACACACTGACACACACGGACACGCACACACACTGACACACACGGACACGCACACACACTGACACACACGGACACGCACACACACTGACACACAAGGACACGCACACACACTGACACACACGGACACGCACACACACTGACACACACGGACACGTGCGCGCACACTGACACACACGGACACGCACACACACTGACACACACGGATACCCACACACACTGACACACACGGACACGCACACACACTGACAATGCGCAGCTGCCGAGAACAGGTGGTGCAGACAGCAGCAGCAGCCTCTTGGCTCACGAGCAGAGAGCGAGATCTCAACCAGCGCCGTCTGGTGTCTCTTCATCTCTCTCCGTGTCTCTTCATCTCTCTCTCCGTGTCTCTGCATCTCCCTCCGTGTCTCTGCATCTCCCTCCGTGTCTCTGCATCCCCCTCCCTCCGTGTCTCTGCATCTCCCTCCGTGTCTCTGCATCCCCCTTCCTCCGTGTCTCTGCATCTCCCTCCATGTCTCTGCATCTCCCTCCGTGTCTCTGCATCTCCTTCCGTGTCTCTGCATCTCTCTCCGTGTCTCTTAATCTCCCTCCGTGTCTCTGCATCTCTCTCCGTGTCTCTGCATCTCCCTCCGTGTCTCTTCATCTCTCTCCGTGTCTCTTCATCTCCCTCCGTGTCTCTGCATCTCCCTCCGTGTCTCTGCATCTCCCTCCGTGTCTCTGCATCCCCCTCCCTCCGTGTCTCTGCATCTCCCTCCGTGTCTCTGCATCTCCCTCCGTGTCTCTGCATCTCCCTCCGTGTCTCTGCATCTCCTTCCGTGTCTCTGCATCTCTCTCCGTGTCTCTTAATCTCCCTCCGTGTCTCTGCATCTCGCTCCGTGTCTCTGCATCTCCCTCCGTGTCTCTTCATCTCTCTCCGTGTCTCTGCTTCTCTCTCTCTGTGTCTCTGCATCTCCCTCCGTGTCTCTGCATCTCCCTCCGTGTCTCTTCATCTCCCTCCCTCCGTGTCTCTGCATCTCCCTCCGTGTCTCTGCATCTCTCTCTGTGTCTCTGCATCTCTCTCCGTGTCTCTGCTTCTCTCTCTCTGTCTCTGCATCTCCTTCCGTGTCTCTGCATCTCCCTCCGTGTCTCTTCATCTCCCTCCCTCCGTGTCTCTGCATCTCCCTCCGTGTCTCTGCATCTCTCTCTCCGTGTCTCTGCATCTCTCTCCGTGTCTCTGCATCTCCCTCCGTGTCTCTTCATCTCTCTCCGTGTCTCTGCATCTCCCTCCGTGTCTCTGCATCGCCCTCCGTGTCTCTGCATCTCCCTCCGTGTCTCTGCATCTCCCTCCGTGTCTCTGCATCTCTCTCCGTGTCTCTGCATCTCTCTCCGTGTCTCTGCATCTCTCCGTGTCTCTGCATCTCGCTCCGTGTCTCTGCATCGCCCTCCGTGTCTCTGCATCTCCCTCCGTGTCTCTGCATCTCTCTCCGTGTCTCTGCATCTCTCTCCGTGTCTCTGCATCTCTCTCCGTGTCTCTGCATCTCCCTCCGTGTCTCTGCATCTCTCTCTCCGTGTCTCTGCATCTCCATCCGTGTCTCTGCATCTCCCTCCGTGTCTCTGCATCTCTCTCTCCGTGTCTCTGCATCTCCCTCCGTGTCTCTGCATCTCTCTCTCTGTGTCTCTGCATCTCCCTCCGTGTCTCTGCATCTCCCACCGTGTCTCTGCATCTCCCGCTCCGCGGAGTTCTGTCTCTGGACGGGGCGTGTTTGCGCGTGTGGGTGACGTGCCTGTGGGAGGGGCCGCCAGAGCTGAGTTTCAGATGAGTCTCACTCACAGGGAGACTCACCACCCAGAACCACTCCTCCCTCCTTCCTCCAGCTACTCTGCGTTACGAGTTACATAAGGCGAGGGTGGGGGTGCTGTTCCTCCATATACCCAGCCTCTCTGTGCCTGCCCGAGTCTCAGAGCCGTGTGCGCTACGCACGCGCGCGTGTGTCTGTGTGCCTGTGCGCGTGCCAAATCAACATAAATCTCACGATATACATCTCAGGACATCTCAAGAAATACATCTCTCAACTACCAACAACTACCAGCAACTCCAGGGGTAACCATCAGCCCATCAAAAATGTAAGTTTGCACACGCCGCGCACAAAGATAAAGAATTCCCCCCCTCCCGTGTAGCCTTCGCAGGCTGTTGGGGCAAGTGTTGTTGCTAGCGAGCGCCTATTAAGGCCGGCAAGGCATGCTAGGGGGCGTAGCGGTGCGGGGTGACGAAACACCACGCTCGGCCACCTTTGTCTCCCCAGTGCAGATGATTTCAATGCACACCGCACCGGCTACTTGTTTAATGCTGAGTTGACCTAAGGGCGGCCCAGGAGTGGTTCGGATAAAATCGCCGTTGACCGTGAGCGGGAATCGAACTCGGGTCGCCGGGAAATGCTGAAAGTGCTCAGCGAAGAGAGGGAAGAGACAGCTGGATAGTGAATCTCAGGATCGATCTCTTGTTGATCAAATAGATATCGGCCGGGTTGGGGGGGGGGGCGGACACAACTTGGAAAACGCGTGAGAATATGTTTGGGGCCGTCCATAAATGACGTCACGCACCTGGGGGGGGGGGGTGGTCAGACATTTGTGACAATGTGTGACAAGGGGGGGGGGGGGGGTTGAGAAAAGTGACGTCACATCAAAGTGAGCAACTTTAAATAAATATAGACAACACGTTCTGCTCAAATTTTGATTTAAAGCTTTCGTGACTGCAGTAATTCATATTCTTAGCTCTTTCGGTAAAGTCACGTTGAAGGGAAACAATAAAATATTATTTTAAATAGACTTTTTAATAAATGTTTTCATCTGCAACATCAGAGTGCGGCGCCACATTAAATACGCACTACAACGACAATAGTTTAAAGCGATTTGGAGCATGTTTAAAACAAATTTGTGGGGGGGGGGGGGGGGGCAGAGCTTTGTGACGTCATATTTGAGGGGGGTCTGACTTTTTGTGACGCCGTGTGACGACGGGGGGGGGGGGGGGGTAAAAAAATCGTCCAAAATCGCATGGCGTCATTTATGGACGACTCCTTTTTTTAATTTTCATTCAGTACTAGAGCCAGTAGAAGTTTATTTGCCGAGCGTAGCCCGTAGAGCTATGAAGCTCTTTAATCAAGGCGGCGACTCGGCCAGCAGACAACATCACCTCCCATTGGCACGGTGGGCCACGTACGGTGCGAAAGAAGTTCTATGTACATACACACATCCAAGCGTTTCACAATTACAGCATGAAAACTGATAACCGCAATAATAATAATGGCAATTATTTTGTTAAATTACATTTACACTGAAACTTGAGTGAGTTTAATACGGTTACACCCCCCCTCCCCCCCGATTTACGTTTCTCACTTTGACGTCGTTTCACAAATACGTCGTCACCGAGGCAATACCACGAACGCGATTTGCGCCAACTCAGCCCCACCCACCCACACCACTGAACGTCGCTGACGGCATCTTCGTCGTCCCATCCTTTCTCGATATCCGTTGCCTCTCAGCCTTCGCCTCCACCATCACCCACCCACTACCACCCACCCACCACAACCACCCACCCACTACCACCCACCACCCACCCACCACCCACCCACCACCACCCACCACTAACCATCACCCACCCACCACCACCCATCACCACCCATCCACCACCCACTACCAACCCACCCACCACCACCCACTACCACCCACCACCACTAACCATCACCCACCCACTACCACCCACCACCACCCATTACCACCCATCACCACCCACCACCACCACCCACCCACCACCACCCACCCACCCACTACTACGACTGCCCTGTACGTCGTCGAGGATATTCGTCGACGGTACCGGGGTGTCGCTGTAAGCGAGTCAGTTTTGAACGAGGACATAGATGGCAGAATTTTAAAACAAAATGTAGACATTGAACTCATTTCTTTAGAACTGTTTTTTGTGCTTAGCTTGTTGCCCTTCCTCCGCACCTCCGATTAGCACGGTTACCAACGTACGCTGCGAATTAAGTTCAACATTCGGACGTACAACATACATACAACATGCATACAACATACATAGAGCATGCATACAAGCAACGTACGGTACATAGAGCATGGAGATGTCCAGAGACGAAACTTAGGTGGTGGTTCCAAACACTTTGAGCGCAGCCACTGAAATCGGCGCCACGGTGGCTGGGAGATGTTAACTACCTCGCTTGGTATACAGGAGGTCGTGGGTTCGATCCCGACCTTGATGACGCCTGCTGTGTATTTGGAGTTTGCGTGTCTCTCTCTCTCTCTCTCATCATCATCATCACGGTGGCTAGGAGATGTTTACTACCTCGCCTGGTCCACATGAGGTCGTGGGTTCATTCCCGACCTTGATGATGCCTGCTGTATATTTGGAGTTTGCGTGTCTCTCTCTCTCATCATCATCATCACGGTGGCTAGGAGATGTTAACTACCTCGCCTGGTATACAGGAGGTCGAGGGTTCGATGCCTGCTGCTGTATATTTGGAGTGTGCGTGTCTCTCTCTCTCATCATCATCATCATCACGGTGGCTAGGAGATGTTAACTACCTCGCCTGGTATACAGGAGGTCGAGGGTTCGATGCCTGCTGCTGCTCTATATTTGGAGTGTGCGTGTGTCTCTCTCTCCCCGTGGTCGCGTGGATTTTTCTCCGGGCCCTGCGGGGTTCCCCCCGCCCCTCCTCTTCCTCCTCCTCCACATTTAGAATCAACATCTCGTGTTTTGGAGTATTTGTCCGCTATCCAATTCTTCCACGTGATGGCCACGCCCGCATTGT